>NC_091440.1:27087395-27397187 GCF_964237555.1 Oryctolagus cuniculus
ACAGCCATTAGGAAGCCAGGCTGAATCCAGGAGCCTGAAAACCAATCTGTGTCTCCCATTTGAGTGACAGGGTTTGAAACATCTGAGCCAGCACTTGCTGCTTCACAGGTGTGCATTAGCAGCAAATTAGATTCACAAGTAGAGCTCAGACCCAAACCAGGCAGAATATAGGATGTGGGCATCCCAAATGGTGTTTAAAACACTGTACAAACATCTTCCCCACAATCAACTTATCGTTGACAATCGACTTATCAAAGTTATCATTATCTCTCTGGAGAAAGGGAAATCTCTTAAAATAAATGATGTTAGGAAAACTGGATTTGTACATGTGTTTGAAACAAGATTCCTACATTTCACTATACAAAAATCCACTAAAAGGATAATAAGGATCTAAAGGTAAGACCTGAAACTATGAAACTACTAGAGGAATACGTGGGGGAAACACTCCAGGACAGTGGCAGTGGCAATGATTTTACTGGATGAGTCCAGCCAAAAGAGATAATGGGATTTCATCATAGAAGCTTCTGAACAACAAAGAAAATGATTAAATAATTAATAGGATGAAGAGACAACTAATAGGAAGAATATATTTTCAAATTCTTCTTCCAATAAAATATTAATATTGAGATATATAAGGAACTCAACAAATCCAAATTAAACAATCTAGTTAAAAAAGGATACGAACAGATATTTTTCAAAAGAAAATACAAATGATCAAAAAACATTTGACAAAACACTCAGCGTCACTAGCCACCAGGGAAGTGCAAAGGAAAACCACATTAAGATACCTCACTGCAATTAGAGTGAGTATTGTGAACAAGACAAGAAAAATATTATCAAGGTAATGGAAAAAAAGTATACTGATACACTGTTGGTGGAAATAAAACATAATAGTCAGTATGGAAAATATATGGAGGTTTCTCAAGAAAATAAAAATAGACCTTACATTAAGGTCCAGTTATCCTACCTCTGGGAACACACCCTAGGTAATAAAGTCAGCATATTAAAGATATATCCAAAAAGTTTATGTTCTTCATATAATTCTTTATAAACAAGAGCTATCTCTTAAAGTTCTAATTTCTATGACTAAGGACCTTAGGCTTGATATTTTATCCAGTTGTTTATGTACAACCTTAAAGCAGAGTTTTTCTTCAGTGCAAATATAACAACAATAGAAAAACAGAAATAAAATGTAAATACAAACAAAATGTAGGAACTTATTCAAAACAAATGAAGATGCTTTCCATATCTTAAATGTCCTTGGTTATCGCTTTTCTATTGTTAGAAAAAGTCAAATGGACTATCAAAGGTTGGTTTGAAAGTTTTTGATTGTCTGCATCCTCCCACAGTACAAAAAAAAAAAAAAAAAAAAAACCAACAACATCAAAAAACAAATATTCACTCTATGATCAGGGTTTGAGACAGAAAAGTTGTTTTCATATTAGTACTGATATATCAATTCTAAAAAGATATTTATTATTTTAATATGCTGAGTATATTGTCTTCTCTGTTAAGAGCTGAAACATAAAATAAGAATACACCTGTCATGACAGAGGTGCACTTATAAAAATGTCAGGCATTTTAGTAAATTTGATTAGAAGGTCAATCTGTTTTTCTTAATTTCCACAATGACTCTAGGGAAAGAATAATATCCATCCTCATGAGCTTCAATTTAGCAAGAATAATCTTATTTTTTATTGAGGTAAAAAAAGGCCAGCGCCGCGGCTCACTAGGCTAATCTTCCGACTACAGCACAGGCACCCCGGGTTCTAGTCCTCGTTGGGCCGCCGGTTCTGTCCTGGTTGCTCCTCTTCCAGTCCAGCTCTCTGCTTTGGCCCGGGAAGGCAGTGGAGGGATGGCCCAGGTCCTTGGGACCTGCACCCACATGGGAGACCAGGAGGAAGCACCTGACCCCTGGCTTCGAATTGGCGCACCGGGCCGACCACAGAGCGCTGGCTGTAGTGGCCACTTGGGGGGTGAAACAATGGAAAAAGGAAGACCTTTCTCTCTGTTTCTCTCTCAAACTGTCTAACTCTGCCTGTCTAAAAAAAATGTATGGCATACATTTATCATTTAAGCCTTTTAAAATGTTGTGGCCAGTAGCTTTTTGAAGTACTATTTTAGCTGTCAGAAATATTTTGCTAATATAACAGGGATACTGGTGGTTGTGATTCTGCTACATCTGTTGAAAATAAATGTCCCTCTTGTCGCTCCCCCATTCTCAGAGGAACGACACTAGACCCTGCGCTGTTCTTTTGTCTGCTTGGCCCTTCCCGGGTTTGCTGCTGGTTCTTCCCGGGTTGGCTGCCGACCCCTCCACCTCCGTGGAGGGGCGGCTCCCCCTGCCACTTTCCCCACTTCTGCGGGGGAGCGGCACACCGCCGGCCGGCTCTCTCGGGGGCTGTTCAGATGTTATCCGGATGTTCCTGGTGCATGTTGTCTCTCTCCTCCTTTATAGCCCTCTTCCACCAATCTCAACTCTGCTACCCACACACCGAGCACACTGCTCTCTTCCAATCAGGAGCAAGATCAGCTCCTGCAGCTCATCAGTCAAATTGGCGAGAGACAGCTGTGTAGAAGTTGTTTACTCCTCTCTTAGTGCCATATTGTGGGAGAGCAGATGCATAGAATAAGTCTTAATTCCAGTAACAGTCTAGTCTGAGTTGATCCCCACAATTCCCCCTTTCTTTTTATTTTTGGCGTTGATATGCACCTGTCTTTGGTGCCCCGTGGCACACACTCTGCTCTGCTTGCTGAAGTTGCCCACAGGTGCTTACAAGCCCTACCAATCAGGCAAACCGAATCCGGGTCCTCTCTTGGCCATGTTGTGAGGAGGTTTTTAGGCGCTGATGCGTGCCTGTGTTCGGTGCCCTGCAGTGCATGCTCTGCTCGAGCTGCCTGCAAGTGCTTATCGCCTTACTAATCAGGCAGACCGAATCCAAGCCCTCTCATTGCCGTATTGTGGGGAGACTTGTTGATGTTGATTTGTGCCTATCTTCGGTGACCTGCGGCTCATACTCTGCTCGAGCTGCCTGCTGGTGCTTATCGCCTAATCAGGCAGACCGAATCCAAGCCCTCTCATTTGCGTGTTGTGGGGAGGCCTTACTTTTCTCTATTTCTCTATCTCCAGGCATTCTTATCTCTCCTATTTTACTTCTATCTGCCAGCATTCCTATTTCTCTCATTTTACTTCTATACTTCTGTTTCTCTTTTCCCCGCAGTTTCCCGGCACCCGCCCCGAGGCTGCTTCTCAGCGCCTCGCCCCACGGCGGCTTCCGGGCTCTGCACAGCTTCAGCCCGCGCTTCTCTCATCTGTGCGGCTTCCCGGCTTTGCGCCCGCACCACAGCCTCCGCGCCAGCCCTGCACTCTACTATCTACTCGTGCCCCATGCGCTCTCTCCGCTTGTGCCTCGCGCGCTTTCTCTGCGCGCGGTGGCTTCCGCGAATCACAGCCTAGCTCACGTTTCTGCTTCTCGGTTTTCAGTCTAAGTTCCCCGGGCTAACCTGACGAATTCCAACCTAGCTTACGTCTCTGCTTTTCGGTTTGGCTTCCCGTCTTTTGCTCCCCGGGCTAATCTGACGGATCCCAACCTAGCTTACGTCTCCGCTTCGGCCTACCCCCACGGCTTCATTTTCCTTAACATATTTTTCTCTACCCGGTATATTTCCTAACTTTTCTTCCAACAATATTTCTCTCTAATTTCTCCTGGATTCTCCCCACAGTCCGTATCCCAGTCTATTTCTTCTAGCTTTCACTTTTGCTTTCAATCTTAGATTTCTCCCAGCTTCCCCCGTAGTCCGTATCCAAGTCTATGTTTCTTCTTGCTTTCACTTTCACTTTCAACCCTAGATTTCTCCCGGCACTTTTTCCGTCCGGCTTTTCCCTAGGCTCTTTGCTAGTCTCTCTCTCTGGTATTTTCCCACTTTTTCCCTTTCCTTCCCTCCTAGGTTTCCTATCCAAGTCATGGCACCATTTTCCCTCCTAGGCTTCATATCCGAGTCACGGCACCATTATGTCGCTCCCCCATTCTCGGAGGAACGACACTAGACCCTGTGCTGTTCTTTTGTCTGCTCGGCCCTTCCCGGGTTTGCTGCTGGTTCTTCCCGGGTTGGCTGCCGACCCCTCCACCTCCGTGGAGGGGTGGCTCCCCCTGCCACTTTCCCCACTTCCGCGAGGGAGCGGCACACCGCCGACCGGCTCTCTCGGGGGCTGTTCAGATGTTATCCGGATGTTCCTGGTGCATGTTGTCTCTCTCCTCCTTTATAGTCCTCTTCCACCAATCTCAACTCTGCTACCCACACGCCGAGCACACTGCTCTCCTCCAATCAGGAGCAAGATCAGCTCCTGCAGCTCATCAGTCAAATTGGCGAGAGACAGCTGTGTAGAAGTTGTTTACTCCTCTCTTAGTGCCATATTGTGGGAGAGCAGATGCATAGAATAAGTCTTAATTCCAGTAACAGTCTAGTCCGAGTTGCTCCCCACACCTCTAATTCTCAATTCTTCTCCAAATGAAAATATGGAATCTCTCTTATAAATTTTATATAATCAATGTGATATACATGATTGATATATATGTATATACCTATAAAAATATTTGTGTGTGAGTTCTGACATCAAAACCAGCAGTAATGGAGTAATGAAAGCAAAAGTTGGCATACAACTGAATGTATATAGGAAATACAGTCTTCATGGGTTTTACTGAATCATTAATATAGACAGTGGGTTTTCAGAAAATAATCTGAATATAATCATTGAGAAGCAATAGTTATCCTAGATTTGTTCAAATAAATCTTTATTTTTTATTTTTTAGCTTTTATTTAGTAAATATAAATTTCCAAAGTTCAGTTTATGCCTTTCAAATAAATAAAACAATCTTTAAATAAAGGCAGAGTTACAGAGAGGTAGAGACAGAGAGAGGTTTCCTGTCTGTTGATTCACTCCCCAGATGGCCACTACAACCAAGACCAAGCAGACAGAAGCCAGGGGCCAGGTGTTTCTTCTAGGTCTCCCATATGGGTGCAGGGGCCCAAGCACTTAAGCAAACCTCAACTGCTTTCCCAAGCGCATTAACAGGGAGCTGGATCAGAAGTGGGACATTCAGGATTTGAACCAGAGCCCATATAGGATGCTGGCGCCGCATGCCAGCGCTTTAATCCGGCCCCAGAATGAATCTAATTTTAAAAGTTTAACTTCTTGAGAAATTATTCTTTATATAGCTTTTATTTAATTAATGCAAATTTCAGATAAATTATTCTTAAAGATTTATGTATGTACGTTTGTATGTATGTATGTGGCAGAGAGAGAGAGACAGAGAGAGAGAGTGTTCGGTCCTCAAAGGCCCCAAACGACCAAGGTGAATTAGTCTGAAACTAGGAGCCGGAACTCATCTTGGTCTCCCATGTGGGTGGCACGGGCACAAGTACTCTGGCCATTTTCTGCTGTCTTTCCTGGCACGTTAGCAGGGAACTATCTGAGAAGCTTCACAACAAGGACTCAAAGAAATCTCCAATATGGGATGCCAACATGGCAAAGGGACTTAATCTGCTAATTTAAACAATGGGAGCACTAATAATTCTTCTTTATAAAAACACGAGTTCTGGTAAATGGGTGTATGAGAAACTAGGTTGACTCAATTTAGACTTAGCTGATTAACTCGTACGTTTACGATATGTGAATGACCAATTTAGAAAGGTACGGAGCAAGAAAACTGGACAATACTAGTTACAGACATAGACACAGATTTTATTTTCTAAGTAAAATTTAGACAAATTAAATGCAGTACAACATCAAGGTGAACAAATAAAACATAGGCTTATAGTTTTATCTCATGCATTCACACATAGTTTGACATGAGCATATTGGCTATTGACAGTAGCACAAACACACTATAATAAATGGAAGAGGCATATCTATTTCAAAAAATATAGGAAATATACAGAAATGAAATTTAAACTTAGAAAAAATGGTTTGTGTAAAGTCCATCACATATAAGGAAGTAAGATATTTTCTAACGATGTTTCAAAAGCTACAGTAGTCACCAGTGCAAGCTTCTGAGAACCACAAAATATTTATGAAATGAATGAGATCAATAAATAAATGTAAGAAATACTTTCTTTAGGGTCATGACGCTATCCCTTGGAAAGTTTTTCAGAAGAAACTGTTCATTTTTGTGGACAAAAACATACTTAGGAAAACAATTCATTACAATGTTATTTCATTTAGTTTACAATTACAGCATGACATCCTGTCGAGGAATTTCATTTTTAGTATTTTTTAACTTACAAATAAAAAATGAAGCAACTCTCTATCAGATCAAAGCAGAAAATTATACATACCTAACAACAAAGCTTCAATTAGGTAGGAATTCGTTATATCTACCTGTGGTCTGAGACATTCCTTTTAAAATTCTCATCCTCCCAAGCCAGTACCTTTAGTCTTTCACAGCTGTTACTTGCAAATAAATCTCTTTCATTCCTAACCCTGCTTCAAAATCTCATTTTTGAGGGACACAATTTTCATGTAACTCGCATGTTGTGACTTGAGGTGGGTTCAAATAGTTCATGGAAAATGCATAATATGGAAAAAAAAATCTGCGCACCAATTTGAACTGTTTTTGCAACAATATAAACTTATCTTTTAAGTTCACTTTTAATGAAGTTTTCGAGGTGTTGGGTGTGTTAGTAGAACAGAAGAGATGATATCCAAAACAGCTTCTTACATTAATGTTTTTCTTCATCTTGTTCCTGGGCTGACACCATTTTGAACAGGCATCAACTATTCCAAGAACTTTCCCCTTGCTGCATTTTCTTTTGCCTTTGTTTTCTGTACACTTTGTGTTAGAAAAATATCATTAATAATTATTTTCTATATCTCTACCCTTCCATTTGCTGATCACAATGAAGAATATTTGTCTTTGGTTGCTTTATTCATCGTTGGATCCTCTGAGACTACTGAAATGTAAAGCAGCTAGATGCTCAGTAATGTTACTGTGGTCCTTAAGGGGTAGTTAAAAAGGATCTAACTCAGCTTAAGTGTTTAATAAAATCCAGATACCTAAATTCTATCCTAGAGATAACTATTAATCATGCTAGTGTTGACTGTTTTTAAAGAAACATATCATGCTATTCAGATACAAATGGTCCATGCATCACACATTAAGAAGTAACATGTTAGATATTCCTGTCTGTGTCATGTCTAATGATCTAAATTTTTGATAAGCAGATCAGAAGAAAGTTCTGTAAGACAATAGAATCCCATCTACATTTTTATATATTTTGTCTATATAATCATTATACAATGATTAATACTTCTGAAAGAGATTGAGAGGGCTAACAAATTTAGGATGAAACTTTAGTGATGGAGTAAGTATTTCTATAGTTTTTTCCTTGATGTTCATTTTTTTTTGTTTTAAAGATTTATTTATTTTACTTGAGAGGCAGAGTTACAGAGAGCAGAGGCACAGAGAGAGAGAGAGAGAGAGAGAGCGACGAGAGAGGTCTTCCATCAGCTGGTTCACTCTCCAGTTGGCCACAATGACCGGAGCTGTGCTGATCTAAAGCCAGGAGCCAGGAGCTTCTTCCGGGTCTCCCATGTGGGTGCAGGGGCCCAAGGACTTGGGCCATTTTCTACTGCTTTCCCAGGCCAAACCAGAGAGTTGGATTGGACGTGGAGCAGCCGGGACTTGAACCGGCTCCCATATAGGATGGCAGCGCCACAAGCAGAGGATTAACCTACTGTGCCACAGTGCTGGCACCAAGTGTTCATTGCTGTAGCTGTCCTAGATAATTGTTGCATGGAGAAAGCAGTGCCATACTGTTCACCTTCATGTCTTCCTGGCCCTCAGACAATGAGAATGATATGGATTTTGTGAAAATGTCCCTTTATTACTTGATTGAAGCTTTATTAAAGAAAGAAAAAGTAGGGAATATTTTATAGAAGAAAACAACATATGTGTTAAATCACATGCAGCAGAAATCTTAACTTAAAATACATTCAAAGGCAATTTAACAGTTTACTGAAAACTGTATTATTTTAACAAGAGCTGTCAGGAACCTTAACCTCATTTTTAACCTAAACGTATCACATTGAAAATGATTTCTTTCTTTGCTTTTATAACCTCAGAAGATAGAAACCTGCTGTTCACTGTTGGTATATACTAAAACCTCAGCTCAGAAAAGAGCTTTACGTATTGTTACTCAGATTTATAATCTCCATGAGAAGTATTTTATAAAGCCCATAATCATATTAATTTTAACATTTTCATGGCACAAACTAACCTATGTTGGCTCATCAGTTTGCAAATGGGGATGCAGTTGCTCTTATTCTAGAAGGCAAATGATTGTAACCATTTTGTGACTGCTACATTTTTGGCAGTTATTTGCAAGGCCTGGTGGATGCTATTGTCATTCTCTAAGATCAATTTTTCTAAACAACAGCTGCGGTAGTAAAAATTGTCATCAGTAACAACAATACAAGCTTGCCATAGCATCACCTGACCTCCAGAAAGAGAATACGAATGGCAGAAAGGAAAACAAATAAAATTTCAGGCTGCCAGTCTCCCAGCTTCCTGTAGCAACCATCCTTTTGGATGGACAAATCAAGTCTTCTCCACAGATCAGAAGCAAAACACCAGATTGGGAAAGTCATGGGAGAACAGTGAAGCTCCTGCTTGTCCATTGTGTTTCCAGCAATTAAATAACCTAACTGAGAGTGCATATTTCTTAGTTTAGAAACAGAAGCTATCCAAAAGTTAACAGAACAAAATTCCAACTAACCTCATGAGTGTAGGTTAAATAATAGTACATATGCCAATATTCAAAAAATATCATTATATTCTATACTTGATTGCAATCAGATTTTCTTAGCAATATTAATGATACTAAGTAAAATGCTTTGTTTCCAATAAGATGCTCTATAAAGTTCCACCAAAATATAATACAAAAATGTATGAAAACTCTACTGTTCAAAGACTCTAAATAACTCAGACAAGGCTGATTTTAGGATATTTAAAAACATAAGTAGTAGCTATGCAGTTGAAACAACATACTCTATGATTTAGTTGCTAAATGTACTCAGGTTATCTGAATAATTAGGAAAATTTATTCCATTTTGAAATATTCAGTGTTATTTGATAATTCATACTGAAAGTTCTCTTTGTGCTGGTCTGAGCGTATGTTTGTTCTTTCATGGGCTTTAAAATCAAACATAATAATAACATATATAATAATAACATATTAAAGTTATGTTAATACCCAACCTATTTCCGATGTCTGGAAGAAGTGAAAATGTTTGGGCAGTCCGAATGTGAAAGCCCCAGTACAGGTGATGGTGTCTGCGTCCAGAGATATTATAGAAGAGTGTACAGAATGAACCACCCTTGATGATTCAAACATGTGATCCCTCAAGGCAGGGTGCTGCAGAGATGATTTCCTATGCTCCTGTCAAGCTCCATTAGTCTGTCTTCCTGGGAGTGGATGGTTTTAGAAACAGCAGTCTCAGTAATTTAAAACCAAAAAATTGGTGAAAAGTCAACATATGTTATTTCTTGAGTATTACTTTGTTTAGATTTCTAAACATTGTGTACCATTTAATATTCCCATTTCTTTTGCAGATATTTCTACTCAGGGAATATATGCTAAAATTTTTCATATTCAAAAATTTGACATTTGTGGTATTTAAAATGGCAGCAAATGTTCTCATAAAGAGGTGACTTACTATCCAGTCAATGTATCAGGATTTCTAAAGAGTCTTCAACAAGCCTGCTCCTTTTTCCCTTATTCTTTGGGGACTAGTAATGCAATCTTGCTTTTGGAACTGAGTGCCATGAGGGATGTTATCAACAGAGGTAGCCTGATAGGCATTGTGAAGTATTGAGAGGGACACAACACAACTCACCTATTTATGCATGAATTACAGGAATGATTTCCATTCCCAAAATTGCAGTTTTAATTTAGCTGTATATAACTAGAAAATATTTTACTTTTAAGAGAGGATTAGCTATAAATTCATTAGCCATGACACTCAGTAGGGAATATAGGATTGCTCAATGATACACAATTTTCTGCTGCTATATTTCTTAAAGTAAGCTTTTATCAGGAAACTAGATCAGCTGCTATGTCCATTTGGGAAATGAAACAGCCAATAGAAGATCTCTTTCTATCTTTGTCTGTGTAACTCTGCATTTCAAATAAATAAATAAACAGATAGATAGATACTTAAAAAGTAAATAATTCTTTTACCTGGGATTAGTGTATAAAAGATACAAGTGAGGGGCGGAGCCAAGATGGCGGAATAGTGAGGGCGTGCACCGATAGTCCGGGAAAAGATGGTTTAATAAAAGTGGAGTTACTGTAGCCTCAGGAAAAGACTCAGGAAAAAATTGCAGAGAAAACTCTTACAGATCTAGTGGATGTGACACAGAGGACCTACGGGGAGAGCAAGGTCGCCCACGGCGTGGAAGCCAAGCCGTAGAAGGCGAGCCGCAGAACCCGAGCTGCAGAGTCTGCGCACCAGTGCTGGAAGGGGAGGTGAGACAAAAACCTCGGTAACCCAAGACATTGGTGGGGAAAGGCAGAAAGAGCCTAGAGGGAACGAGGCCTGAAGCCTCACTGGGGAAAGTTTACCAGGCTGACTGGAGGAGAGAAAAAAAACAAAACAAAACAAAACAAACAAACAAAAAAACGAATAAATAAGGGGAACCGGCACGGACATTAGCCTCTCTCTCCACTCACCTTACAAAGCTGAGCAAGACAAAGAGCAGGCGCCATTTTACGTATGTAAAGCAGCGCCCACCATTAGCCAAGCAGAAAAACCTGACTCTGGTGGGGAGAAATAACAGGAGGTTAAGACAAGTGAAAGTGTGGAGCTAACGAACTGAGACTGTGAAAATCTGAGGGGGTGGTGAGAGAACTCACTGAGTACACAAACTTGGTAACCTTGGCAACCAAATGAGAGACTGCAGAGAAATTTGAGACCACACTGAGGGCTGCATAAACTCTTGTGTGTGGTCCAGGGGTAAGCGGACAAATACCCATAGGGGCCAGATTTCATACATCAACTACCCTCAATTCCACTCAGCTGTGTGGAATTACTTCCCAACTGAGTCAAAAAAAAAAAAAAAAAGAAAAAAAAAAGAAAAAGAGAGAGAGAGAGAGAGTGAGGGAGCAAGAGAACAATCTGGGTGAGTCACCTTTGGCACACCCTTAAGCCTGAAGAACCGAACAGAACAGAGCTCTCTGGCCACACCCATCTCAAGCCTCTAAGGCTCCATCAAAAGAAGACAGTCCACTTAATCTAGAGTCATAGTATAACGAGAAAAAACACCACAATGAAGAAACCAAAGAATATCTCCAATATGCCAAACAACAAACGAAGAAACTGAGGTAACAAGAACAAGGAAGACACTATGACACCCCCAAATGAAATGGATACCCCAAATAAAGATTATGAAGATGATGAGATAGAAGAAATGCAAGAAGCAGATCTCAAAAAATTGATAAGAACATTAAGAAGTTCTCAGAAACAAATTCTTGAACTACAGAAATCCTTAATGGACAAGATAGAAAATCTCACTCATGAAAATGAAATATTAAGGAGGAATCAAAATGAAACGAAACAACTAGTAGAACATTAAACTGTGATAGTGACGAGAAATCATAATGAAATCAAGAATTCAATAGATCAAATGACAAACATATTAGAGAACCTTAAAAACAGAATGGGTGAAGCAGAAGAGAGAATATCGAACTTAGAAGACAGAGAACAGGAAAATATACAGTCAAACCAAAGAAAAGAAGAGGAAATTAATAATCTAAAAAATATTGTCAGGAATCTACAGGATACTATTAAAAAAACCAACATTTGGGTTCTAAGAGTTCCTGAAGGCATGGAGAGAGAGAAAGGATTAGAAGGCCTTTCTAGTGAGATACTAGCAGAAAATTTCCCAGGTTTGGAGAAGGACAGAGACATCCTAGTACAGGAAGCTCATAGAACCCCTAATAACATGACCAAAAAAATCCTCACCAAAACACGTTGTAATTAAACTCACCGCAGTGAAACATAAAGAAAAGATCCTAAAATGTGAAAGAGAGAAACGTCAGATTACTCTTAGAGGATCTCCAATCAGACTCACAGCAGACTTCTCATCAGAAATCCTACAGGCTAGGAGGGAATGGCGAGATATAGCCCAGGTACTAAGAGAGAACAACTGCCAGCCCAGAATATTATATCCTGCAAAGCTATCATTTGTGAATGAAAGTGAAATAAAGACCTTTCACAGCAAACATAAATTGAAAGAATTTGTCGCCACTTGTCCAGCCCTGCAAAAGATGATTAAAGATGTATTACACACAGAAACACAGAAACACGGTCATCAATATGAAAGAAGGTAAATGAAGGAAACCTCACAGCAAAAGACCACAGGAAGTTCAAAACATATATTAGAAAATATCTTTGGCAAATGGCAGGGCAAAGTTACCACTTATCAATAGTCACATTGAACGTGAATGGCCTGAACTGTCCAGTTAAAAGACACCGATTGGCTGATTGGTTTAAGGAACAAAACCCATCTATTAGCTGCTTACGAGAAACACATCTTTCCAACCAAGATGCATACAGACTGAAAGTGAAAGGCTGGAAAAAGATATACCATGCCAACAGAAATGAAAAAAGAACAGGCGTAGCCATCTTAATATCGGACAACATAAACTTTACTACAAAAACTGTTAGGAGAGACAAAGAGGGGCACTATATAAAGATTAAGGGATCAATTCAACAGAAAGATATAACAATTATCAATGTATATGCACATAATTACAGGACACCAGTTTATTTAAAAGATTTGTTAAGGGACGTTAAGGGAGACTTAGACCCCAATACAATAGTACTGGGGGACTTCAATACTCCACTCTCAGAAATAGACAGATCAACAGGACAGAAGATCAACAAGGATACAGTAGATTTAAACGACACTATAGCCCAAATGGATCTAACAGATATCTACAGAACTTTTCATCCTACACATAAAGCATTTACATTCTTCTCAGCAGTACATGGAAGCTTCTCTAGGATTGACCACATACTAGGCCATAAAGCAAATCTCAGCAAATTCAAAAGAATTAGAATCATACCATGCAGCTTCTCAGACCATAGAGGAATGAAGTTGGAAATTAGCAACTCAGGAATCCCTAGAGCATATGCAAACACATGGAAATTGAACAACATGCTCCTGAATGAACAATGGGTCATAGAAGAAATTAAAAGAGAAATCAGAAATTTTCTGGAAGTAAATGAGGATAACAGCACAACATACAAAACTGATGGGATGCAGCAAAAGCAGTGTTAAGAAGAAAGTTTATATCAATAGGTTCCTACATCAAGAAATTGGAAAGGCACCAAATAAATGAGCTTTTAATTCATCTCAAGGATCTAGAAAATCTGCAGCAGACCAGACCCACATGTAGTAGGAGAAGACAAATAATTAAAATCAGAGAAGAAATCAACAGGATTGAATCCAAAAAAAAAAAAAGAAAATTACAAAAATCAGCCAAATGAGGAGCTGGTTTTTTGAAAAAATAAACAAAATTGACACCCCATTGGCCCAACTAACTAAAAAAAGAAAAGTTCTAAATCAATAAAATCAGAGATGAAAAAGGAAACATAACAACAGACACCTCAGAAATAAAAAGAATCATCAGAAATTACTACAAGGACTTGTATGCCAGCAAACAGGGAAACCTATCAGAAATGGATAGATTCCTGGACACTTGCAACCTACCTAAATTGAACCAGGAAGACATAGAAAACCTAAACAGACCCATAACTGAGACAGAAATTAAAACACTAATAAAGGCCCTCCCAACAAAGAAAAGCCCAGGATCAGATGGATTCACTGCTGAATTCTACCAGACATTTAAAGAAGAACTAACTCCAATTCTTCTCAAACTATTCAGAACAATCGAAAAAGAGGGAATTCTCCCAAATTTTTTCTATGAAGCCAGCATCACCTTAATTCCTAAGCCGGAAAAAGATGCAGCATTGAAAGAGAATTACAGACCAATATCCCTGATGAACACAGATGCAAAAATCCTCAATAAAATTCTCACCAATAGAATGCAACAACACAACAGAAAGATCATCCACCCAGACCAAGTGGGATTTATCCCTGGTATGCAGGGATGGTTCAATGTGCGCAAGACAATCAATGTGATACACCATGTTAACAGACTGCAGAAGAAAAACCATATGATTATCTCAATAGATGCCGAGAAAGCATTTGATACAATACAACACCCTTTCATGATGAAAACTCTAAGCAAACTGGGTATGGAAAGAACATTCCTCAATACAATCAAAGCAATCTATGAAAACACACGGCCAATATCCTATTGAATGGGGGAAAAGTTGGAAGCATTTCCACTGAGATCTGGTACCAGACAGGGATGCCCACTCTCACCACTGCTATTCAATATAGTTCTGGAAGTTCTAGCCAGAGCTATTAGGCAAGAAAAAGAAATTAAAGGGATACAAATTGGGAAGGAAGAAGTCAAACTATCCCTCTTTGCAGATGATATGATTCTTTATTTAGGGGACCAAAAGCACTCTACTAAGAGACTATTGGAACTCATAGAAGAGTTTGGCAGAGTAGCAGGGTATAAAATCAATGCACAATAATCAACAGCCTTTGTATACACAGGCAATGCCATGGCTGAGAAAGAACTGCTAAAATCAATCCCATTCACAATAGCTACAAAAACAAATACCTTGGAATAAACTTAACCAAGGACGTTAAAGATCTTTATGATGAAAATTACAAAACGTTCAAAAAAGAAATAGAAGAGGATACCAAAAAATGGAAAAATCTTCCATGCTCATGGATTGGAAGAATCAATATCATCAAAATGTCCATTCTCCCAAAAGCAATTTATTCATTCAATGCAATTCCAATCAAGATACCGAAGACCTTCTTCTCAGATCTCCAAAAATTGATGCTGAAATTCATATGGAGACACAGGAGACCTTGAATAGCTAAATCAATCTTATACAACAAAAACAAAGCTGGAGGTATTACAATACCAGATTTCAGGACATACTACAGGGCAGTGGTAATCAAAACAGCATGGTAGTGGTACAGAAACAGATGGATAGACCAATGGAACAAAATTGAAACACCTGAAATCAATCCAAACATCTACAGCCAACTTATATTTGATCAAGGATCCAAAACCAACCCCTGGAGTAAGCACAATCTATTCAATAAATGGTGCTGGGAAAATTGGATTTCCATGTGCAGAACCATGAAGCAAGACCTCTACCGTTCAGCTTACACAAAAATTCACTCAACATGGATTAAAGACTTAAATCTATGACCCAACACCATCAAATTATTAGAGAGCATTGGAGAAACTCTGCAATATATAGGTACTGGCAAAGACTTCTTGGAAAACACCCCAGAAGCATAGGGAGTCAAAGCCAAAATTAACATTTGGGATTCAACAAATTGGGAAGTTTCTGTACTGCAAAAGAAACAAGAAACTGAAGAGGCAATTGATAGAATGGGAAAGAATATTCACAAACTATGCAACAGATAAACGTTTGATAACCAGAATATACAAATAAATCAAGAAACTCCACAACATCAAAACAAACAACCCACTTAAGAGATGGGCCAAAGACCTCAATAGACATTTTTCAAAAGAGGAAATCCAAATGGCCAAAGACACATGAAAAAATGTTGAGAATCACTAGCAATCAGGGAAATGCAAATCAAAACCACAATGAGGTTTCACCTCACCCCGGTTAGAATGGCTCACATACAGAAATCTACCAACAATAGATGCTGGAGAGGATGTGGGGAGAAAGGGACACTAACCCACTGTTGGTGGGAATGCAAACTGGTTAAGCCACCATCGAAGTCAGTCTGGAGATTCCTCAGAAACCTGAATATAACCCTACCATTCAACCCAGCCATCCCACTCCTTGGAATTTACCCAAAGGAAATGAAATTGGTAAACGAACAAGCTTTCTGCACATTAATGTTTATTGCAGCTCAATTCTCAATAGCTAAGACCTGGAACCAACCCAAATGCCATCAACAGTAGACTGGATAAAGAAATTATGGAACATGTACTCTATCGAATACTGTACAGCAGTCACAAACAACGAAACCTGGTCATTTGCAACAAGATGGAGTAACCTGGAAAACATCATGCTGAGTGAAATAAGCCAGTCCCAAAGGGACAAATATCATATGTTTTCCCTGATCGGGGACAACTAACTGAGCACCGAAGGGGAAACTTGTTGAAGTGAAATGGACACTATGAGAAACAGAGACTTGTTCAGCTCTTGTCCTGACTGTTGATGTACAATGTAATACTTTATCCATTTTAGTATTTTTTTTTGTTCTAGTACTATTGGTTGAACTCTGTAATTAACACACAATTATTCTTAGGTGTTTAAATTTTAACTGAAAAGTGATCCCTGTTAGGAATTTGGAAAACATTATGCTGAGTGAAATAAGCCAGTCCCAAAGGGAAAACATCATATGTTCTCCCTGATCGGTGACAACTAACCGAGCACCAAAAAGGAAACCTGTTAAAGTGAAATGAACACTATGAGAAACGGTGACTTATAAGCCCTTTCCCTGACTGTTGATGAACAACTTAATACGTTATTCCTCTTAGTATTTTTGTTTGTTTGTTCTACTTAATACTTTTTGTGGAATACTGTAATCAATACACCGTTATTCTTAAGTGTTGAAACTTAACTGAAAAGTGATCACTGTTAAATATAAGAGTGGGAATAAGACAGGGAAGAGATGTGCAATTCATGACATGCTCAAGCTGACTTACCTCAAACGGTAGAGTTAGAACCATACCAGGGGATTCCAATTCAATCCCATCAAGGTGGCACGTACCAATGCCATCTAACTAGTCCCAGTGATCAATTTCTGTTCACAATTGATCATAATGATAGGACTAAGAACCAAAGGGATCACATAAACAAGACTAGTGTCTGCAAATACTAACTGATAAAATCGAAAATGAGAGAATGATCCAACATGGGAAATGAGATACACAGCAGACTCATAGAATGGCAGATATCCTAAACAGCACTCTGGCCTCAAAATCAGCCCTTAAGGCATTAGGTTCTGGCTGTAGAGCCCATGAGAGTATTTTAGGCATGGAATGCCAAGACACTCTGGCAAAAAACAAAACAAAACAAAACAAAACGTAAGTGAAAGATCTCTGCGAGTGAGATCCCAGTGGAAAGAACAGGTCATCAAAGAAGGAGGTACCTTTCTCTGAAGGGAGGAGAGAACTTCCACTTTGACTACAACTTTGTGTAAATATGATCAGAATCAGTGAACTCAAAAGGCTTCCATAGCCTTGACAACTCCTGACAAGAGCCTGGGGTGATTACTGAGGCCATAAACAAGAGTGTCAATTTGTTAGGTCAACAACAGGAGTGACTGTGCATTTACTCCTCATGTAGGATCTCTGTCCTTAGTGTGCTGTACATTGTGATTTAATGCTATAATGAGTACCCAAACAGTATTTTTCACTTTGTGTTTCTATGTGGGTGCAAACTGTTGAAATCTTTACTTAATATATGCTAAACTGATGTTCTGTATATAAAGAGAATCAAAAATGAATCTTAAGTGAATGGAAGGGAAGAGGGTGCGGGAAAGGGGAGGGTTGCGGGTGGGAGGGACGTTATGTGGGGGGAAGACATTGTAATCCATATTCTGTACTTTGGAAATTTATATTCATTAAATAAGAGTTAAAAAAAAAAATACAATGAACCCAGAGAAAACTTTCTATTTACTTGGTGATCATTAAAAAACAAACAAACAAAAATGCTATGAGAAATACATACATATATATTTATATTTATAATCTTATGATTTTTAAGAATGTAACATAATTTTAAACCCTAAAATTAAAAAATAAAATTAAAAATTACTCTCCTAACGTGAGAACTGAGAAATCTTCATGATAACAGCATCCTGTATTTTTCTGTAAAGTTCTCACTACACATATGTAGTGGAGGGGAAGCATTTTAGATCTTGAACAATCAAAGTGAATTTTAGTTTTGCTTGAATAGTTTGACCTAGAAAATATGGAATTTTCAATTTCAATTCAAAAAAATTTTACTATAAATTAATGCATGTGTGCAAATTGAAAGTATTGTTTTTTCATTTAGATTGTTCTTTTAATCCTTGAGAAGTTAAAGCTTACCCACTATGCTAGCAACAAAGAACATAGGAAGCTGACATATCAAGATGCACTTACCAGCAAAAAGAAAGCAGCTCCATGAGGAATCCTCACAATGCATGCCCAGACTTTCAGTGGTGTCCCTGACATGACCCCTGTACTCTCTGCAAATGTCTTTTTTCTCTCAGACCATTTTGCCACGTTTTGGCCTCTACTCTACAGAAGGACTAATTCCTCTTCCACTAAATACCATCCTGCTCATTCTTTCACCAAAGGAACACAATAATAAATATCAATAAATATGACTGAATCTCATGCAAAGAATAAACTGATTATCTTAATTCCCTCAGTATTATGTATGTCAAGTTTTACAATAAATATTAACATTATTTGTTGTATACTATAAAATTTTTTTTTGGGTAATGCTTTAAGAGAAATACAAAAAAAAGGAAAATCTACCCATTGTAGAGGTGGCATTCAGACAATTTGTGTGTCTTCATCCAAGCAGTAAATAGAGAGAGAGTTAATCACCTATGTCTGCACAAATAATCTCTATATCCTAATTGTTGCACCTGTTATTGTTATTGCTTGTACAACTGTACTTTCTTCATAGACTTTAATAGTATTTTGACATTTTGAAAATGTGAACTGCACTGGATAAAACTGAATTCATCATTTATGTTGGCATGCTGTGTTGCTTTCACATCATTCGATAAAGTTTCAGCAACCCTTAAGGCAGAATTTAATGAAGTGTATTTCCTGGCTGAAGTGCCTGCAATATATAGGGTTCAGCAGTGGAATCCAGTAGAATCCTTACCCTGAACATGATTTATGTTTTAGGGAGCTCCAGGTTGGTCAGAGTTATATTTAAGTACATTTGAAAAGTGTGCAATTTTCTGACATTATGTCAAGAAACCAATCAGTGTTTTCAGAATAAAATTCAAATTTCTCATCCTAACACAAAGGGACCTTGACTGCTGAGCTGCAACCCAGTTGTCTAGTATCCAAACACATCTGCATCACTGTATTCTCTCCTAAATATGCATGTACCTGCTGCTATTTCTGAAACTATAATTTTGGTTTATACATTTTTATGTTGTCCTCAGTATTTTAAATATTTTATAAATGTTTTGTTCAATCATGATTGAACTTCAAGACCATTTTCTAGAGAACATCTATTCTGCAGAATCAGAGTCCAGACCTCTCCATGTGAGTTTATTTTACCTTCTTTGTTTCCATTGCTCATTATATCAAGCAGTAGGGTTCACATTATTACATTTAAATTGATTAGTTTTGTTTACCTGTTTTCTTATGCATATTTCATTTTTGCTAGGTGGTGGAATTTTTTCAGTATAAAAGGTTCACGTTTGGCTGGCACCATGGCTCATTTGGCTAATCCTCCACCTGCAGTGCCGGCACTCTGGGTTCTAGTCCTGGCTGGGGCACCACCAGTTCTGTCCCAGTTGCTCCTCTTGCAGTCCAGTTTTCTGCTGTGGCCTGGGAAGGCAGTGGAGGATGACCCAAGTGCTTGGGCCCTGCACCTGCATGGGACACCAGGAGGAATCACCTGGCTCCTGGTTTTGGATGAGCGCAGTACCGGCCATGGCAGCCTTTTGGGGGTGGTGAACCAATGGAAGGAAGACCTTTCTCTCTGTCTCTCTCTCTCTTGCTGTCTAACTCTGCCTGTCAAAAAAATAAAAAAATAAAAAAGTCCCTATGTCTGATATTTAAAAAGACTTATTAACAGAATTCTGTGAAAATCAGGGATTTCCTCATGTCTGTGACATAGCAATTTATTTATTTATTTTTAAAGATTTTATTTATTTATTTGGCAGTCAAAGTTACAGACAGTGAGAGAGAGAGAGAGACAGAGTGAGACAAAGGTCTTCCTTTCGTAGGTTCACTCCCCAAGTGGCTGCAAGGGCCGGGGCTGCATCGATCCGAAGCCAAGAGCCAGGTGCTTCCTCCTGGTCTCCCATGCTGGTACAGGGGTGCAAGTACTTGGGCCATCCTCCACTGCCTTTCCAGGCCACAGCAGAGAGCTGGCCTGGAAGAGGAGCAACTGAGATTAGAACCGGAACCCATGTGGGTTGCCGACGCCGCAGGCAAAGATTAACCTAGCGTGCCGTGGAGCCGGCCCCATAGCAGTTTATTTTAATATCAATCTGTGCAATGTTTTACAATTTTTTATAAATGCCACTTCTAAATATTTTGATGTTGAGGTTCACCCTGTAAGTGGTAATCAATATATATGTAGTATCTTTAAAGATAAAAAGAGTGAGATTCTGTCTTTTACAACAAATGGATGCAACTGGAAGCCATTATACTTAGTGAGGTAAGCCAGTCCCAAAAAGACAAATATCATATGTTTTCCATGATCTGTGGTAACAATTAGAGTACAAAACTGTAAGCATATGGGTAAAATTGACATTTTGAGATTTGATTTTTGTTTATAGCCCTTGTCTCCACTATTGAGAAACAATGTTTTTTTTTTTTCTTACTATTTGATGAATTCTTTATTTAGTGGATAATAAACATGATTATAAAATAAACTGAAAGTAAGTCATTGTAAAAATTGAAAGAAAGAATAAGAAAGGAAGGAGGAGAGAGAGTGGGAATGTGAGTGGAAGTGAGGTACGGTGTAAAGTATCGATATGCTGCTAAATCTGCATATGTGAATTACATGAAATTTGTTCAGCTTATATGAATAAAAATTATTAAAAAATCAAAATAACCAAAACAGATTTATTTATTCATTTATTTGAAAAGTAGAGTTACAGAGTGAGGGTGAGAGAGAGAAGGAGAGAGAGAGACAGAAACAGAGAGAGAGAAAGAGACAGAGAGAAAGAGAAAAAGATGTCTTCCATCCACTAGTTTATTTCCCCAAATGACTGCAACAGCCATAACTTGGCTAGACCAAAGCCAGGAGCTGGGAGATTCTTCTAGGTCTCCCAAATGGCTGACAGGGGACCAGAAACTTAGGCCATCTTCCACTGCTTTCCCAGGCATATTATCAGGAAGCTGGATAAGAAATGGAGCAGCTGGTACTTGAACCTACACCTTTATGGAATGACAGTATCGCAGGTTATGGCTTTACCTGCTCTTCCACAATGCTGGTCCTAATTTGTAGTATTTTTCAAAAATAGTTACTTTATGTATTTGAAAGGCTTAGGGGCAGAGACAGAGAATGAGAGACAGAGAGAGAAAGAGATCTCTATCTTCTGGTTCACTCCACAAAAGTCTGCAATGGGCCAAGGCTGGGTCAGGTGGAAGACAGGAACTTAGAACCCAAACCAAATCTCTGGCGTGGATTGCAGGGGCCCAAGCACTTGACTTGTCTTCTGTTTCTTTCCCAGATGCATCAGCAGGACTCTAGAACAGAAGTAGAGCAGCCAGGACTCAATCTGGCACCCCAATACAGGATGCCACTAAAGTGGCAGTTTAATTGCTGCAACACAATACCAACTACTGTATTCGTAATGTCTTTAATAAATAATCAGAATTTTATGATTAGAGCAAGGCCATACACTTACAGATCAGTTTAACCCTTAAATGTGCCTCAGTTTTTAATCTATCTAATAATGATAATAATCATTAACGATTGTATTCCTTTCATAGGCTGGTTTGGAAGGATAAATGATACATTAACTTATTTACTAAGGACATTTATTTATTTGAGAAGTTGAGTGACAAAGAGAGATGTTTTCATCTGCGGGTTAGCTCTCCAAATGTCTGCAGCACGCAGGGATAAACTAAGCTGAAACCAAAAGTCAGAAGCTGCATAAATCTCCCACTTGGGTGTCAGGAATCCAAGTGTTTGGGCCAGCACGAGATGCCTTCCAGGTGTGTTAGCAGGAACCTGGATGTTAAGCAGAGTAGCAGAGACATGAATCGGGCACTCTGACATCAGTTTTGGTCATTCCAACAGGAAGGTCAATCTGCTAAGACACCATGCCCAACCCAAAGAATATAGGTAAACACTTAGCAAATCATCTGTTCGATCACAAGCACAGCAAAATAGCTGCAAACCATTCGATTAGAAGCTCTGGTCAACAGAAATTTTTATTTGTATTCTCAATATCCTAACATAGTTTCTGATACAAAGTTATAGCCCAATAAATATACTCAGCTGAACAATTAAATGAGGTACAAGTTTGTTAATCTTTTCTGTTGTTAAGAAATGACTCACAAACAACTTTATTTGAGTGTCAGGTATGGTCAAAGAGGGGAGAAGGCGGCAAAGTGAATTTGAATGATGCTAGCATCATTTCTTGTATGTAGCATAGAATACTGAGGAAAGGCCAGATGTTTTTGACTGGGATTTTGTCTCCTTAACAAATGAAGTAAACATAGGGCTTACCAAGCTTTTCTGAGGGTTTTTTTTAACTGTCACAGTGAGACATACATTTTAATTATAGACTTCCTAAAATGTAAATTTGGCTTAAAGGGGCTAGCATTGTAGCACATCCAATAAAGCTGCCGCCTATAACACCAGCATCACATTTGAGCTCCGATTTGAGTCCCAGCTGCTCCACATCTGATCCAAATTCCTGCTAATGTGCCTGGGAAGGCAACAGTGGATTGCCCACTGCCACCCATATGAGATACCTGGATGAACCTCCTGGTTCCTGGCTTCAGCCTGGCCATTCCTGGCTGTTGCGGCCATTTGAGGAATGAGCCAACAGATGGAAGATTTTCTTTCTCTCTCTCTCTGAAACTCTGACTTTCAAATAAACAAATTAATCTTTTTAAAAAAATTGTCAGGGTTTTAGTTTGCAATAATTCTTATTTCACTGTGAATAACTAGTGTATATTCGGATAAACTAATATCTAACAAGACTAGTTAAGAAAGAATTTTGGTGGGCATTGTGGCACATTGATTTAACCTCCTGTTGGGGAGTCCACGTCCCATGTCTTAGAACTAGTTTGAATGATGTACTCCACTTCCTATCCAATTCCCCTATTAATACTTCATGGAAGACAATAGATCACGGCTGATGTTGCCATCCACGTGGGAGACCTGGAGCTCCTGGCTTCTGGCTTCAGCTTGGTCCAGCCATGACTGTTATGAGCATCTGAGGAGTGGACCAGTGGATGAAACATTCTCTCTCTCTCTCTCTCTCTCTCTCCCCTCTTCTCTCTCTCTCAAATAAAAAAAAAAGTACTAGAGTCTGTGAGATCTTGGGAAAGCAGCTTAAATTGTCTGGATCATAGTCTGTGAAAGTGTAAATTAGGCAGGTTTATAACATTCATCCACAAAACATAATAGAGTATAATAATATGAATCATTTTCACAAATAACATCATCATATTTCAAAGTTACCATAATCAGTTACATTAGGTATGAAATTAATGTGGAGATAGTGATGATGGATAGGTAAAGATAGGAGTAATTATCCTAGGACTTGATAATAGTGCAAGGTAGAATCTAAAAGGAAGATTTGAGAATGAGCTTTGAAGTACCTTCCTCGGAGCAGGAGATGAATAGGCTCAGATGCACTGCGTTGAGAAATGAATGCAGGTAATGAAGTAGAAATAATAAGTGTCCTTGAGGGAGATTGCTTCATATGGCTTATGCTTTCTCTGAAAAGTACGATATAAAGTCATCTGCTAATTCTCCATGACATAAAAAAACAGACTACAACATTTGCCAAGATGATTTGGATTATGGAAACTATTCCTAGTATATCAATTTCTTTTGCATCTGATGGTGGATATTTAATGCTTTACCCATCAAAAACAGACTGTGAATAGAATTTGGGGATTAATGATGCTGAAAGTGTAGCCAATCCTTCAGCATGCCATTATAAACAGGCATAAAATAGATTTATGAGTACTACTCTCATTCTTCACATTCTACCTCTGTAGTAAGCCACCTAAGTAGTCAATATGATTTCTTAATTTTCACAAAAATCTGAAATGTAGATGATTTTTAAAAAAATTTTCACAAGTTCAACTGTGAATCAATTTATATTTTCCACTGAAAGTTTTTTAACTGATTAAAACAATCTCATTAAAATATGAATTATTCAATAGTATATCATTGCTAGTATAGAAAGACAGATAATTTTGCCACAACACAATTCATGCCACAACAATACATGTTGAATGCATCATGTTTTCCTTTAAGGTATTATTAGATTTTGTGTCTTGTTAAAACATTTGTCTTGCTGGAAAAATAAGTGCATTGTTTTATGTTTTCTTCCAAAAGTATCACTGCTTTTTCTAGTCTATTCTACTGGTAACTTTTTCGATATGATGTAAAATGAGAAAATTTTTTATATGGATAAATTTTCAGATCACAATTTTAAATTGTGAACTGCTCCTCATTAATGTTTGAGTATATCAGAGATACATCACTGTATATCACCCTTCTATTTATCAAGCTCTTAATAAGTTCACTTCTAAGTCTTTCTCCTGCAGTGATATCATACTATCTTCCCTTCTTTGCTTTTCAGTGCTTATATTTAGAGTAGAGGAACTTCTTGCACAGCTTTTTTTTTTTTTTTTTTTTTTTTTTTTTTTTTTTTTTTTTTTTTTTTCTGACAGGCAGAATTAGACAGCAAGAGAGAGAGAGAGAGACAGAGAGAAAGGTCTTCCTTTTTCCATTGGTTCACCCCCCAAGTGGCCACTACTGCTGGTTGCGACCTGAGCCAGGTGCTTCTTCCTGGTCTCCCATGTGGATGCAGGGCCCAAGCACTTGGGCCATCCTCTACTGCCTTCTGGGGCCACAGCAGAGAGCTGGACTGGAAGAGGAGCAACCGAGACAGAATCCGGTGCCCAGACTGGGACTAGAACCCAGGGTGCTGGCGCCGCAGGCAGAGGATTAGCCTAGTGAGCCACGATGCTGGCCCAGTTTTTGTTTTTCAGACATATTAGAGATTTTCATAAGTTCATGAAAAATACAGATACTGAAAAATCTTGCATGGATTTCATTTTTTGGCACAGCAATAATTATATTTTTTATTCTATTTTTCATGAAATTTTTGAAGTATCTTTGTATTGCTTATATTACTTTTTTCCACGTAATTTTTTTCATTTTATTTCCACTTTTTATATGATATATTTTATTACCCAGAGGATAACTTTTCTACAGGCTTTAAAAGACTAAGCTTACATGGGCTTTGGTGGAGGCATGAGCAGAACTGGCAGGTCTAAATCTGAGTGGTGGTGTCTGGCTTGGGCGGGCTTCGTGAAGTCAATTTCTGACCATCTTGCTGTGAATGGTGCAAGTCACGAAATTACATGCAGCTTGGGAAACACAGGTGTCAAGGACAGTCACTTAGGAGATGCCCCTGAAGGCTGCAGGCCTCCCCTCTGTTTTGCATGAGCACTGGTTAAAAAGACATTGTCTTTGGCCATGCATCTTACAGCCATTATTCCTTCTTTTCTTTGTCATCCAAAAAGTGCGGACCAGAAAGTCATGTAAATTTTAAAATTGGTTAAATTCCATAAAATTCTCCTTGAATGTACTTTAGAATTTCATTGTATCTGAAAAAAAGTCTTAAGACATTATGTTTTTTGATTGTAGATTTCCTCTCATGACTTGTCCAAGGACACAGTCTTAGTTGGGAGAGCAATCAATGAAATTACCTGAGGCTTTCTGACATCCAGCCATGAGTATAACCTAAAGCCTGTTCGTAGTAAACTAGTTTTTCATTTCTTTTTGTAAAGTCTATTTATTTAAATGGCACAATGAGAGATAGAAAAAGAGAGAGAGAGAGAGAGAGAGAGAGAGAGGCATCTATGCATCTGCTGGTTCACTCCACAGTTGCCAACAAGAGAGAGAGAGAGAGAGAGAGAGAGAGAGAGGCATCTATGCATCTGCTGGTTCACTCCCCAGTTGCCAACAACAGCTAGGGCTGAAGTCCCAAGCAGTGGTTTAACTTGGTGCACCACAACACCCACTCTTGCAAGCTAGTTATTAAAAGTATTTTCATTTTGCTTTGTTGTAAAGTACTTTTCAAAGATTGTAATTATCTTTTTACTTAAAATGTTAGTAGACATATGAAAATTGTGCATATTTATTGTATACCTTGTGCTATTTTGATATAATATATTCATTGTGTAATATCCATTTACAGTAAAAATATACATATATATCTTCAAGTATTTAACATTTTATTATGGCGAAGACCAGCAAATATCTAATTTCTAGTCTGTATATATGTATATTATATATATTCAGGTTTATAAGGGGATTTATTATAAAGTATAGTTACTGTAATGTTAAGATATATATATTTCTACTTTATGTATTATAGTTATACATTCTGTACACAACATATACATTAACATTAACCCTACTTTATAATAAAACTGTTATAAATTTAAATAAACATATTCACCATTTTAATTCTTTATATTTAATACCAACCCATTTATTTAGATTCTTTATAATATATTTCATTAGAGATGCATATTACTCCATTAACATTACTCCTATCTTCTGTTAAATATTTCTATTTATTTCATTTGATGCTCTAGATTTTGGAAACTGAAACATTTTTATTCAAGTGATTTATATAGAGAAGTAAATGTACATGACACAATGATATATTTAAAAAGAATCTTAGAAAATGAAAAGCCAATCGGCAAAGCAGAACAATATCTGATTTAAAGATTTAGATTTGAGGACCAGCACTG
Organism: Oryctolagus cuniculus; assembly: GCF_964237555.1. Classification (NCBI taxonomy): domain Eukaryota; kingdom Metazoa; phylum Chordata; class Mammalia; order Lagomorpha; family Leporidae; genus Oryctolagus; species Oryctolagus cuniculus. Next base: position 27,114,255 of record NC_091440.1, read on the forward strand.
TGGCACAGCAGGTTAAAGCCCCAGCTTGCAGCACCAGAATCACATATGGGTACCAGTTTGAATCTCGGCTACTACACTTCCAATCCAAACCCTGCTCATACACCTGGGAAGCAGTAGAGGATGGCCCAAGTCCTTGGGCCGCTACACCCATGTGGGAGACCTGGAAGAAGCGCCTGGCTGCTGTCTTCTGGCTTCTGATTAGTTATGCTTCAGCTGTTGCAACCATTTAGGGAATGAACAAGCCGATGGAAGATCTCTCTCTCTCTCTCTCAATCTGATTCTACCTCTCTCTATAACACTTATTTTCAAAAAAAAAAATCTTAAATCTTAATCTTTACATAAATGTGAACTTTATTCAATGAATAAGCACACTGTTAAATGAACTGAACATACTTCCAACTGGATATCTCAATCACTGTTCCATTTTTTGCCTCTTCTCAGACTGCTGACATAATTTTATTCATTGCTATGAGTTTTCAGATAAATTGTTCTAGTAGATTGTTCTAGAATGTGCCTTTAGTAAATATTATCTATGCATTGTCTTGGTTAAATACTAGAAATGGAAATCCCATCATCAGTGTATAATGGCTCCCTTTTCCCAGCATCCTTGCTAGAGTTTGTTTTTTGTCTTTCCAGTTATAGCCATTACAACTAGAGCGGGATTTTCAATTGGTTCAGACACTATGGAAAGCGGTATGAAGATTCTGCCAAAAACCGAAAGTACGAGTATCATCTCATTTCTAAGTATATTTCTGTATCCAAAGGAAATCAAACCAGGCTATCAAGGAAATCCCACATTCACCTGTGTATTGCAGCACTATTCACAAAAGCCAAGGTATTTAATCAATCCAGGACTTTATTTACAGATAAATGGATAAAAAATATGTGTAATATAATAGGATATTATTCAGCCATGAAAATAGTGGAATTATGTCGTCTGCAGCAACACAGATGGAAGTGGAAGATATTGCATTAACTAAAATAAGCCAGGCAGGGAAAGACAAGCACCACATGTTCTCATCCATACATGGAAATTAATAGAGTTGATTTTACACAAGTGGAGAGTGCTTTAGGGTTACTAGAAAGGATAAGGAAAAGAGCTTGGTTATTGAGTTCAGAAGCATAGTTATATAAGAGGAATAAGTCCTAGTGTTCTGTATCACAGTAGGGTAACTGTTAATAATTTACTGCACATTTCCAAACAGCTGTAAGAAATCCGAATGTTTCCCATACGAATAAATGATAGCTGTTAAAAATACTAGAAATGGAACAACTGTGTTGTAGGATATGAATGAATTCATCATCTAAAGGGTCTGCATTTTTTAACTTAAATAAGAGTGGAAAAACAACACATATAACAAGGCAAAAAGAGAATAAAACAGTAATTTCACCAGTGTGATAATGAGATCTATGCAGAAATTGTAGAAGATCATATATACATATAGTTTTAGAACATTAAAGTGCATAAGAACACTTATCATTATAAACAAAGATTTGAATAAAATGAATTTTATTTTTATCAATGTCAAAGCAACACACATAGACTCTCATTTTAAAAAGGCGATGTGAGGTTTATTCAATAACTATGCAAATATTACTTGAGTCTTCTCAGAAAACATTGTGATATCATCTAAAGGTTTTGAAATCACAATAAATATGGTTTTACATGAATAGCTAAGTTTTCAAGAGAATAAGGAAGTCTACAAGATCTCTCTCTGGCCCCAATTAAATGAGGGAAGCAATAACATGAAGTGATATGGTGAGCCAAGATAGAATGCTCCTAGTACATTTGGGAAATATGAAAAAAAGCTTAAAAACTAGATTGAATTTCTATTTGGTATTTTGTTTAACCATTTTAATGATTTCTTGCTATTGCTAATTTTATTCCACTTTTAAAATTTTTTGAGATGTATTATGCATTTCTTTTATTTTTTCACTCGTAAATCTAGTAAGGGCTACAATTTTTCATTTCTGCTTCTGCAATATCTTGCTCATGGATTTTTTTTTCTTTTGTTACTTAATAATTGGCTAAATATTAGCTGTGGAAATCCTCACAGTCTCAGCAGAACATGCCTTCTCTAGAGAAATTTGATATGTGCTACTTCTGCATGTCAGAGACACTGTCAGGCTTTAAATAATTCCCTAACTCGTGATTTCCCAGACCATCCAAGAAATTCAGACCTCAAGACAATCTAAAGTCAGACTAGCTTTTGCTATTGGTAATACTGGTAACATTATTATTACTGATTCTCCTCTGAGGCTGTGATAGAAGCAGGTACATTTTTTTAAAAGATTTATTTACTTTACTTGAAAGTCAGAGTTACACAGAGAAAAGAGAGGCAGAGGCAAAGAGGGGGGGGGGGTCTTCTATCCAACGGTTCACTCCCCAATTGGCTGCAATGGCTGGAGCTGCGCCAATCCAAAGCCAGGAGCCAGGAGCTTCCTCCAGGTCTCCCACACGGGTGCAGGGGCCCAAGGACCTGGGCCATCTTCTACTGCTTTCCCAGACCACAACAGAGAGCTGGACAGGAAGCAAAGCAGCGGGGTCTCAAACCAACTTACAGATGCCAGTGCTTCAGGCCAGGGCATTAACCTGCTGTGCTACAGTGCCAGCCCCAGCAGGTACTTCTTACAGAGTGCTCTCCCTGGTAGGTTGTAATTTTTTTTTCTAGCCTGCCTTTTTATCCACTGAAGATGTAGGTTTTCTGTGGACTCAGGTTTGTTTTCACTCTACCTATGCAGGCTTCTTAAAGCCAAGTTGTTTTGCCTATGTGTCTCAAATTGCTATATTATTCCAGATTTCATGTTTGCTTTCAATTCCACACTGGTTTCAATTTATAATTAATTCAAGAATTTTCAGTATTACACTCTGAAAGACCAATTGCACATGTGAAATTATTTTTATGATATTTAGACTATATGTGATAAAGCACGGATATTTTTCAAATTATCTCAACCACTATATCTGTAAGTTATAATTTCAAGAAATATTTGACAAATATTGCGTAATTATTACTTCTACATTGTTGGTAAGGGCACTTAAAGATTGTTATTTTACATTGTAAGTTGACTAAAAATGAATGATTTTTTTTAGAACAGCTAAGAATATGACTAGTATTATTTCTGATGGCAAGTCTAAAGTAGGAAACCTGAGTGATGTCTGTTCTAATTATGGGTCTAAGAACTAAATATGAATAAATCAGAAAATATTGAGATCATTGCTTTGCCTGAAATTCAGATCACTCAAGGAACATTAAATAAAACTCTGAAATTTGATTTTTACACTTGCATTCCCTTCTAACATTAATTATGACCTGGTGACTCTGGAACATGTCTTTGTTCAAAAAATCTTAATAAGAAACTTTTTTGGTAATGCTGGCAGTCCCTTAACACTGATAAACCCTTTGATGAAGTATTCTCAGAGGAACTGCATATGGGTAGGAAATATGTACAATAACAGGAGTTTTTCTGGAAGTATAAATTAACACTGCACTGACACGTAAGATCATGTTTACTGAAATTGTTATGCTTGGAAACAATATAGTAGTTTCATAAAACTTAAGTTTACCATATGATGCATCAGTTTCATTCCTAGGTACCCACTCAAGATATTTAAAACATATTCACAAGCAGATAGCGCGCTGATGTTCTAAATAGCGTTATTCACAGTTGAGACGAATGTACATGAACACATCATCTGAATAAAAGAGTCATCCACAAGTCACCATCATGCTGTTGCATTTTACAAGAAAGGCCATAGAAACCCAAACCGATGGATACAGAATGTAGAATCACAGTTGCGCAGTGCGAGCCTTAGGGGAGCTACCACAGGGATTAACAACAAATGGGCATGAATGATCTTAAAGAAACATTCCCAAACTATTTTTTTTATCCCGATCACATAATGTATTAAATTTACTAAAATCGAATTATACACTTTAAATAGGTGAATTTTATATTACCATTATAAAAATAAATGTATATTTAACATTGTATGCTTCTCATTTAAAAACTTTGGTTGCTTTCATTCTTCCTTTCAGACAAAGGGTGGGTGAGAAAAGGAGGATGACAAGACAGTACTATACTCCGAGAACAGTATCTATGAACAACATGGAATCTGTTCTCTTCGCATTAACACCCCATTAATACTAGAATTGATGAGAATTGTGTTGTATTAATTATGCATTTGCTGTGACCCTGAGACTCAAAGATAATACCTACTGCCTTTAGAAAATCAGATATTCCCAAATATTGTAGATGTGGTTGCACTGTATAACTTAATCTATAAGACATCCCCCACCCCAATAAGCCATAGTTCTCATTATTCATATCCCTTTAAAATCCCCTTATTCTTTAAATATGGGCTGATCTTACATAAACAACAGAGTGCAGCAAAAGTAACTTTCTCCTTTTGATCATGACATATAAGGACCTTATCCCCCTTCTTTTACTCTGGGGAAAGCTGGCCTCATGGAGTTGTGAAATGGAGACAGAAAACATTCATCAGCCTACAGCTGTCATTGCCATATCAACCTGGGTGACAAGCAGCTCTACCTAGTCATTCTGCTACGACAACCACAGGAGAAATCACAATCTGGAAATCGGCTTTGGCTGGGGACACGAGGGGACAAGGAAGGAATTGGAAAGCTTGAACAACCAATACTAGCGATCAGAAGAAAAGCATTCTGGCATTTAATTGAAATGTAGAGAGACTATAGTGAATAAGAAAGCATGAAGATATTTCTATAAAATGCTACAAGAGAGGGTTTTGAATATTTTTTAAAAATATGAAAAATGTTAGAGAAGAATCATGTTTACCCTCAGTTGGACATTATATTATAGATGAATGGAGACATCAAATGGTACCTCATAAATATGTACAATTTTTATGTTCCACTTAAAAATAAAATTAAAAAATCAGCCAACGGAGTCCACTTAATCAAATTATAGATCTGAGAGAGATAGTAGTTTTTTTTGTTTTAGCATGCAAAATTTTGTGACTGTTTGTTAGTTGCTGAGATAACTAGACCCATCAGCAATACCTGTGACTATTACTGATGATAGCTGAAAAGAACAGAATGATTTGTGAACTAGTCATTTAGACAAGAGTAAAATATAAGTGAAGGTTGAATGTAATCCTTGTTTTAAGTTGTTTATGAGCACTATGACTCATCAAGACTAGAGAGGACATAAGGAAATAAAGGAAAGTTAGTGAAATGAAAATTAATTATGAAGAACGTGTAGTTGGGGCTGGCACCATGGCATAGCGGATAAAGCTGCCGCCGGCAGTGCCGGCATCCCATATGCGTGCCAGTTCGAGTTCTGGCTGCTCCACTTCAAATCCAGCTCACTGCTATGGCCTGGAAAAGCAGTGGAAGATGGCAAAAGTCCTTGAGCCCTGCACCAGCGTTGGAGACCCGGAAAAAGCTCCTGGCTCCTGGCTTCAGATCGTCTCAGCTCCAGCTGTTGTGGACATTTGGGGAATGAACCAGCAGATGGAAGACTTTCTCTTTCTCTCTGCCTCTGTGTAACTCTTTGCCTTTCAGATAAATAAATAAATCTTTTAAAAATAAAAAGAATATGTAGGTAACACTGTGGCACATGTGTAGGTAGTCCAAAACAATAAATAAACTAACACAGAAAAAGGTATATTTGTGGAATTTCAAAATCCATATAAGCCATGCTTTTACCTCTCTACCATAAATGTGACAGATAACATTCATTCCTAATGTTTATCTCAAGTGATAGAAAATTATCATTTTCTCACAGCAGTTCATGCCATAATTTTTTCAAGCTGTATATTATTTATTTGAAAGCTTATTTACAGGAATGGCGTTGGGGAGATAGAGAGATCTTCAATGCACTGCTTCACTCTCCAAATGGCTGAAACTGCCAGGTCTGGTCAGGCTGAAGCTAGGAGCCACGAGCTTCATTCAGATCTCCCCTGTGTGTACAGGGGCCCAAGGACTTGGGCATCTGCTGCTGCTTTCCCAGGTGCAGAACAGGGAACTAGATAGGAAGCTGAGCAGCAGGGACTCTGTCTCCAAATATCTCTCTAAAACTTTCATTCATTATTTAGATGCTACTTGAATTTGAGAATAGGGTAGATTATGTGGTTTGAGTAAATATTTTAAAATATTTGCGTTTAAAATTTTTTGAGCTCACTTCTTTTTTCAAGATGTGCCATGAAAATATAGAGGATTTTTGGTCTTTAGAACAGTAAATATAACATTAGAAAAGAGAAATGAAATAATATAGTCTGTAGGCATAGAAGGAAGAGGATGAAGCAGAGTAAGGAACCGAATTAAATTTTTTGTTTGTTTATTGAAGAGTTCATAGAAATGTCAGAAATCTATTTATTTAACCATCTAATGAAATGTAGATGCACTCATTGGCATTGAAAGTATTTTTGTACTCGTGCATATGTTCACAAGCATTCTTGTGTACATGAATCATATTCTACCACAAGCCTAAGCAAAACTTTCATAATTAAATAAGAATGATAAAAATTGCCAGAAAGAAATGTGAAAATGTCTGTTAAACATGGTAAACATTATAATGACTGACATTTACATGTACATGGGTGAATTGTACAATAAAAAATAAATTGGAAATCATGAAATGGTATGCCTTTGTGGAAGAAATACTTACTTGGAAAATAAAATTTAGCCTTATACATTCTCATTTTTTGGTGTGTTTTTCTCAAGCTTAAATATGAACTCACTGGCACGCAACAGAAACTCAGAAGGAAACTGGGTAAAGATTAGGTCATCCCCAGCCATCGTGCTCTGAATTCTCTTTTTGTTTCAGTGCCATTATCAGCTTCTTTGTTTGAGTTCTTTGCTTATTCTCATAGGCCTCAGAATTTCTACTGGGAGCATTTTCAGCTCAAAATTATGAACTTTAATGGACAAAAAAGAATTATCAGTTCATATGTATATCTTCTGAAAATTCTATTGACATTCTCAGATTAATTTTCTTAAAAATATTTCGGTAGGCTTACAAGCTAATGTTTGACAAATGCATATAAACATCTGACACAATTGAATCATATTATGTCTCATTTCCGTATTAATGTAAATACTGGGAAAAATATTGAACATACAATAAAATAACAATAAATGAATGAAAATGAAGTTGGCAATTCGTTTAATCACTTAGTATTATATTAGCCTTTCTGAAATAGTATCAATGACTTATTTTTAAATAAGTCTGAATTTTTACATGTAGAGTATATCAGCTTTGCTAGATATGTTATTTTCATTTAAATATTGCATGATAGTGAAAGTAGAGTTGCTGCTTATTGTAAATCAAAAATATTTTGCCCCCTAAAAAGAATAACATACTCTTGCAGAAAAGGAAAGTGATACCCCACAAGACTTATGTTATTCAAAAGAAGGGAAAAACATTTCCTGACATTTTGTTGCTTACGTAAAGGTTTTTAACTACTCAGTGAGAAATTTGAGTGGTATTATTTAAGCAAAGGGAGATTATCCAGTAGCATTTGGGGAAAGATTCACATTCATTAGACATGCTGGTTTTTGCTGTTTTTATAGAAAGTGGTTGTTAACTGGCTTTAATGATGTTGTCAGGCACTTCATTTTTAATCAGAGACATGTGGTCTCATTTAGAATACCCTTCTCTCCTCTTTAGATTATCTGGCAACCTCAAGTATTTGATTACTTTTAATCAAGAAAAAGAGCACATTTAAAATCTTTTGATTAATCAGATTTTGACAAATATCCATGAGCAATTACAAGTTTTAATTCTGAAGCCTTGGTTAGCTAAATTTGGGATATATAAAAAAAATTTTGTATAACACAGTTTACTTTATTAAAATAAATTGAGAAAGCATAAAATCATCCAAAAAACAGTATGAGAAGTTTAGGAAGAAAATGATTCTGTCAAGTTTTCAACCATAATTCTTCTGGATTGGAATGAGATTAATATTTTGTAAATTATAACACTTGTATGTATACATTTTCTTTTTAATATTATATAGATTCTGTAAGAGCACAATTTTGATAGCAAAATATCAATAAAGAATTCTAAAATAAGATAATTCTGATTTTTTAAAGAAGTATAATCTAAAATATTTGAAGTGAAAGAACAAGGACTTTTAAAGTATCATTGCGTACTTAAAACTGTATACATTAAACACATGAAATTTGTCCTACTTATATATATAAACAGATTTTTTAAAAGTAACAGAAATAATAATTCTGTAGATTTTGCTTACAACTTGGGACAAATAGTTATTAATGTTTATTAGAAAAGTTTTAGTGAAAAAGTAATTTCTCATCAAAATGAAATTTTGAAGGATATAAACTCCATAACTAAAGCTTAGACTTATTTAATATTTTTAAATAATTTAAATTAACATTATGCAGCAGCATGGTCTTTCAAAGTTTCTAAATATCTTTTCTGCAAATATATTTCCCCTTGCTTCCCTCAATATTTGCAGATGTGACAGAAACATTGAAGAGAATGTAGAGAAAATATTAGGTAACAAATATCTATGTGAGATGAAATGCAATATAGCATCAACTATTCAACCCTGCCTTCTTTCAAAAATAATTTCATATGCAATTTCTATTTTATATTTTCAAGAAAAGCTCAATTTAATTATGCTTACAAATAATTGTGGTGTATTTAATGCAGTTTAGCTAATGTATTGTGATGTATTTTCCCCTTAAGGTTTCCTAAATTAGATCCATAATTTCACAGATACACATTCACTCACTATCTAATAAATCTAGGCAAAGTACTTGGGAAAAGTAAACTAAGAACTTGGTGTACTTCTTCGAGCTGCAAGTTCTAGCTTTCCTATCAGCTCCCTGAGGTCATCACAATGTGATACTTTGCATATTTTCCCTAAGTTAAATCAGAGAATTATTTTTATCTCAGTGATGGACTGTTTCCTACAAAATTGATGAGAGTCTGCAGGGAAATATAACTTTAAATTCTGTTTTTATTACTTGGAGACTTTTAATCAGAATAACACATATCCCAGTAGCATTGAACATAAAGTTTTTTTGCACTAACACTGTGTAAATCATATAATTATTCAAAAAATGGAAGATATTTTTAAAGAAGTTACAGCTGACACATTCAGTCCCTTATTTCTACTTGGCTTATGCAACAGAATTGCTGCTGTTGATGTTAATATAAACCATTTTTCTCCCAGGCATGGCAGTTCCAAAATTCGACATAAAATTTTTATCTTTTCCATAGTTAAAAATTTCAAGTAAAAAATCTATTATTCTATAATTTACAGGCTCTATTCCAACAGGAGAGCTTAAAATTACCTCATACAATTAAATTATGAAAACATTGACAAGTAAGTATTTTATCACCTACTTGTGGGGCTATAAAAGTTTTATTCAAGAAAAGCATGCTTAAACAATAAAAGCTTTTTATTATGAATTTTATTTATGAAAGTTTTAATTGATTATTTTAAAATTCAAATACTCATTACATACAGTTTAAGTTGACATATCTTCTCTTGATAGTGAAAGATACTTTAATTAGACATTCATGTTTTGTTTTTCTTTTTTTTAAATTTTTATTGTTGATGGATGAATAATTCCATATGGGAGACAATGTGGTGTTCTGATACACGTATTCAAATGGAATGATCAAATCAGCCTATTTACCACACTGATCTCCTCAAACATACTTTTTTAAGTTTGTATAATGATCATCTTTTTTAGCCATTTTGAAATATTTCATTACATTGCTATGAGCTATAGTTGCCTTGATATGCCAACAGAACACCAGAGTTTATTATTCTCTAACTACAACTCCATACCAGTTACCCCACATCCGACCTTATCCCACCCTTCCCCGGTTTCTGGTAGCCACCTTTCTTCCGTGTATGTTTATGAATATGATATTTTTCTTCCCCATAAAATAACATTATTTGGTATTTGTTTCTTTGTGTCTGGCATATTTCACTTAAAATAATGTCCTTTGGCTTCATTCATGGCCTCACAAGTGGCATAATTTCTATTTTTTTAAAATGCTGACTAGTATCCCTTATGCATGTAGAACACATTTGAAAAATCCAATCAACTATTGATGGACAGTTAATTACTTTCCATGTTCTTGTTAAAAACTAATTAAAATTAGCAGCTTTTTAAAAGTTCATGGAAAACGTGTAATCCAATAAACAATGGAAATAATTGTAGTGGTTTCATTAGACTCCTTATATAACCTACTTAAGTTAAGGTCACCAGTGTCTATCGCTTAGCTTAGCTATTGTGTTAAATAGGAGAATCTTGAGTCTTCATCGAATTCTGCCCATTGAAGTATAGAAGATTCATGTTAGTAAAACAGGTGCCCATTAGTTATTTTAATATATTATTTTATGTGATATATGTAGGAGAGACACAAAGTGAGAATATATATCTAATAGGATTGATTTTGCATAGGTGAAATCATTTAAAAATGTGCAACCCAAAGAAGGACTCCACATTAATGGTAAAGAAGAACTGATTTGACTTCACTGGTGGTAGCAGTGGCTAAACAAAATGAACAGGCCGTGAGAACAACTGGTGGCAGGAAGGAGTGTGAAAAGTTACAAGGCACAGATGATAACTACATATGATGAAAGTGAGAGAATTGGATTACAGGGACCCAGGAAAGGATGATTTGTGTGGGCTAGAAGAGTCTGAGTTTTGGAAAGCATATATCCTAACATGACAGAAAAACATTGAAACAGGATTATATTTTTCTAATATCAGCTTCCCTATTTAATTAAAAAAAAATCACCAATACACTTTTCAAATTCACATAAACGCCTATACATAAATTTTATAGATAAAAGCAAAATGTTTCCTGGGAATACAAAGAGCAGAATAGAATTGAATCAAAGTTAATTGAATTGAATTATAACAAAATATTTTCTATTCACATGTGAAGTAATTTTATGGATTGTGACCTCTATTTTCCCAGCTGTTCTTTAGATTTTGTAAAAAAAAATATGTTCTCAGTTAGAATATACTGTTTTTTTATGTAGAAAGAAAATCAAATGGAATATAAGTTTTGGACTCTGAGCACTTCATTCTATCTCAGGAAAAAAAATCATTGAAAATAAAAGACTGAAGCAAGGAGGGTTTTAGACAATGTTTATATCTTAAATACTGTTTTGAAACAAAAACATCCAAATCACTGAACAGGCAAATCTAACTATTTATATTCTTTCATCATCTGTTAGTACCATCAAATTTTTAGTTCAAGGAAGTTTTGGACTAAATAGAGGGAAGATTTATGTTACAGTAAAATACTGAAGTGTCCCTCACCTCACAAAGCATAACAAATAGATTTGTTCTGAAAGTTTACCTGTGTTATGAATATGATTCATGTTATCAAGCATAGAGATCACAAAGTGACTTCCACCTTGATGGAACATTAATCAAGAGATTAAGCTATATTGAAGCAAAGTTTTAGTTGGGTAAGAATGTTACAGTGTGAGTTATTTTCCATCACACAATCATTTTATGATTCACTTTCACATCATAACAATATAATTTAGGCATACTGTTATGAAACTGCAAGGAAAAATTGGGCAAAAGGCAAGATAAAATAATTATAATGCTTTCACCTTGGACTTTTCTTAGACTTTCATTATAAAGGTAAAATTAAGACTACTTATTAGCTTTCATTACAACCAAATTCTTTCATTTAGAACAAAGAATAAAGGTGATTTTCTCTTTTTATTTATGTAAATATTGTCTTTAAAAAACTTTACTGGGGGTTGTTCTGAAATTAAGGCTTAATCAGTAAGACTTCTAAAATTGTGTCATACTTTAACAATGTACATTTATTTTGATGTGATCTTATAATTCTCTAGTAAATAAATATTCATATTAAGTTATTTTCTGTTTAAAGGCATAATAATTAGCAATGAATGATTTAAATATCAAATCTTTTGTGACTACGATTTCATTTTTTATGCTGAACATTGTTATTTTTTTAGCTAAGTATATGATTCAGATTATTTGGAGGTTAATCTTGGCACCTATTTTTGTAGCTTTGATTGAGAGGATATCAGTGGTAACTAACAATTATTCCTTCCAGAAATTGGGCTCACATTGTCTCCTTCCCTTCACCCAACATGTATGTGTATCTAGCTTGTAGTAACGGGATCCTCCATTTTCACATGGCCTCCCATTTCTGGCTACAGTGGTGGTGTAAGGTAGAGATGAGGGGCCAATGTCGCATCCTAGCAGATTGGGCAGATGCCTGCAAGGCTGCTGTCACTCGTGTGTGCTGATTCTAGACTCAGCTGCTTCACTTCTGATCCAGGTCCCTGCTAATAAGCCTGGGAAAGCAGCAAAAGACAGCCCAACTGCTTTGGCCCCTGCACTTACACGATTGACACAGAGGAAGCTCCAGGCTTGTGGCTTTGGCCTAGCACAGCCTCTCCATTGCAACCACTTGTGAAGTGAACCAGCATATGGAAGATCTGTCTATATTGTTCTCTCCCTCTCTCTGTGATAACTCTGCCTTACAAATAAATTTTCAAAATGAAAAAAAGAAATGCAGTGATGAATATAATCACTCAAATAACAGAAATTTCAAATTGGAATCTAGAAAACACTCTGAGATGTGAAAATGTAAAGTTGACAATAGTTTGACCTGTCTCTATCCTCAGAAAGAGAATGGAACCAACACGTTGAAATATAAATGAGAACAAAGAAAGTGAGGACGGCGCAGAGAGAGAGAGAGATCTGATTTTATTCAAATTTTTACATATAAGTGACTCAAGTCCTACTCACTTTTGTTATTCTTTAAGTTTATTGCACTACAATTCCGTAAAAATCTCAGTATTCTTCCATGACCCCCATTTGGGTCTTACTTATTTAAAGTGCTACCAAGAGATAATTCCTGGTTTGGGCAAGACTTTCCACCTAGGCTTCAATGTTTTCTTATGTTTATCTACATATTGGCATACATTAAACAACTATGTATGTGTATGTGTGTGTGTGTGTACATTTTATGCTTTCTAACACCTACATACTTTTCAATCCTATTGCTTTTCCATTACTGGATAACGTAACAACAGAAAACTCATATATCTGTTCACTCAATAAATATTTACTGAACCTCTACTGACTGTCAAGAGCAAATAAGAAGATAATTTCAGATTAACATTAAATAATAAGAAGGAACTCACAGAAAAGCATGTTAGAGGGGATTTGAGGTTAGAGAAAACTTTGCACAATTTATATTATGTTTCAATGAGGAGATGATATTTGAGCTGGAGAATGAAAATCAGATAGAAGAACAATCCACACACAGAACAAAGATACAACGCCTTGATGTGGGAGCAACCTGCTGAGTTAGTATAGAAAGAGGATCCTTTTGTATTATCATGGTGAACAAGAGAAGTAGAAGTAGAAAATAATGCTTGGAAAAGTCCGCCATTAATGGGAAGTCATGAGAGTGTTAGTATTGTGACATGTTGTGGTTTGCATTTTCCAAATAGTACACTGATTACTCTAACGCTAAATTCTTCAATATCTTTGACGACAATTCTGAACTCAGAGACTCTGTATTTCTGAGAAACCTTGTTTTTCTACCGACTGAAGATTCCCAAAGTTCAGCTTCAGTATTTAATTGAATTTCTTCAACAGTAGACGCATTACATTTTTCTAGAAATTAATTTTTTTTTGGATTTTCTTTCTCTAACTTGATTTGTATATTATTTATATTGATGACTATTCCACTTAGATGAAACTATTTTCTGACATCTACCATCTAAATCTATGCCTTGTCTACTCTCTTGCACTGTAAATACTCTTTCTTTTCTTAAAGTAAAAGTTTATAGATAAAGGCCTGATAAGTCAGTCATTGAGCTCACCCCATAAATTATAAGGCAGTCAGAATGGTATTTGTGAGGCAAATTTTGCCCAGGATTCCCATTTCAAAACCTCTCAGAATTTTGTCCTATATCTGATTTTCGTGCCTAGGAGATATACAAATATTCAAGAAATATTTTAGGTTTTTCTTTTTCTTTTCATTATTATCACAGAAAGAGGAGGTTTTTTAACGGCCCGGTTGGTAATAACTGATCCTTCTTTTTAAGATTTATTTATTTATGTGAAAGGCAGAGTTACAGATCAGTCTTCAATCTGCTGGTACACTCCCTAAATGGCAGAAATGGCCAGAGTTGTGCCCACCCAAAGTCAGGAGCCTGGAGCTTTTTCTGGGTCTCCCACATGGGTGCAGGGGCACAAGCATTTGGGCCATCTTCCACTGCTTTCTCAGGCCATAGCAGATAGCTGGATCAGAAGTGCAGCAGCCAGGACTCAACAGGCGTCCATATGGGATGGCGGCACTGCAGGTAGAGGCTTTACCCGCTGTGCCACAACGCTGGACCCGATAACAGGTCTCTGGGACCAAGCCTCAGAGATATGAAATATGACAAGCATCACTTTCTGGATTGTCATTCTTACGAGGTCTTTAAAACATAAAAATGTGCTTCCTGGGGCAGATATTGTAGCACAGTGGGTTGGGCTTCAGCTTGAGATCTGCACATCTTATATTGGAGTGCTTGGATTCAGGCCTAACCTCTGTTTCCAATTCAGCTTCCTGGAGCAGTTGGTGGCTCAAATACTTGGGTATCTGACACCACCACAGGGTACTAGGATGGAGTTCTGGTTTCTGGCTTCAACTTGTCCCAGCCTCAGCTATTGCAGGCTTTGGGGGTAGTAAACAAGAGAATGGAAGAGCCTCCTCTCTCTGCCTCTCTCTGCCACTCTATTTTCAAATAAATAAAAATCAATTGGGCCGGCGCCGCGGCTCACTAGGCTAATCCTCCGCCTAGCAGCGCCAGCACACCGGGTTCTAGTCCCGGTCAGGGCGCCGGATTCTGTCCCGGTTGCCCCTCTTCCAGGCCAGCTCTCTGCTGTGGCCAGGGAGTGCAGTGGAGGATAGCCCAGGTGCTTGGGCCCTGCACCCCATGGGAGACCAAGCACCTGGCTCCTGGCTCCTGCCATCGGATCAGCGCGGTGCGCCGGCCGCAGTGCGCTGGCCGCGGCGGCCATTGGAGGGTGAACCAACGGCAAAGGAAGACCTTTCTCTCTCTCTCTCTCTCACTGTCCACTCTGCCTGTCAAAAAAAAAATCAATTGGTAGAAATTTTCATAAATATACTTCCTCTGGGTTCACCACTATTTTCTCTGTTTTCTCACCACAACACTAACTTTTGTGTATATCTCTGTAACTAGCCCAGTTTTCCCATTGGGTGATTAAAAGCTGTGGATTGTATATAGCTCAAGAAAGAACCAGAAAACTAGGAGATAAATCTGAATAACTTATCAAGAATGCAGAGATATAAATACTTAAATACAAAGAGAAATTTAGATACAAGGAGGAAAAATGAGAACATGCAGCATGCATATACTGATTTCAGACATGGAAAGTAAATATTATTCATCAAGACTGCAGTTGAGAATGTAGCCACAGTATAGGCTGACCATATGACTCAACACTCTTCCGCCTTGATACCACCTGCTGGAGGATTGAAAGGATCTCTCTTTGAGCCCACAAAGCTGTATATTACCCAACAGCTCCACGTTCCTTTGCTATGACCTTACCTCCTTCATCACAAATCAGTTTCCAGGTAGATCTCAGTATTCTGCAAATCACATAGTTATTTTACCCTGACAGCAGATTTGAAAGCAGGTTGTCAGAGCCCCAAGTGCTTTCAGGTGTCATCAAGATGCCACAAGTGCCATGTTTCTGGCAAAATATGTAGATTTCTTTTATGGTAACTGAAATGTTATCACAATTAAGCTGTGATAGAAATTCTTACATTTTTTTTCTTAAAGAACTAGTAGAATATTTACATTTTCCATCACATTCCTTAGCATAGTCATAAACAGAAATAAAAGTTTCTGAGTCACATTTACTGCCATTTTTAGTATTCCCATCTTCTTGGAAAATCCCCAGTGTCCACAACTTTGAAACTTTACCTTCAGATTCCCTTGCCCTGTCTTGTCTAATCCTTCATAATCTTCAGGTCTTATTCTGAATGCTTCCATGTCATCTTAATCTGTGTGCAATCCCTGTAACCATCACAAGGACTCATTACTTTGATATCAATATCCCACATACTCTGACATTTGAAAATGAAGGTTTTCTCTGTGGTTTTAAGGAAAATTACAGACATTATTTTTATTCCTTTGAGTGACAATAATTCATAGTTGTGATCAAAACAGAAATTCCTTACCTTAAGCCACTTGTGAACTCTATCTCAATACCTTTTATTGTTATTGATAATATTGGCAATTTTTTTTACAGTTTATCCATATAACATCCTTGTCTCTAAGTTAATTGATCGCATTTCCAACAATTTTTTTATTCTTTACGCTACTACAACTATCTTCTCCTAACATTAGAAATTAAGCCTTCCCAAAACAAATAGCTACATTACATGGAAAATAAAGCCAGGAGGAGAACATCGGAGCAGAGATTGAATAGCCTCCTGGGGTGCCTGTATCCCATGTCTGAGTGCCTGAAGCATGACCTTCTTTCCAATTCAATTTTCTGCTAATGCTTGTAATGGGAGGCAGCAGATGATGAGCAAAATACTTGTATCTCTGCCAGCCATATGGGAGTTCTGGATTGAGTTCTAGGCTCCTGGCTTCACCTTGACCCATTCTTGGCTGTTGCAGGCATTTGGAGACAAGCTCAAAAGATAGATCTCTCTGTCTGCTCTTCTTTCTCTCTCTGTATCCCTGTCTTTCAAATAATTGAGAACAAATTTTAAAAGCAAAATGAATTCACGCTTGCCAGTCTTTGATTATAACTTTAAAATATTCCACAGCACTTATTTTTAATATATTGTACTTCAAAAATATTTGGGTTGGAGTGGACATTTAGAATAGCTGTTGAGATGCCACATGGGGCACCCATATCTCATATGCAGAGTTTCAGGGTTTCAGTTCTTTCCACTTTCCACCCCTTCCCTCTTTGCTGAGTCAAGTTTCCTGTAATGACACACTGGGGGAAGGCAGGTGATCATTCAAGTACCTGGGTCCCTGCCTCCTACATAGCTTCCCAGATTAAGTTTCTTGGCTTTTGTCTTTGGTCTCTTCCTCTCTCTCTCTCTCTCTCGCTCTTGCTCTCTCGCTCTCTTTTTCTTTCTCTCCCCTCCTCCCCCCAATAAATAAATAAATAAAAATTATATTTGCTTTGAAAGATCCAACAACAGATAGACTTTCTGTTAATAATTTTAGTACCCTCATAGTCTCATTTCTGTCATTGTTAAATGAGTTCTCCTGTACAAAAACTAAATAATTCCCCAAAGTATACATTCAACTCGCGTCTTCCTCTCTAATTACCTGATAACGTGAACTTATTTAAACTCAAAATCCAATCTATTTTGTATTTGCACTCAATAAGGGAATATGATAGGAGCAAAAGCTAAAACTGTGATGAAGCACTTATTTAAACTCAAAAACACAAATCCCAAGTAAATTATTTGCCCTGCCTTGAACTTTTGTTTCCTTTCATAGACAACTCAATCTCCAACTCTCTGAAATATTTGTTTACAAAATTGCACAATCCCTAAAACTCTAGGGCTTTCTTTCCCTTTCTTACCTTTAGCTGATGAGTTAACTCTTAGTTCACTGAAAAAAAATAGGAAAACAATTTAAAAATAAGCCTTCATAGTTTCACTACGAAACATTAAACTATTCTGCATTATTAGCATGTAGTTTTCTTTCCTCACAATATGTAAGCTGTGTTGCTCTAGTGAAATTGGTTTCCTTCAGCACCAATTATCTCAATTTGATAAATCAAACATTCATTATTCATATTAATTTAACTGTCAGTACTCATTAGTGCTTTCAAAATTTATTCCTCAAAATATTTCTTCATTTTTCTTCTGGTAAACCACAATCTAGATTTTCTTCTTGCTTCACTGAAAATCTTATTTTAACCTCTCCGTATTTTCCAAATAGCAAATACTGGACTATCACAGGTATGGAAATCTGCCTTTTATTTTTCATTCCTTCATTCCTTTATAAAATAAACTATTGTTATGAAATATTACATGATAATACTAAATTTTATGCTATTTAGAAGACGGAAACTAATAATTCCAATGGAAGGCTGAACTCTCAAGTGAGATAAGAAAAATCACATTTTTTATTTTAAAAGGGAAAGAGAAAAACAGGTAGGGTATACACATAAAATACTGAGACTAATCTGGGTCTTGGATATTGATTCGCACACTGGGCAAGAAGGTGAGTGCTTAGGCTTTGATTGAGTAGTGAAGGAATCTCAATCCCCTGAGTGTAGATACATTTTGTAAGTGTAGCCCACTTTCTGAAGTAGCACAGAAAATATATCCACTACCTAGTATAGTATAGATAAAATTAATCTCCTCCTTCCCTCATTTGTATGTCATCTAGTTGTGGAGCTGATATTCACATTGTCTACAAGGACTGTGAAAATCCAAGCCAAGAAAATACACACAAACTATTTCAAGCCTAGTGTACACTAGATACTGCCAAATATGAGTAAAATAACTTTCCTGAAAGGATATTTCTGAAACCTTAGACCACAAAAGTTTCCAAACTTTGGGAAAGACAATTTCTGTTATGACACAAAACATGCAATTCTATATTTATAATCCTTGATTAGTTAAATTTTAAAGATTTGAATATATATGATGTGGTTAAGAGAAGTCTTAGTGAAATGAAATGTCAATCTTATTTAGAGGCTTCAGTTTTCAAAGACATCCTAATCCTAGGTAGAGGGGACTACAGATCAAGTTTTGCTATTTTGAAGTTTATCTGCTTAGGTAAAAGTAAAATAAATTACATTATTTTTCTTCCTTGAGAATCTTATTTTTAAGTAAGTGCTAGAATAAAGGCCAAGAGATGATGAGATTTTTGTTTTCGTTATTTTTCCTACGAAAGTAAGGATATGATCCAAATATTTTAATAGTTGAGTCTGAAAAGAAATAGAATGAGATCAAATGTTACATGTTAGTAATATAGGAGGTCCAGAATTTAAGTATTAGTTCTAATTTGTGTCAAAAATATTCCATAATTTCCAATTATACTAAGAAGGAAGTTACCATACAGAAGAAATAAACAATTATCCTCAGAAAAGGAGACTATCCAAAATTAAATTATGAACATAACTAGCATTTTAAAGTATACTTTATTAATACATGATATCAAGAATTTTATAATGTATGAAGTGCAAACTGTTGAAATCCTTACTTAATGCATACTAAACTGATCCTCTGTAAAAAAAAAAAAAAAAAAAGAAATTATCAATTCCCAACTTGACTCTCACTGGGATTAAACATGACAATAGGTCTGCTCTGATTTCATCATCATTTTAAAAAATCATCTATTATTTTTCACTTTATGTTTCTGTGTGGGAGCAAACTGTTGAAATCCATACTTAATGTATACTAAGCTGATCTTCTGTATATTAAGATAATCGAAAATGAATCTTGATGTGAATGGAAGGGGAGAGGGAGTGGGAAAGGGGAGGGTTGTGGGTGGGAGGGACGGTACGGGGGGAAAGCCATTGTAATCCATAAGTCATACTTTGGAAATTTATATGCATTAAATAAAAGTTAAAAAAAAAAAAAGAATTTTATAATGTATGAAGTGACCAAACTAAAACTGGAATGAAAAGTCGTTTCCAACTGGCTACAGAGAAATGAGGATAGGGCTTCACCTGAAGATTGTAAATTGAATTTCCATGAAAAAGTCAAAACAATAGAGAAAGACTGTCCAATACAATCTTGATGAGAATAAGAGTTCTAGTTTATTTTGGATGGAATAATAAAAGATGTGTAGGTTGAGAAGGTAGAAAAAGATGACCAGAAATTCTTTACAGAAAGTAGTATTTTGCTATTTGTCCCTATATCAAGTATAAATTGCCTATGAAAACTTTTGTATACTTTCTTTCTGCTGTTCTTTTAAAAGTTTTCTTGGATAAAATAATAATTGAGCAAAAATTAGTGACATATTTGAGCCACAAAATCTATAAAATATTTACATATATATTATATGTCAATAAATTGTATATGTATATAAACACATGTAAATATCACAGAGTCAGAAGTAATCACACACACATACACACACACATGCGTGTGCATACACACCCACCCATCCACACACATTCACACACATTTCCTGAAGTTTCTACTTTTAAAATAAAATACCACATGCTAAAATTCTACCATAGGAATTATAAAGATGAAAATTTGAGTGTTATATCAAAGTTATCATGGAAAGGTATTAAATTTGGTATAATTTCAGTTTCTTTTTGTTTAAAGATTCAATTATTCATTCAAAAGGCAAGTTGATAGAGACAGAGAGAGAAATTGATTCTATCTGATTCATTTCTCAAATGATCTCAAAAATCAGGCCAGGGCCAGAGCAAAGCTAGAAGTCAAGAAATGCATCCTGATCTTCCACAAGGGCAGTAGGGGACCACATACTTGGGCCATCTCCTGCTTCCAGTCTCATTAGCACAAAGCTTCTTTGGAAACAGAGCAGATGTGACTGGAACTGGCACCCTGGTATGAGATGCTGACATTGCAAGTGATAGCTTAACCCGTGGGACCATGATGTTAGCCAACCAATTTCCTGTTACTTAAATAACATCCACTGAGAACCGATTATGATTTAGTATCCACTTTACAGACTGGGCTAAAAGAGTTATTTTTGTTTGTTTGTTTTGCTTTTTTTTAATGGCAAATATCCTGCTCTTTTGAGCTTTCTGGTAAGCAATTTTTTTTTCTAAATAAAATATTTCAGGATCCTTTTTCTATATTGTAACTAGTGGAAAGAAATGACTAGCCATGTTTACATTCAGTAGCTGAGGTTTACTTACTTTAAGGAGTATCAAATAAGGACTATGTACAGCACCAGATTTATATATATATATGATCTAAAGCAAGCAGAGACAAAGTCATAGAAGGGGCACTTTTCATCTGAATGCATTTGCCCTGTATCCTTTCCACCTTGTACCATAGCACCCAATACTGGCCTTGCAAATGTAGATTGCAATTCCTGGCTGGGATATTGTTTCACGACACTCAGTTGAGTGATCCTAATAAATCAAAAGTTTCGAGCATAGAACATCTGGTTCCTCTTCCACCATCTGGTAAAGATGGTTTAGGTTATCTTCCTCTATGGCTCTCATTTCCCCTCAGATATCCTAGTCCCAGGACAAGATTCAGGGACTAGGCAGTTAGTAGGCCGAATGACACATGTAACAGAAGTGTGTTATCCAGTCTACCATTAAGAGTCATAAAATGTGCTGCAAACTTGCTTCTGCTTTTTTCAATTAGTTCAAAACAAAGCAGAGAACACTGTTTCTAATCAGCTCTTTGAATTCACAATGTCCAGTGCATGAACCAGGATAGAACACATGAGTAAGGTTTTCATGAAGCCAGAGTTTGTAGGATACTTGGTCTTTGGAATGTTCTTTGATTTTTGTAATGTTTATATTAAAATAGCTTCTGGGTATACCTAATGAGTATTTGATGGGTTTATCAGTTTTATATTTTATGTACTTGAAGTCCACCTAACTTGTAGCTAAATTAACATGGGATTTATAATCAGAGTGGTTTATCTTCTCTTCATTCCTTCTAAGCACACGTTTTCCTGTATAGCTAAAGATGCTTACAATTAGTAGAGAAGCAGAGAATACTCTTACTCTCACAAATATGTGATGAATTTTGTCATGTTAAAAATATATCAGGGCTGGTATTGTGGCATATCTGTATCTGTTAAGCTGATGTCTGCAGTGACAGTATCCCATATGGGCACCAGTTTGAGTTCCACATGCTCCACTTCCACTGCAGCTCCCCGCTAGTGTACCTGGGAAACCAGCAGAGATGGTCCAAATGCTTGGGCCCCTGTCATGCACAGGTGAATCCTGGAAGAAGCTCCTGGTTCCTGCCTTTAGCCTGTCCAGCCCAGGCAGATGCAGCTATTTGTGGAGTAGAACAGCAGACAGAAGATTCTCTTTCTCTCTCTTCTCTCTCTCTCTCTGAAAGTCTCCCTTTCAAATAAATAAAAAAGTCTTTAACATATTCAAAATGTAAACAGTTTATATGGAAATATTAATATTAAAATTTGTATTATCTATAGATTGTGATATGTAATGCATATTATATATGATATATAATGCAAGAAGAAGATTTTAAGGAAAGATAGTACTTGAATGCCTTAATCCTCCAGATCAACAAAGACATTTAAGACACCATTTAATATTGTTTATTGAGCCTAAGATGGTAGCAAGAGTCTTTGCTCTAGAAATGACAGGAGATGAAATCCTGAGCTGTAGAAAGAATGGATGGTATTTACAGAGTCTAAAAAAGCCAAAAAAAATCTTGAAGTAGACAAATTTAGGGCAATATGTATTGAAGAGTGTTTCACTACAGAAATGAATTTGTGGACCAAGATTAAAGTGTGTGTTGCCTACTCTAAAGCTTGTGTCTTGAATTGTCCATTTATTGCCTTCCTGCTATGATGTGCATATATATGCATCATTTCATTAACTTACTGCACTATTATTCCACTTGACTTACCCTTTGCCTTCCAGAGTGTGTAACTAATCAAATAGGTGAAGTGTAACAATGCCATTTAGAAAACGAGTTCTGGAAAATTAGTACCAAGATCCAAAGCAGAAATAAAGATGAATTCTTAGCTATGTCTGGAGTTTGGAGAAAAGATCAAGGAGTCAGATAAAATCATTGAAAACTATATTCACAGAAACTGCAGGTAAAATAATTAGGGAATAATTCAAGATGACACTGTGTCACAGGAAGAGTGCATTTGTATGAAGCAGGTGCCCACATGATATTTCCACCATATCAAATGTTATTGAATCCCATGTTAATTTAGCTACAAGTTATGTGGACTTCAAGTACATTCAAAGACACTCTCCATATCATTTGGTAGTAATTGGATTGAATTTAGATGGCATGTACAGCCATGGCAGTTGTCAATACACTTAACCACACATTGTATATCATGTTATTTAACGTATGTCACATGTTTAACATACATTTCAGTTTTTACTACATATCTTAGGATGAGGCCCTAAAAGGGTTTAATCTAGTGTGTGTGTGTGTGTGTGTGTGTATGTGTGTGTGTAAGTGGGAGGTCAGAAGCTAATACTATTGATAGTCATTGACCAGGAGAGTGGTCATTGTTCTTGGTTGACCACTTGTAGATTTAACTGCTCTGATCAAAACACAAAAAATGAAGTTCCAGAATGTTTTGCCCAGAGATTCCCTTCATACTCTCAATGTCTTTTATACATATTAGAGTGGTGATCGTGAGAGAGGAACAATTTTTCTAATAGTTGGAATTGATCAGCCATTGTTGACCAGTTAGATGCAATTAATCTATTAAAAATCAGGAATACAGGGACTTGTCTCTTTTGATCATCAATAAACCAATGAGAGCTAGTGGAACAGGAAAAGACATCTAGTCTATCAAAACCATTTTTTTTTCTGTTTTCTATTGTAGATCAAGACTTAAGGGGTGTAGGATTTAGTTAATTTTGGCTCACATCTGGAGTCGAGTCTAGTCTAGTCTAGCCTGGATTTATTAGAAATTGTAATGAAATTTTATGACACATTCATTGCTTCTCTTCATTTGTTACTCAACTGACTCAGAATCAAGATGGAGATTAGGTGTAGTATTTTTTGAACCCCAGAATAAGAGAATACTCTTTTCATAGCATTGAGCATGGACATGCCTTTTCCCAATCTGTGCATAACTCATCAAAAATAATTACTTGTATGATTGAATCACTGTCTTTCCACAGTGAACTTATATTCTATGCCAACAGCAATTAACATAATAATAGAGGCGGCAGGGGGAACATTTAATAAAGCAATTAAGACAATGCTTAGGGCACCTACATTCCACACAAAATGCTGTCAATTCCAGTTTCCTGCTAATACTCACCCTGGGAGGCAGCTGGTGATGATTCAAATATCTGGGGTATTACTATGTATTGAGTAGAAAATATTGAGTTCTGGGCTTCTGGCTTTGGTTTAACCCAGCCCAGCTCTTACAGACGTTTGAGGAGTGAATCAATGGATGGAAGACTTCTCTCCCACTCTCCCTATAATATAAACAAAATAAGAAGATGAAAAATTTTAAAATTAAATGAAAAAGGAGAGAAGAGTCTCTTATTCAGTAATTCAGAATTAAGAAGACATACTAAAGGTTTGGAGTTTGGATATTGACTGTGAGAGAGAGGATGAATAAAGAAAGAGGTCAGAGAATATTTGTAATATAGAAGTATTGAGTCAATGAATGAGGGAGCCAGAGATGAATGCATGGTAAGCAATGTGATGGTAGTCTAGAAGGATCCTGGTTTTGTTTACTTGTGTTGGATGGAGTAACAGTCAGAATTGTTCTAAGAGGTGTTATGTTTCAAAAGAGCAGGAAAATTAGTGGACAGTAGTTCTCTTTCCATTCAACATTTGCTGATCTTGTCCAGTGATGGGCATGCACATTAATGTACCCCACATATATTTGTCCACCATCTCTGGGATGGGAATACTTTTTTTAACCAAGGGAAATTGAATATTTATAACATCATTCATGGTCATACAAATTGTCAACTTAAAAATTAGTCTACTATAGATTTATTTATAGATCTATTTTGAGTTCCACTTGTGGTTGTCTTGTCAGGGCAGGGTAAATGATTTTGTGGACTGTAAACAGCCCGCTGGCCACATGTTCCTCACCTCTGCTGGTGTACTTATATAATTGTCAGTATCTCATTGATCACTTGATTAAATACATTTTATGTGAAATGCATATGAGCTCAGACAAATTAAACATATTAAAATGGAATTTAAATGTAAAATAGTAGAATTTCCAGTAATATCAAATTTGTAATTTCATTAATTTCCCTAGGAGAAATTGCTGAAAATGAGAACATTCAGATATAACAAGGTTTGATACTTTTTTTCCTATTCTATAGATATGAGAAACAGAATGAATATTTAGCTGATGAATATATAAATGTATTGTTAGTAAATATAAGCAACATTATATTTTTAGTAAAAAATTCAATCAACCAGGTTTTATCTTGCAAATTTTCCTTCTAATTGAAACATTATGTGTGTGTTTGTGTACAAAATATTTTTGCCTGTTTATATTATATTACTACAATACTTTTCTTAAAATGCTATTTATTCAACTTGAAAATGAAATGTTACAGGAAAGTCATAAACTTGTAAAAGTACTCCAATAATGTGTGATGTCTTCTGGTAAGCTTTTAGTAAGTGTGAGTTGTTGTAAATGCTTGTTTTACCCTAGTGGAACAAATGTTTAAATATGCTTTTTTTCCAGGAAGCTATTGGGATCTCTGAAATGTTTCTGGCTAATTGGGAAAAAGTTGCAGGGAAGCAGGAGTAGCAGATGGAAAAACAGTTGGTCAAGTCTACTGTCCACACTATGCAGTTGCCAAAACCCTTGAAAGTAATAGTCCAGTTTGGAATCATTTCCTGGAAGAACAAATGTTTGCTACTGAAACAAACATTTGGACTATAAGGAAATATCCAAATAAAACATTTTCTCAACAGAAATAAATATTTTATTTGAGAAACCCTTGTCAGAGTAAATATTCCATTTCTAGGTAAAAACAAAACAAAGAAACCATTATAGACAGACCATAAACTATACAGAGAAGAGAGATTTAATACATATTATATAACTATGTGTCTTTCAATATATTTCAACTTATGACAGCTATTTCATAAAGACTTGTAAACTAAGAAAATTTTCACTTGAGTAGTAAAAGAGCAAGTATCTTTCAGTTAAAGTATTTGGACTTGCTTATATATTGGATATGAATGTAATCAAAGTGTTATGAGCAATCTAAAAGCTAAGATAAATTCATAACAACCTTCATGAATCTAAGTAAAAAGCTGTCTGTTGATCTTGTGATGAAATAAACTTACTAATTGGAATATTTAATTTGGTTAGAAATCTACTTAAACTTGCATATTTTTAAATTCTTGTGGAACATCAGGGAGATATTTTGAATTAAAATAAATTTGAAACAATGATGTAGGAATAGAAATAACTCAAATTTTTTATAGTTCTCTGAGTCCTTGAAATACTTGAAGAATCCTGCTTTTGTGAACCAATTTTAGCATTGTAGTAGGTTAACATTTATAGTGTTTTTAAAGCTCTTTTATAAGAAGTATAAATATTCAGAACTTTGAGGGTATTGAAGAGATTTAAAATCAATCTAGTTCAATCTACTCACTAATTAAAAACAGGCAAATTGAGTTCTAAATGGTTAAGCTACTTACCTAAATAATATAACAAATTAGTCAGTCACAAAGCCAGGATAAGATTCTCATTTTCCTAATTCTCATGGTGAAAATTCTAAATTAAAGCTATATTTTTAAATGTGTCCTTCTTTGTGCCATTATCTACATCCCAGAATGTAAGAGAAATTTATTGCAACAGGATGTTAAAATTTGATGTAAGCTATTATGAATTATTTTTTACTTTAGGAGCTATTGAAATGTGCAATTGAAACTTTGAGATTCAGTGATTTTTAACAGCCTTTTCCTCTGCTTTTGAGGAAACAGTACTTTATTCTTCATACTATCTGTTGAACTCTTTACTTAGCGTAGGATTAACCTTATGAGTATAAAGTTAGCGGAAAACAGATCTTTGTACAAAAATAATAATGGGCATAGAGAGCGTGGGCAGGAGAGAGGGTAGGGTGGAAAGTATCACTATATTCCTGAGTCTGTATATAGGAGACACATGAAATTTGTATACCTTTAATACAATTTTAAAGAGTGGAATTAAACTCCTAATAGCAAAATGGTGAAATTGTCTATGTTCTTGCATTTACCACCCATAAAAAATAATGATAAGCTGTTTTGCAATGAAGACTTGCAAATAAATTGTTTTCATGTTGTTGGTTTCCATGCTCCACATACAAATTTACAAGTCAATACCTTGTATTTAAGGTACTGTGCAATACAGGGTTAACACTGATCAAGGGAAGTATGTGCTTTCCCACAGATCCTGGGAGGTGATCTCTGGGCATGTCAATAGTGGTTCGGTTTATCTTAGGGATTTGTAGAACACCAGTACCCATTCTCTCTGTGTGAATTATGACAAGGCTTTGGATCATGCAGAATCTTTTCAGTTTCTGGAAGGGGTGAAGCCTGAAGTCAGCCATGGAGGAAGTTCACCTATCCTTGCAACTGATTACCAACAGCAAGTATAGACAGCAGGGTCATGGTAATCTTGTCTGATTGATAATCCTCCGTCACTGAAGGGAGAAATAAGAACCATTTGTATGAGTCTGCTGAGAGAAGCTAGAAGTTTTCCTCATCAGATAAGATAATTGGAAGTTCATGCCTGAAATGCTCTTGGGCCTTGCCCTACATATCTTTCTACTTGGCTTTTAATGATGTACTTGAATGTAATAAACTATCACCATGACTGTAACAGCTTTGTAGTGTCCAGTGAGTCCTTAGAGTAAGTTACAACAACTGGGAGTAATGTTGAAATTTCTGAATTTATAGTTTGTGTCAGAAGCAATTATTGTCTGGGTTTCTCCTTTCCTATGCAGCTTCCAAGTAGAAGAGTCCATTACGTTTAAATGAAAATTCTGCTACAGTCAGTGCACAAATTGCAATGAAAAAGACGAAGTTTTTAAAAATATCAAGCTAAAATAGATTGAATTATTTCTGGCTATGCTTCTCCGCAAAAGACTAGTGCTAAACAATAAAACGTTAGTTTCAAAGGCTTGATAGCTACTTAGCTAGTGTTCTGTGATTACAAAATCAAAGCAGCATCTTGGGAGTTTGAACTATTTATTAGTGTTTCTTTATTGGCCATATTAAAAAAATAGATGATGAACATAGATGTATTCATAGAAACACAGAGTTAATCAAGACAATTGTTCCTTGGCAATTTAAACATTTAACATTTAACAGCATTTAAACAGATTATCCCAAGAGAATCAGTGATATTTAAACCTATTAAGAATTCACCAACTTGCATTTGCACGTTCCCAGAAGTTTTACGACTAGTTCAAACAAATTTTCTCCATGGATCAACTCTAGCAAGATTTAACTTGTACCTATTCCTTAGTTTGTTTCATGCTACTTAGGTAAAAAGTCTGTGACAAGTATACCACTTACACTTGTAATGTGATATATAAATTTAGTATTATTACCAAGTATTTAATATGATAAGCTTAAATTAATATCAGTGAACAAAACTGTTGGCTATTCACAAACTGTCATTATTTTAATGATTTGTTTTACTATTGAAAACCACAAACATACATTTAAATGTATTTATTGTTATTTTCTTTTTATTTGAGAGGTAGAGAGACAGAGAGAGAAGACAAACACACAGACAGAATCTGCATACACAGATTCACTACCAAAATGCCCAAAACAGCTGGGGCTGGGAGAGCAATCCAATTTCTCCTGGGTGGAGTACAGGAGGCCAATTACTTAAAACTTCAACACTGCATCTCAGGGCCACTACTGGGGAGTGTTGTGGGGGAACCTAGTAAGTAGCCTGAATTAGGAATCCGTAGGCACTCTGACATGGGATATGGGAGACTTTACCACTAAGCTAAAAGCTTGTTACATGAAGAAAATATTTTTAAATCACACACCAAAAAATGCCTTAATAAACCTTATAGGGGCCGGCACTATGGTGCGGCAGGTAAACACCCTGGCCTGAAGCGTCGGCTTTAGATCGGTGCAGCTTGGCCATTGTGGCCAACTGGGGAGTGAACCATCGGATGGAAGACCTCTCTCTCTCTCTCTCTCTCTCTGCCCCTCCTCTCTCTGTGTAACTCTGACTTTCAAGTAAATAAGTAAATCTTTAAAAAAACCTTATAGTAAAATGTGTTCCAGAATTACTTCATTGAATTATGAGTATTAATTCATTTGGAATGGATCAATTTAGAGGGAAGAGAGGTATAATTTGGGAGATGCTCAGGCTGACTTGCCCCAAGTGGTGGAGTTGGAAGCATACCAGGGGATTCCAATTCAATCCCATCGAGGTGGCATGTACCAATGCCATCTCACTGTTCCAGGTGATCAATTTCAGTTCACAGTTGGTCATGGTGGAGGGACTGGGAGTCAAAGGGAGCACATAGACAAGTCTAGTACCTGCTAATGCTAACCAATGGAGTAAATAAAGGGGAGAGTGATCCAACATGGGAAGTGAGATACTCAGCAGACTCATAGAATGGCAGATGTCCTAAATAGCACTCTGGCCTCAGAATCAGCCCTAAAGGCATTCGGAGCTGGCTGAAAAGCTCATGAGAGTATTTCAGGCATGGAAAGCCAAGACACTCTGGCAAAAGATCTCTGCGAGTGAGATCCCAGTGGAAAGAACAGGTCTTCAAAGAAGGAGGTACCTTTCTCTGAAGGGAGGAGAGAACCTCCACTTTGACTATGACCTTGTCTAAACAAGATAAGAGTCGGAGAACTCAGAGGGCTTCCATAGCCTTGGAAACTCATGACTGGAGCATAGGGAGATTACTGATGCCATAGACAGGAGTGTCAATTGGTAAAGTCAACAACAGGAGTCACTGTGCACTTACTCCTCATGTAGGATCTCTATCCTTAATGTGCTGTACATTGAGATTTAATGCTATAACGAGAACTCACACAATATATTTCAATTTGTGTTTCTATGGGGGTGCAAACTGTTGAAATCCTTACTTAATGCATACTAAACTGATCCTCTGTTAAAAAAAAAAAAAAAAAGAAATTATCAATTCCCAACTTGACTCTCACTGGGATTAAACATGACAATAGGTCTGCTCTGAT
Source organism: Oryctolagus cuniculus (assembly GCF_964237555.1). NCBI lineage: Eukaryota > Metazoa > Chordata > Mammalia > Lagomorpha > Leporidae > Oryctolagus > Oryctolagus cuniculus. The sequence continues at coordinate 27,144,117 of NC_091440.1, forward strand.
TTCATCATCATTTTAAAAAAATCATCTATTATTTTTCACTTTATGTTTCTGTGTGGGAGCAAATTGTTGAAATCCATACTTAATGTATACTAAGCTGATCTTCTGTATATTAAGATAATCGAAAATGAATCTTGATGTGAATGGAAGGGGAGAGGGAGTGGGAAAGGGGAGGGTTGTGGGTGGGAAGGACGGTATGGGGGGAAGCCTTTGTAATCCATAAGTCGTACTTTGGAAATTTATATTCATTAAATAAAAGTTTAAAAAAAAAAAAAAAAAACAAATCCATCTCAAATTCTTCTATAAATATTTTAAACAGATCTACAAAAATAAGTTTGGCATAAAATCTAATTTGTTCAAAATCCAAATATTAAATTATCTTTGCATCAAATTAATCAATGATGCAAAAATAAATATATAGTATTAATTTACTATTAATACAGTATTGTATATTAAACTACATATTCTATAATATTTATTATATTCATGTATGATAACATACAATGGAGTTTAAGGTACAAGATGTATGTATCTTCCATATCTATAGCTGTTTCCATATCTAGGTATCTGAATGAATGTAGAAAGCTAAATATACTGATAGATGATAGACATTTGGAAATAGCTACCGCTAGGACATGATACAGATGTGTATGAACGTAGATGAATGTACAGATACAGTTATATACGTCCTTTCAGCAGTGCATACTCATCCCTAGGATTTCTTCCTCCTCATTATCATGTCTACGTTTCTGAGATGTCCAGCCTACTGCTGTGGTGTATTGTTGGTGTAGCTGAGCCAGCTGGTTCAAGTGGGCTTGAGAAAAACATACAACAAGATTGAAAGTATGTATACATAATGAAACATTAAAAAATATATACTTGATTATTTGAGCGTTTCCCATTAATCATCAAACATTTTGCAGATATGATATAAAATGGAGATATGGCTATTATCAAGAATACAAAACACAATTATTAGCAAGGACATGGAGAAAAGGGAATTCTGCATCTTATTTAAGGAATATCAATTAGTAGAATCTTTATGGAAAACAGAATAGAGATTCCTCAAAGAAGTAAAAATAAACCTAATATATGATCCAATGAGGACATAAACCAAAGGAAATGAAATCAGTGTGTATGATCATTTGAATGCTCATTGTGGTATTAATCACAATATCAGAAAGTGACATTATTCTAAATTCAGCTGAACACATAATTGTGATATATATATATATATACATAAGCAATAGAATATTATTCAACTTCATAAAAGAAAGAAATCCTATCACCTGACACACATGTGAATTGAAGTATGCCAGACAGTGAAAAATAAATAATCCATGATGGCACTTTTGTGTGGAATGTAAAAAATGTTGGACTCCTAGAATTAAGAATGAAATGGTGGTTACCAGGGTCTGAGAGGAACAGAGAGATGTTTAAAGGATACAAAATTTCATTCAGTTAGGAGAAATAATTACTATACATTTATTGTACAATATATGGACTATATTTAATAAAAATGAATTATGTGGCCGTCGCCGCGGCTCACTAGGCTAATCCTCCACCTTGCGATGCCGGCATATCGGGTTCTAGTCCCGGTCGGGGCGCCGGGTTCTGTCCCGGTTGCCCCTCTTCCAGGCCAGCTCTCTGCTGTGGCCAGGGAGTGCAGTGGAGGATGGCCCAAGTACTTGGGCCCTGCACCCCATGGGAGACCAGGGTAAGTACCTGGCTCCTGCCATCAGATCAGCGTGGTGCGCTGGCCGCAAGTGCGCCAGCCGTGGCGGCCATTGGAGGGTGAACCAACGGCAAAAAAGGAAGACCTTTCTCTCTGTCTCTCTCTCTCACTGTCCACTCTGCCTGTCAAAAAATAAAATAAAATAAAATAAAATAAAATAAAATAAAATAAAATAAATGAATTATGTTCATGAAAATCACTGGGAGAGTGGATTTTAATTGACTTTACAAAAATAAATGTAAGAAGTTATTCAGATGACATTTAGCTTATTTTAGCTATTCCACAGGGTATAATTTTGTCAAAATGTCACACTGGTCAAGAAGAATTTATAAAAAATTTTGCTCAAATTGTTAATTTTTAAAAAGTTTTACCTCTTCGAGAAATTAGTTTATAACATCACTGCAACCATAGCACATATAAATTCAAAACCAAAAATGTGTCCTGCCAAAAAAAATGATGCATAAATTATAGAATTATGGAATTATTTACCTTGTGTAAACATCATTGGGACATTATTTTTACATATGGAAAGGCATTTTCTTTAGTAAAATTTGCTTTCCTCTCAAATGAGATATTTTTATGTATTCCTAAGTTGCCAGGGATACACATTTGTCCATGAGACGATGCCCAATAAAACAATGGTGGAAGAAAAATATTTTTTCTTTGAGACTTTCTGAAAAACATGCATAAAGTATAATCGGGCCCTGCAGCTGTTGACATTCTGCCTCTCTGAGCAAAGGTAAGACTGACTTTTACAGTAATGTTTTTGAAGGATCTTCTGATAAAATGTACTTACATCTATTATTTCAGCATTTATGAAGCCGCACTTGGCTTTGGGCTTTTGCCTCTTTGTCAGTATCTTGAAGTCAAATTTTGAAACCAGAATTTACTATGGAAACACCGAGGAGATAAGTATAATGTAAATGCAATGTTTTATTTATAACACAAGTCACATTTTATAAAATATAGCTTGTATTATCTGAAGGGATTTCTGTTTTCTCTAACTATGCTATTATGCATATATGCAGAAAGTCTTTCTAAACCTCGTAATTATTCCTGACTTAAACATCTGAAAGACATAATCATTTTTAGAGTAAAATAAACATGAATTCATAAGCATATTTAAAATACTTAACACAAAAATTAAATAGCATGGTTTTTTACTTCCAAAATCCACATGGGAATCCAGGATTACAATAATTTGAGATGCCAGTCCAAATCTCCATAACAGAATTATTGAGAGTGTGGTGAAATTTGATTTTGTTTGAACATTTATTTATTTATTTATTTTTTCAATTACAAAGGTAGAGAGACAAAGATACACACACACAAACACACACACACACACACAGAGGGAGGGAGAGGGAGATGGGGGGGAGAGAGAGAGAGAGAGAGAGATGGAGAGAAAGGTCTTCCTTTTGCCATTTGTTCACCCTCCGATGGCCGCTGCGGCCGGCACGCTGAAAGGTAGAAAAAAGGTAGAGAAAAAGCGAATACAGACTTATATCTCCTCCATTACCTGGTTCACACCAGGTCTGGGACAGGCTGAAGCCAGGAGCCAAGAACTCCACCCTAGTCTCCCACATGGGTGACAGGGACCCAAGTTCATGGGCCATCATTTGGTATCTTCTCAGGAAGCAATAGCAAAAATCTGGAACAGAAATGAAATAGCTGGGACTTGAACAAGCACTCTGATGTGGGATGCCGGTGTTTCAAATGGTAGATTAACCTCATATGCTGCAACTCCAAGGCCCAAATTTGATTGTTCAAATAAAGTTGCTGGGTGTTATGTGTGTCTCTCTGTGTGTATTTTATATATATATATATATGATATAATATGTATTATATTTATATTATATATTATATCATATATATTATATATGATATATAATAATAATATATAATGTGTCATGTGTATATATATGTATGTGTATTCAACTATTGAAAACAATGTTATGATTCAGTAATTAAAATAAAGTTCGTGTTGTATGACATCTTGTGATGGAGACATGGCTGGATGAGCTCTTCTTATTTAGCCATGTCCAAATGTAGACATTCACAGAGATTTCTTTTATGCCATTGTCCGACTAAGTGTCCTACTTTTCCTTAGTGTCTTGGTTTTCTGAGATAGGAGCCTCTCACAGTCAGTCCTGGCAAGGAGATAGTGTTTGAAGTGATGGGTGGTTTTCAAAAGAACATTTAATAGGTGTTTTGAAAGGAGGTTGCAATTAGAAGGACAATTAACACAGCTCCTCACTACATGTGATATGTGGTAATTCAGTACAAAGAGGGCCATCTCTCCAGTGTCTCTGTATGTGACTGAACCATGAGTTAGGTCTTATTGGGAGTGAGCCAGCTCTAAGTCTTTTTTTTTTTTTTTTTTTTTTTTTTTTTTTTTTTTTTTTGACAGGCAGAGTGGATAGTGAAAGAGAGAGACAGAGAGAAAGGTCTTCCTTTTGCCCTTGGATCACCCTCCAATGGCCGCCAGGGCTGGCACACTGCGCTGATCCGATGGCAGGAGCCAGGTACTTATCCTGGTCTCCCATGGGGTGCAGGGCCCAAGCACTTGGGCCATCCTCCACTGCCTTCCCGGGCCACAGCAGAGAGCTGGCCTGGAAGAGGGGCAACCGGGACAGAATCCGGCACCCCGACCTGGACTAGAACCCAGTGTGCCAGAGCTGCAAGGCAGAGGATTAGCCTAGTGAGCCACGGCGCCGGCCGCTCTAAATCTTAATGTAGAATAAAGGGTACAGTCAAAACAGCTCACAGAACAAATTATTATATCACCACAATTCATTTTAATTTTTGTTCCAACTTTTCTTGATGGTAGAGAGTCCCCAACTTCTCAACAGACATAACACTGCTGTTTTTGGAAGGATGTTTAAGAATATCCTTCATAAACACCTGTCTGGAACAAGAAAGTTATTTTCAACTTCACTTCACTTTTCATGGAGCTCCCAGTTGGGCAATTCCAGTGCCAAGAAATTTAGTTGCTATCAACAGAGAACCTTGTGCCATCACTTTATAGTTTTCTTTGTTTAATGTCTCCCATTTAAAAGGAATTTTTAACTTAACCTATTCCATCTTCATTTTTAACATCTGTATCCAATTGACAATTCTCTCTCTAACTTTTCTCTCTAACTTAGTGAGCAAGGAGAATGCTTCACTTAAAAATTCCTGAAATCACCTGATTTAGATTTTTTTCTGTCATTTCACTGTTTTTTAATTCACTTTTTTCATTATTAGCATCAAATATATCCTTATAAGGGATGAGTTGTTCAATTCAAAAAAAATCTTTACACATTTTCTGCCTTGGGCATGAATACTTCATTTCTTTATTAGGAGTCTAGCAGTTATATTATAAATAATAACTTTGTAATATATGTGTTATATGGAATATGTTCTGAAAACTTGACTTAAAACTTATATTAGCTAAAAATAATACTCATAGATAAACTACTAGAATATAGAGAAAAAACAAATTAAATTTAAAAAAATATAAACATTTAAATATAGTATGAAATGATATTTGAAAAGATAGTTTTCTTATTTAGTAATGGAATAGATAACATGTTTAAATTCCAAATGATATTTATGATTTTTAAACTACATTTAGATAGCTTCTTGATAGCAAATGGCTATTTAAAATATTTAGAATGAAATTTTCTCACAATTAATAATGAACATTATTCAAAATAAGTTCTCATCATGAGAAAAAATGGATAATTGACTCTGAACTTATGTGAACTTTCAGATTCATTATTTTAGGGCAAATTCAGTTATCCCGAAAGGATTCTATGATCTCATTTGACATGCAGTGGAACTTGAGGATTGATGTAACATGTAATTTATCTCAGCACACAACTCTGTCTTGGAACATAATGAAAAACATTCTGAGCATAGCTTGAAATATAATTGGCATCAGTGAATGAACCCCAGAAAACCAAATTTTATTAGAAGACAAGAAAAAGTTGCGGAGTTGGTTATTTTAATACCTGTAGGTTTTCCTGCATTAAAATTGTATGAACTTAATGAATACATTAAAATAGTAGAAAACTATTAATTCTGTTATATATATATGATATACACACATTATTAGAATTCATTTAATGTATTTCTATAAGAACTTTAAATAAAAAAAGATTCATGGATATATTCTTAAGAATATTCTTATAAATTTCAATCAGTGATGATAAGCTGTTATTCACTTAATGTTTTCTTAAAAGGAAACATTTTGTTTTAGAAATAACCTGAATTTTGAAACTTATAATTCTTACCAATCTATTCCAAATGTTGTAATATCCATACTAATGCACATATAGATGCATAAAGGATGTTTAATAATGTGTGTTTTATGACTCATACTTAATACAACTTACTTTCCTGAGTTAATAGTTATTTTTCCATTTTCATGAAAGTTAAATTTCTGACTATGGAATGTTTTCAGATAACTTACCAGAATTAATGTTTGCTATATCCAGTTTCGGAGGTTCAGTTGGAATTTACAATAAGTCTACTTGATGTTCAAATTGATATAATCTTTCCAGAAAACAGAAAAAATTTTCTGTATATCATTGAGTATTTAATTCACATAATTTGTGATCCACCAATTCATCACCTATGTCAAAATAAAAGAGAAACCCTGAACCACAGATTTTAGAAACAGATAGTAGGACATACTTGGGAGTATGGCCTAAAAACAAGAAAAGTAAAAACAAGCTATTCATCCACAAGAAAATATAAAATGCATTTTATAAGATTTAAACAATAATTATTATACAACAAGTAATATAAGTCTAATGATGAGCAACTTGATGTTATCCCTCTTAGTATTTTTGTTTGTTTGTTCTACTTAATACTTTTGGTTGAATACTGTAATCAATACACAATTCTTCTTAAGTGATGAAACTTAACTGAAAAGTGATTGCTGTTAAATATAAGAGTGGGAATAAGAGAGGGAAGAGATGTGCAATTCAGGACATGCTCAAGCTGACTTACCTCAAACGGTAGAGTTAGAAACATACCAGGGGATTCCAATTCAATCCCATCAAGGTGGCATGTACCAATGCCATCTCACTAGTCCCAGTGATCAATTTCTGTTCACAATTGATCATAATGATAGGACTAAGAACCAAAGGGATCACATAAACAAGAATAGTGTCTGCAAATACTAGCTGATAGAATCAAAAAGGGAGAGAATGATTCAACATGGGAAGTGAGATACACAGCAGACCCATAGAATGGCAGATGTCCTAAACAGCACTCTGGCCTCAGAATCAGCCCTTAAGGCATGCGGATCCGGCTAAAAAGCCCATGAGAGTATTTCAGGCATGGAAAGCCAAGACACTCTGGGAAAAAAAAAAAAAAAAAAAAAAAAAAAAAAAAAAAAAAAAAAAAAACACCTAAATGGAAGATCTCTGTGAGTGAGATCCCAGTGGAAAGAACGGGTCATCAAAGAAGGAGGTACCTTTCTCTGAAGGGAGGAGAGAACCTCTACTTTGACCATGGCCTTGTCTAAATATGATCAGAGTCGATGAACCCAGGGGGCTTCCATAGCCTTGGCAGCTCATGACAAGAGCCTAGGGTGATTACTGATGCCATAAACAAGAGTGTCAATTTGTTAAGTCAACAACAGGAGTCACTGTGCACTTACTCCTCATGTAGGATCTTTGTCCTTAGTGTGCTGTACATTGAGATTTAATGCTATAACTAGTACTCAAACAGTATTTTTCACTTTATGTTTCTGTGTGGGAGCAAACTGTTGAAATCTTTACTTAATGTATGCTAAACTGATCTTCTGTATATAAAGGGAATCGAAAATGAATTTTGATGTGAATGGAGGGTGAGAGGGAGTGGGAAAGGAGAGGGTTGTGGGTGGGAGGGACGTTATAGGGGGGAAGACATTGTAATCCATAAGCTGTACTTTGGAAATTTATATTCATTAAATAAAAGGTTTTTTTTTTAAAAAAAAGAAAAAAATAGTTCTAATTTCCTCAAACTCACTGAAACCTTTCTGGTGGGATGTATGGAAGCACCTGCTTGCATGTCATCTCTCAAGACTTCTATATGCCATCACAAAATCACCTGTATACCTTATAGACATGTTGTAAGAATGGAACAGGATTCAGATCATGTCCCCCAGTTGTGGGACTAGTACTTTCAGATACATAAAGAAGAGACTGTTACACAGATGTGCAGACCTCAATGTAAAATTACAAAATCATGGAGAAGCAACATAGCATGACACCTCCAAAAGAATACATTAATTCTCCAGAAATAGATTCTGATCCTTAAGAAATCCATGATTGTATTGGAATCCCCTGGCACATTTCTAACAATACAATCCCATCAAGGAGGCATGTACCAATGCCATCTCACTAGGCCAAGTGATCAATTTAAGTACAATTGATCAAACTGATAGGTCTAACAGTCAAAGGGATCACACAAACAAGACTAGTGTCTTCTAATACTAACTGATAGAATCAAAAATGGAGAGAATGATCCAACATGGGAAGCAGGATACACAGCAGACTCATAGAATGGCAGATGTCCTAAATAGCACTCTGGCCTCAGAATCAGCCCTTAAGGCACTGGGATATGCCTGAAGAGCCCATGAGAGAGTATTTTAGGCATGGAAAGCCAAGACACCCTGGGGGAAAAAAAAGGAAGACCTAAATGGAAGATCTCTGCGAGTGAGATCCCAGTGGAAAGAACAGGACCATCAAAGAAGGAGGTACCTTTCTCCAAAGGGAGGAGAGAACTTCCACTTTGACTATGACCTTGTCTAAATAAGATCGAAGTTGGCAGACTCAAAAGGTTTCCATAGCCTTGGCAACTCATGACTAGAGCCTAGGGAGATTACTGACACCATAAACAAGGGTGTCAATTTGTTAAGTCAACAACAGGAGTCACTGTGTATTTACTCCTCATGTGGGATCTGTCCTTAATGTGTTGTCCAATGTGAATTGATGCTATAACTAGTACTGAAATAGTATTTTACACTTTGTGTTTCTGTGTGGGTGCAAACTGATGAAATCTTTATTTAATATATACTAAATCGATCTTCTGTATATAAAGAGAATTGAAAATGAATCTTGATGTGAATGGAATGGGAGAGGGAGAGGGAGATGGGAGGGATGCGAGTGGGAGGGAAGTTATTGGGGAGGGGAAGTCATTGTAATCCATAAACTTTACTTTGGAATTTTATATTTACTAAATAAAAGTTAAAAAAAAGAAATCCATGAAATGCCAGAAATAGAATACAAAACAATAGTTGTTAAGAAACTCAATACAATGTAACACAATAAAGACAGCATAAAGAAATGAAGAAAGCAATAGGTGATATAAATGAAAAATTCACTAAAGAGAAGGAATAATTATAAAGAACAAAACAGAAATTTCAGAGATGAAAGCATCAATCAATGAAATTAAAAAAGAATCATTAAGAGCTTCCACAGCAGAACAAAGTGGAGCAAAGAATTTCTGACTGGAAGATAAGATTTTTGGAATAGCCCATCAGACCAAAAAAAAGGAAGAAAAGAATTAATAAGAAGGAAGAAACTCTACATAAAATATGCCTTTAAAATATAAAGCAACTCACAAAGATGAAAACCAAACAAAATCACCTTTTAAGTTTCTGATTAAAGCCCACACATGAGGAGTGTGAGTGTGATCCTTCATTAGGTTTCCAGATCAAGCAGTTTCTGTGACTAGTTACAGAAAACAGAATAGGTGGATCTCAGCATATATTAAATGAGAAACATAAATCCTATAAAACACACACCAAAAAGCAAGACTTCACTCAGAAAGTTTAAAGACAATTGAATCAAAGTAGTAGTGCTTCAGTATACACAGACATATAATACTTTTGTTTGTTTGTTTTAACAGAAGAAAGGGAATAGGGGCAGGCATTGTGGTGCAGTGGGTTTAACCACCTGCCTGCAACACTGGCATTCTATATGAGCACCAGTTCAAGTCCCAGCTGTTCCACTTTAGATCCCGCTCCCTGATAATGCACCTTGGAAAGTAGCAGGAGATGACCCAAAGATTTGGGCCCCTTTGCCAAACAGGGATGACCTGGATGATGTGCTGGTTTTCTGGCTTTGGCCTTGCCCAGCCCCAGTCTTTGCACCTAATTAGAGAATAAAGTAACAGTAAGATTCTTTCCCCCTCTCTATCTCTCTCTGCCTCTCTTCCTCTTTCTCTGTAACTCCTCCTTTAAAATAATCGAATAAATCTTTAATATAAGAGAATAATGAAAATGGAATTCTACACAGTTGTTCATTTCTTTTAATTGTCATTATTTTTTTCCATTACAAGGATTTTAATTACATTTCAAAAGTTATATTTATTTATTTATTTATATTTTTATTTTTTGACAGGCAGAGTGGACAGTGAGAGAGAGAGACAGAGAGAAAGGTCTTCCTTTGCCGTTGGTTCACCCTCCAATGGCCGCTGCGGCCGGCGCACCACGCTGATCCGAAGCCTGGAGCCAGGTGCCTCCTCCTGGTCTCCCATGGGGTGCAGGGCCCAAGGATTTGGGCCATCCTCCACTGCACTCCCTGGCCACAGCAGAAAGCTAGACTGGAAGAGGAGTGACTGGGACAGAATCCAGCGCCCAATTGGGACTAGAAGCTGGTGTGCCGCAGGCAGAGGATTAGCCTAGTGAGTCACAGTGCTGGCCTATTTATTTATTAAATTAAAACTTGTGATAATTTAAATAAGATTTGTTTTTGAAAAAGACAGCAATTGTTTTATTGTGTATGTTTTGTTCAAATTAACTTTATTTGCCCATAGTAGTTAATTAACTATAGAGTTGATGTATAGATAAGTGAAAATATTTAGAAGAATAAAAGAAATATCATTCCTGGTGTCCCCTAAACAAATAGTGATTTTACTGCTACAAATTTTCCACAAATACACATTTCCCACACAAAACACATACACACATATAATAGCCTAAATTTTTGTATCTGAAATGGTGGTGGTAAAATATGGTTATTTCTGACTTTCACCTAATGTACAGTTGTATTTTGGTGTTTAGAGATGAAAAAGGGAGAATTCTTTGCCAGTTCACATTAGTGTTGCATGCAATTGAGAATTTGTATCTGTAACTTCTTGTGATAATCAGGGAAGATGCATTCCCTCCACAATGTGATTGCTTATTCCTGGAAATAAATTGTAATTTCTAGAAGCAGGAAATCAACAATAATACATACTAAAGTAACACTGGTTGACATTTTAAAGCATAGGGCATGTGGGTTACCACAAGAAGGGAAGTGGGGTCATGGGAAACTGTCAAAAAAGCCAAGCAAGTTATCATTTAAATACGGAGCATTTGCGAGCTGACATTCACGTGTCCTTGAACAAATATTGCAAATTATTTTGTACCAATTCTAAGTTTAGAGGAAAACGTATAGTTGAAAGTGTTTACTTAAATCACAATTACATTTAGAATTTTTTCATTATCTTGAAGTTTGTGCTCTTCAAAATAGATAGTCTATGAATAGAAAGTAGGCCAGTTCTTGTAATGCGGCTGTCCATTCAGCTTTCTTTTATGATTACAGTTGATTTGTCCTTTTCCTTTCCTTTTGGAATAGAACCAGTTTTAAAACCTCCAGTGAACTCAGACTATACTAGTGAATTTGTCATGATACACAAGGGCCAGACATAGCATGCTCTGTCATGCTTTCACCAGAGCCCTAACTTCAGGGAAATTGTTACATAAACTCAAGGAAAGATACTAATGGACAGACAATAATAAAATAATTCATAATAATATTATGACATATAATACTATAATTATAATAACAACATCTAGTTATTAATGGCCAATTAATTTAAAGATTTATTTGTCTTATATGCTGGATAACTACTAGAAGATTAAATACAGTTAGATTTATATATATTTAAATTTTAGGGGTTGGTTCTGTGACATGGTAGGTTAATCCTCCACCTTCGGGCTAGGATCCCATATGGGAAAAGGTTCTAGTTCTGTCTGCTCCACTTCCAATCCATCTCTCTGCTGTGGCCTGGGAAAATAGTAGAAGATAGCCCAAGCACTTGGGCCACTGCACTCATGTGGGAGACCTGAGAGAAGCAACTAGATCCTGGCTCCAGATCCGTCTAGCTCTGGCCATCATAGCCATTTGGGGAGTGAACCAAAGAATGGAAGACTTTTCTGTTTGAGTACTAGTTATAGCATTAAATCTCAATGTACAGCACACTAAGGACAAAGATCCTACATGAGGAGTAAGTGCACAGTGACTCCTGTTGTTGACTTAACAAATTGACACTCTTGTTTATGGCATCTGTAATCTCCCTAGGCTCTAGTCATGAGTTGCCAAGGCTATGGAAGCCTTTGGAGTCTGCCGACTTCAATCTTATTTAGACAAGGCCATGGTCAAAGTGGAAGTTCTCTCCTCCCTTCAGAGAAAGGTACCTCCTTCTTTGATGACCCGTTCTTTCCACTGGGATCTCACTCGTGGAGATCTTTCATTTAGGTGTGGTGTTTTTTTTGGTTGTTTGTTTGTTTGTTTGTTTGTTTTTTCCCAGAGTGTCTTGGCTTTCCATGCCTGAAATACTCTCATGGGCTTTTCAGCTGGATCCGCATGCCTTAAGGGCTGATTCTGAGGCCAGAGTGCTGTTTAGGACATCTGCCATTCTATGGGTCTGCTGTGTATCTCACTTCCCATGTTGGAGCATTCTCTCCCTTTTTGATTCTATCAGCTAGTATTTGCAGACACTATTCTTGTTTATGTGATCCCTTTGGTTCTTAGTCCTATCATTATGATCAATTGTGAACAGACATTGATCACTGGGAGTAGTGAGATGGCATTGGTACATGCCACCTTGATGGGATTGAATTGGAATCCCCTGGTATGTTTCTAACTCTACCGTTTGAGGTAAGTCAGCTTGAGCATGTCCCGAATTGCACATCTCTTCCCTCTCTTATTCCCACTCTTATATTTAACAGTGATCACTTCACTTTATGTTTCTGTGTGGAAGCAAACTGTTGAAATCTTTATTCAATGTATGCTAAACTGATCTTCTGTATATAAAGAGAATCAAAAATGAATCTAGATGTAAATGGCAGGGGAGAGGGAGTGTGAAAGGGGAGGGTTGCGGGTGGGAGGGACGTTATGCAGGGGAAGCCATTGTAATCCATAAGCTGTACTTTGGAAAATTATATTCATTAAATAAAAGTTAAAAAAAAGACTTTTCTGTCTGTCTCTCCCTCTCTCTGGATTGCTACCTCTCAAACAAATAAATAAAATCTTAAAAAAATTAATGAAATAAAATCTTTGCCATTTTTGATTTATTGGTTTAACAATGTACATGCGTGATTAAAAGTTTTCATTGTCACAGATGTTGAATGCTTTACAATAGATGAGTTTTTATAGACGTGTGGAGTTTGTTGGAAATTTTACCACACAGGGATCTACGTTGTAAAAATGCAGAGGGAATAATTTGCTTCAAAAGTGGAGTTAGGCAGGAAATGAGATACTGTCTGATTATATTTCTGAAAGGATTTTTCCTTCCTGATGACTGAGATAATATGTCACTATTGTAGTCTCAGCATTTGATCAGCACTTTTTATCAAAAATAAGACTGAGCCTTATCAGGCAAAGAAAATTAGAGCGGTAGGCTTTGATATGGATATCAATACTATAATAGCTTCCTGAAAAAATGAAAAACTGTCACCAAGGGGAATTGTGATTGGAAGAACAGAGGTCAAACATCATTTACAGCATGTAACGAATGCATTCTTCAGTGATCATAAATTTCAAAGAATACGGAAATTTTTCACTGATATGCATTTTCTTAGATATTTCAAATAAATAATACTTTGTGAAATGCAGCTCCTATATCTCATTTGTAGATAACTGTAATTCATTTATAAAGAACAACAGTCTATTCATGCTTTCAAGACCAGTTGAGCATCCCTAACCAAAGACCAAAAGTCAGAAATTCTCCAAAATACAAAACTTTTTCAGCACCACATGATGCCACAAATGGGAAATTATATACCTGACCCGATGTGACAGGTCACAATCAAGATGCGTTGACACTCAAAACACTGTATTAAATTTTCTTTGAACTACATGTGTGAAGTGTATACAAAAACTAAATAAATTTGCTGCTTATCCTTGGTGTCACTTTCAAGATATCTCAAAATTTCACAGTCTGAATAAAATCCAAACTCCAACAGCAGTTCTGGATCCAAGTATTTCGTGTAAGAGAAAATCAGCTTGCATTTGTGAATTTTAAGATATGTTTCCAAATATTCTATATTCTAAGTCTTCATCTTGCGCAGACCAGTTGTTCTGTTACTGCATTTTTCTTTGATTTTGATACCAAAGCTTTTTTCCCCAACACACTAGTTTCTTTCTCTCAGCCTGGTAAATTTTACTCTATTCTGTGTATAGAGTATCGCTGTGAGGGCCAATTATTTGGTGCATTGGTTACGATAGTTTGGGATGCCTGTACCTTACATTATACTGACTGAGTTCTTGTGCAGCTCTGACTCTCCTCCAGACTTCAGCTCCCTGCTAACGAACCTTCTACGAGGCAGCAAGTGATACCTCAAGTAGTTCCATCCCTGCCATCACATGGGAGAGCCAGACTGAGTTCCTAGCTTCTGGCTCAGCCCTGGCTGTCGTGGGCATTTGGGGAATGAGCCAGTAGATGAGATCTAATTCCCTCTCCCCTTCTTCCTCTGATAAATAAATATATAAAAGGAAAAAATACTATTATTAGGTTTTGCCTTTAGCCTGAAGTATTTTCTTTTGTTTCTTGACCACTGATCCCCTTCTAAAAAAATCAATTATCTACTCTGTTAAAGTTTTTGGAGCATCCTAAGAAAAGATATAAGATGGGCAATTTTTATCTTTTCTCCTTCATTCAATAAATGTCCCTATTTTCAAAGGAGATTGATAATAGGTTAATATGTTAAAAGTATATTTTCTCAGTGATGTGGAAGACATTATTCAATAATCTGCAATCTAAGGTTACATTTGAGAATTTTCATGGCACTTCATCTTCATTTCAATTATTCTGAAGATGACTCTTTTTCTCTCTTGAAGTAATTCTTCAAGTGTTTTACAACAAAGTATCTTGGTGTGTGTCTCTCTCTTCCGCATTCAGTAAGAATGAACCTGCTTAATACAGAGATAATAATTCCATGTATTATTTCTTTGAAAAATTCATGTACTCTATTTTTCACCTCTTTCTGAAATTTCTAATTTCCTAACTATATTTCTTTGCAGTAATTTCCTTAGTGTTTTCTGACACCTGAGCTATCTCCCCATTTGTGCTTTCTGTTTTCACATTCAATACACACTCTGCTGTCAAAATTACAACTTGCAAGCACTGTGCTGTGATATACGTGTGCGTGTGTTTCTCTTGTTTCCTAGCATCTTATTAATATTTTAAACATTTTATATTGGAAACTTCAAAGGCTTATCCATATCCAATTTCCTTTTCTTTGCTTGTGAATGGAAGGATTCTACTTTCTCATTCTCTTTGAAGATGCATGGCACTATGAAACTGTTTGTTTAACTGCTAATATAAGGCTTTTGATAATGTCATTTCCTAAATGATGGACTACAAATTATATGTGCAGAGATGATGCAGCTAAAATTGGCTGAAACTTTAATCAATTTGAACCCTGAGAGTCTTCAAGAGTCATTTGTACCTGAAGCAAAAATTCTGGAGTTCTGTTTTCAATATTACTAAAGAAGATTATGGAACATGTCCTCAATGTACACATTCATATTTATTTTCTTGAACCACTGAATTTATTTTTTCCTCAGTGTTATCCAGTCTCTCCTCAAAAATTCAAATTCAATGTTGTTTATTATCTCACTGAGGATACTTTTGTTTGTTATGTTTGGTTGTGCTCTTTGCATTGTCTGTTTTCATTAAACATTAACTGAAAAGTGATCTTTGTGAAATATAAGAGTGGGAATAGGAGAGGGAGGAGATGTACAATTTGGGACATACTCAATCGGACTTGCCCCAAATGGTGGGGTTAGAAATGTGCCAGGGAATTCCAATACAATCCCATCAAGGTGGCATGTACCAATGCCATCTCACTAGTCCAAGTGATCCATTTCAGTTCACAATTGATCATAATGATAGGATTAAGAATCAAAGGGATCACATAAACAAGACTAGTGCCTTCTAATACTAACTGATAGAATGAAAAGGGGAGAGAACGATCCAACATGGGAATTGGGATACGCAGTAGATTCATAGAGTGGCAGATGTCCTAAATAGCACTCTGGCCTCAGAATCAGCCCTAAAGTCATTGGGATCTGGCTGAAGAGCCCATGAGAGTATTTTAGGCATGGAAAGCCAAGACACTCTAGAAAAAAAAAAAAAAAAAAGAGAGAGAACCTAAATAGAAGATCTCTGCGAGTGAGATCCCAGTGGAAAAACAGGACCATCAAAGAAGGAGGTACCTTTCTCCAAAGGGAGGAGAGAACTTCCACTTTGACCATGGCCTTGTCTAAATAAGATTGAAGTCGGCAGACTCCAAAGGCTTCCATAGCCTTGGCAACTCATGACTAGAGCCTAGGGAGATTACTGAGGCCATAAACAAGAGTGTCAATTTGTTAAGTCAACAACAGGAGTCACTGTGTACTTACTCCTCATGTAGGATCTCTGTCCTTAATGTGTTGTACAATGTGAATTGATGCTGTAACTGGTACTGAAACAGTATTTTACACTTTATGTTCTGTGTGGGTGCAAACTGATGAAATCTTTACTTAATATATACTAAATTGATCTTCTGTGTATAAAGAGAATTGAAAATGAATCTTGATGTGAATGGAATGGGAGAGGGAGAGGGAGATGGGAGGGTTGCCGGTGGGAGGGAAGTTATGGGGGGGGGAAGCCATTGTTATCCATAAGCTGTACTTTGGAAATTTATATTTACTAAATAAAAGTTTAAAAAAACTATTTTACTTTTGTTTATATGTTTTGGTATCAGTCTTTGCATGCATCAGTCTGATTGTCTGATGATTCCCTGAGAGGCATTTAATAAACCTGTGTTGACATTGCTCTAGAGCAATGGTTGAAGAGGCTGTTTTTTGATGAGGCAGGTTAGACTCAGCTTGGATGTTTGCACCCCATATCTGAGTACCTGGGTTTGAACCCTGGTTCTGTTTCCCATTCAAGCTTTCTGCTAATGCACACCTGGGAGGCAGCAGGTGATGGTACCAATAATCCAGCCCATGCCACACACATGGATGAGCTGGACCGAGTTCTCTTCTCTCAACATTGGATGGTTCAGCCCCTGTATTACTCATTTCTTTTCCAGCTTCTTTGAATATACCTGGGAAGGCAGTGATGATGGCACATGTACCTGGGGCCTTACCACCCACATGTGGCACCCATACAGAGTCCTGAGATTGCACGCTTTGGACAGTCAGTCAACCTGACCCATGTCTCTCCTTCTCTCTCTGTCACTCCACCTTTCAAATAAATAAAAGAAAATCTTTAAAAATGTTAAGTGGTTAAAAGTTATATTTTTTTCTGAAATAGGTAATGTAAGTGTAATATATACACTTTATTTGTAATTATACAAAAATGACATATTTCATACAAAAATTTTAATTTTATAAAAATGAAAACCTATAAACACATACACACAGAAATAGAGTCCCCATTTCCACAGCATTTAGCTATGCCATTATAATACAGCCACTGTGATTTTGCTGTGTACTTTAAACTGTGGCATATTGTACAATGCTGCAGAGGCAAATACTTTAATAATACTAGATAACCTTATATTAAAACATTTATGCATATTTCCTATAAATGTAATGATTTTATTTTTCAAAATCCACTAGAATAAGAAAGCACACTATACTGCTACAATTTAACTTATCTAATTATTAACTTCTTTTTCCTGTTTGGACAATGATTGTAACTGGTGCTTACAATTAAAGCTTTGTGATTTGTTTTGTTGAAAGTGAAAAGATAGGGTCCTGAAATTTAAGAAAAAAAGGACAATTATACTGAAAGTGAATGAAACTCGTCTATTTTATTTGGTGAAATGGCATCCTAATCATCCAATCATCTCTTCCTTTGACATCTAGAAGTCTCCATTGTATGTCCAATGATGAATGCTTTGTTCTGACTGAACACTCTAAGCTTCTGAAAGTAAGGTCATCTGCCAGTTTTATGCTTATGTGGCCTTACACAAAACCCCTTCTGTTGTTTGCCTGACAGAGGAGCATACATCTCCTCTTTCAGCAGAAAGCCTCTGTTGAGAGTTTAAACTTCAAATCTCTTTGCCAAACAATGATGTCCCATCCCTGAACAAATTAAAGCAGGGATTTGACATTCAAGTTCATGTTCAACATCCTTAGCTGATTTGAATAGGGAAAAACCCTTTAACTATAAAGAAATAACTTGATTAGTAAAGGGAAATTGGCATTTCACCAAAGATGACAATGTTCAGCAATGCAAAAGGAAATTGCCACTTTAATTACTTTTTGTTATTTCCCCCTTCCTTTGAACTTATTGAACACGTTGGTCTATGGTCCTTCATTGCCTATAAGAATCATTTAAAGTTGCTATGTAGCTATTTCTTTTTTTTTTTAGAACTGCTTAGATTTTTTAGTTCACTGGAATCCAATGTAATCACCATGTTCTACAAGAATTGTTCTTTTGGCGTTTAAAATCATCTCCATGTGGTAGAAACCAGCAGATCTGCCCGGGCTTTTTTTATACCACATACCAGCAGCATCTGAGTTATTGCCAGTACTTCTCTTATTAGAATATACATCATATTTTATTATTTTGTCTATTAATCTCCACTTCCTTTGAGTGAGACCAAAAATCACTTATTTCCTGTTTTACTGAAATATCTACAAAAATTCCTGGTATATATTGAAACTCCCAAAAACCTTTAACAAGTATGTGTCGAATGAGATATAATAGAACTTTCTAGTGTTCTTACCTGATTCATGCAGGTGTCTGGGCCTTACAGGATCATTATATTCCCAATGACCCTGAAATGAGTTGTGGACTATTTGATCAATTTTAGCCAATAGATAATTTGTGGAAATCATTTGGGTCATGACTGACCCAATGCTTTTAATGGACATTGCAAGACTCAGTGATGGCCTTTCTTGTTACTGTAAGATGTTGCGAGCATGTGCTAAGAGGAGACACTACACAAACAAAGCAAACAGAAATGCTGCCACACAAAGATAACCTACTCTAGAGTTCTACCCAGTGCCACAGGAGACTTAGTTCCAGCAGAAAACAGAACAAAACACAGCAAGAACAACAACAACAACTTGGTTCAGTATCCTGAGAGAGTTCAAGAAAAGAAAAAAGAAAAAGGCACCAGAGAGGAAAAGCTATCCAACACTGAACTATGAAAAGTCAGCAGAACAAGCGATAGAATCAAGTTCCTTAAACCAGTTGTTGCTGATATGTGGTCTGCAAATATTGCCAGGAATTGCCAGCAGCTTAGTAGTATAAATACAGTGAGTTTAAGTTTCATTAAATTATACACTCACTGCATACTCCTCTTCTAAGCAGACCCAGGGGGAAAATGCAAGTTTTATTTAAATAGTCTTGGTGAAAGTTTATTAAACATAAGGAATGTTAAGGTTTATCATTTTACTTAATTTCATTTATTCCTGGTCCTTGTGTAAATATTTATTAAAAAAATCAGTGCTTAGAAATGAAAAGTCTGCATATAGTACTTCATTCTCAAGAAAATAGCTTGCATGATTCTTTGAATTATGAACTGAACTAGTATCATAAGGTAATTTTTTTAATATTTAAGAGACAGAGAGTGAGAGACAGGCTGACAGAAAGAATTCCCATATGCTGGTTCCCACCCCAGATACACTCAACTACTTGGCCTGTGCTGGTGCTGGGCTGGGGATGAAGTTGGGTGCTAGGAACTGGATCCTGGTCTCCAGTGTGGGTACCTGGACGCCTTCTGATGTCTTCATTGGCAGGAATGCTGGTATCAGGAGTCATAGCTAGACAATGAACCCAAACACCATGAATACAGGCATCTTAAATGATGTTTCAGTGGATAGCCCACATCCCTCTCCCCTTTTTAAAATCGGTTTTTATGTAAATAGCATTCAGTAATTTAAGTTCATTTACCTAAATTGCATATTTTTTAAGTTTCTCAATAATAAACAAAGGAATTCTATTACTTAAAAAAACTTACGATAACAGGTAACTAAAACTAGTATGAAGTACATTTTTAGAAGACTACATAGGATTTATATAACTGAAGAGATGAATCTTGACTGCACCGAACTTACCTGTCGTATTGAAAAGTTAAAAT
The DNA here is from genome assembly GCF_964237555.1 of Oryctolagus cuniculus. Taxonomy (NCBI): domain Eukaryota; kingdom Metazoa; phylum Chordata; class Mammalia; order Lagomorpha; family Leporidae; genus Oryctolagus; species Oryctolagus cuniculus. Next base: position 27,164,180 of record NC_091440.1, read on the forward strand.
GGCAAGTCTTACAGAGTATTTCTGTGAAATATAGACTAATAAGGGAATACAATAGACTAGCTCAAAAAAAAAAAAAAGAACAGAGAAACAAAAATTCATTAAAGAAAATAGAAAATGTAAGTCCATGGTCATTAGTCTCTGCAGAAGTCATTTATATTTATGATTTTTAAAGATTTATTTCATTTTATTAGAAAGGCACAGTTGGGGGGGGGGTTCTTTCCACTAGATTACTCTCTAAATGATGACAAGGGCTAGTGATGGTCCAGATGGAAGCCAGCAGTAAAGAGCTGCATCACGTGTCCTACGTGAATGCATGGGCTCAAAGAGTTGGGCCATAATTCACTGCTTTCTCAGGCATATTAGCAGGGGATTGGATTTCATATGAGGCAGCCAGGCCTTGAATTGGCACCTTTATGGGATGCCAGCGGTGGCTTGATCTGCTATACCACAATACTGACCCCTTTGCCAATGTTCTTTATATAGATTACCCTGTATCATTGTTAAATTTTCTTTCTTTAAAAAGAGCTACTTATTTATTTAAGAGGCAGAGTTACAGAGATTAGGAGAGACAGAAAGAAAGGTCTTCTACCCAGTGGTTCACTCCCCAAATGGTCACAATGGCCAGGGCTGGGCCTATCTGAAGCCAGAATCCAGGAGCTTCTTCCAGGTTTCCCATGTGAGTGCAGAGTCCCAAGCAAATGAGCCATATTTAACTGATTTCCCAGTCCATAAGCAAAGAGCTGGATTGGAAAAAAAAGCAGCCAGACACCAACTAGTGCCCATATGGGATGCCAGTGCTGCAATTAGAAGCTTAGCCTACCATGCCACAACGCTGGCCCCTGCTAAGTTTTGTCAATGCATGAAATATATTTATCAGCTTGAAATCCTAGATGGATGTGTTGTGTGTGTGCATGCACACGCGTGAGAGATAGACATAGAGAGACAGAAAAAATATTTTGTTCATCCTCCGTTTTTCTAGATTATTACTTCCAATATTTTATTAAAGAACATAGAATGTTGTTAAAGTTCTACTAAAGAGTATATAATAATGACTGCAAGCAAAAGTTAAACATGACATCTAAAAAGTGATGAATGATTTTAACTTCTCATTGTTATTTAAATTGTAAGAGGATGTTAGACATAAGTCAGGCATATTACATAGTTATTAATAGTCTGTGGGAACATCAGACACTCTGACTCAATAAAGAGACATTTATTTTAACAGGCCAATGACCACAAAGACATTTTAAAAGGCCATTAAAAACCATGTCAACAGATCCCATTTCCCCAAGCTAATTAATGGCAAGCACACAGCATTGAATTACATGTCTGTGCAACTGTTTCTCTAATTTTATATGGCTGTATTGGCATGAACCTATTTCTAGATAACTTTGAAATGTTACTTATATATACATGAAAAGAAATGAAAAAGCAAAAATATTTCTTCCCTTCTTGGAAGTAGCTCCCATCTCAATTCTAGCTGTATTAACTGGAACTCTGAGCTGAATTGCCATCTTGTCAGAAAGAATTTGAAAAAGACTTTTAACATTGATTTTTTCTTAAAAATAATAAATTTCTTAGGTTAAACTCTTTGTTTCTACTTGGCAGTCTAAGAATGACTTCTACTAATAATACCTTTTTAATAAATCTGCTTACCAGTCCAGAATGATCATAAACAGAACAGATGAGAGAGTTAGAACGCTCAAATGCAAGCCCAAAACTGTCTTCATATTTACAAGGGTGAGTAAAGCACCTTGAACTGGGAATTGATCCAAAATAATTTTGTTGCTAGGGATTGATAAAACTAAGCCTACAAAAAAATTGTAAACTGAGAACATTCAGATACAAAGGCCTCACATTCCTTATCCATGCAAGTAAGAGTTCACATCTCTCAGTTAGGAATTAGGAAAAGGACAGTGCGTGGATCTAAAGGTGTCAACCCTGAGTCTGAATCTCTAAACCAGGATGATCCAGAAATTCAGTAAGTTCCGTCTTCTGTTTGGGACTTGTTCCTCTACTTAAATAGTTAGATGCAATAGTGCATCTCATACTCAGTAGTCTGCCCTGCCAGGCACAACATGAGAATATGATTCAGGTGTTTGTAGTAATGGGTAGGTCTGGACGAGAGGACTGGTCCAGTGATGAAAGATTATTCACTTTGTGAATTAGTTTGAGGAAACTAATTTTTTCACTTGTAATCTAAACATTGTTGAAACAAAATACCAGATAAGCTGCTTTCTGTGTCTTCATTTTGAAGGAACTTCCAGAATCTCAAAAAGATTAAATTTTATGAAAACTTTTTCTTACAACAAAGTAACTATCAGATCAAATTTAAAGTATCTTGTGCCTTTGAGAGTCCACTTCACAATGGGTGCTAAATATGGATTGCCTCTCTATGTAGGTATAGAGGCAGAAGCTGCTGTGGCTTCCATACCAAAGTTCTAAGAGCGAGTATGTAAGGCACAATCTTAAGTGTTAAATCTAAAGCATATGCCTATATTACTTCTTGAAACTTTCACAATGCACATGCATCAAGGTTATGCTCATTGCTTTTCTCCCTAACGTCAGGTGGCAAAAGGAAGAATTTGGGATATTTATTTGCAGGTGCATCCCCTTCGTTGGAAACTGGAGAAGAACAGTGTCATTCTCTTGTTCCCTTTCCAAGGTGAAGAGAATCAGGCTTTCTTTGCAACTGGGATGAGAGGAAAGGTAGTCCTGAGACAAGCCCAATAATGAAATCACTATTACTGTTCACATAATACAGGCAACTTCATAAGGGTATATTATATTTCTATGTGTAATCTATATTATATACAGCATGTTTGTATATTTATATATACATACATACATGATATATGAAACACCAGATGTATAAATGCATCTAACGAGAGCAAGAAAGAAGAAAAATTGAGTACTGTGCTTCCTTTTATGTAGTATTTAAAAACATGGAGAATTAAACATATTATTTTTAGTTAAATAGTAAAATTGGAGAAAAGACATGATGTAAGCCTAAGAGAAGAAATAAGCAGAATAACAAACCACCCAGAAATTATTAAAAAAATAAAATATTCTATTCTCTATGATGCTATATAGATTAGGACTTCTCTTGTGTTGATTTCCGTGCTTTTTGTGTAAATACTATTTTGTACACGCTCTATACTATACTTAAAAATGCAATTTTAAATAGTATTTTTCATAAATTTAAGTTTTCAAACTAAGAACTTTTTGCTTTAAGATGGCTTTAGGTTCACAGCAAAATTGAGAAGAAAATATAGAAAGAACACTCTATGGATTTTCTCAAATATTTATCACGTGTTCATCATTTCAGGAGTACAAACAATAGTTTCCTCACCTTCCAAATCCTCTGTGTTCTACTTATCTCTCCTTTTTACCTCAGTGAACTTCTGATAACTGTTGATCCTTTGATTGTGTCCACGGCTTCGCCTTTCCTAGAATATCAGGTAGTTGGTACCATAATAACAGACATTTTCAGATTGATTCATTCATTAGTGAGGTCTTTACATTAATTCCATTTCTTTCCATGATTGCATTATTATTGGTTTGTTTATCATCAGAACTTAAATTAGTTCCAGTTTCTATTAGTTAGAATCAAATACCTAGAAGTGCAAGACAATATGATGTTATCATAGACATAATAATGCCTATCATCATGCCAATCTTCATTTGCATATGATTTGTTAGCAAGGATGTTGACCACTCAATCATACACACACATGTGTAGTTGTCTGTGACATTTTTCCCAAGACTGAGATTCCTAAAAATATTTCTTAGGGGTGAGATATTTAAGTAGAAATCTTTAAAGCAAAAATGCTTATTTGCTTTTGCTTCTTTGATTTGTTTGGTTTTGATCACAGCTTAATTTAATGTCAACAGAAAACCAATTCATTTGATATAAGAATGAAAGTTACAGCACTTTGTTGATGCTTCTCTTGAAGTTGCCTGGTCAAATCAGGAATAAATTTAAAAGCAGTGCACAAAAATAAATATTGTCATTTGTAGCATACCAACTATGTGACACATATCATAGTAAGCAATGTTATAATCTACATTAATTCAAATCAAAACTTCACTATTTCTGAAAAATGTCTAAATAACAAAAAATAATTATAAGACTTAATCAGCTTCAACTTCTGTAAATGTCCTATTATATAAAGATATGAAAAAGAAAAGTTCATATAGCATTAATAAAAGGTGATTTTTCTCATTAAATGTGATGAATAGGAATACTATCTTAATTTTCTTTCAAGATGATGTTGCTTGAAAAAGTTAAAAGAACAGAAAATGGAACACTTATGTTTCTACTTGGGTAATTTTAACTCCTACACAGACCTTTACAGTTAATTTAGACATGCAAGATGCATTCAAATTAACATTAAAGACAACTAAGCATATTGTCAATTAAAGTTGATTCTTAATAAGAAAACACACATTGGGAAATAATAGTAAAGCAATGAATAGGAGCAGATGTTTGGCCATCTCATATATCAAATGCATGTATTTGATATCTTGTTGCTCTCCTGACATTAGCTTCCTGCTAATACAGACCTTGGAGAGAGCAGTGATGGTTCAGTTAATTGGGATCTTGCCATTCATTTGGGAGAGCTGGTCTGAATTTCCAATTCTCTCTCTTTCTTTCTCTCTCTCTCTCTCTCAAATAAACAAAATAAATGAATGTGCTAATGTACCATGCTGATATTTTAACTTAAAATTAGTATTAATATTGGCATACCGGAAAACATTTTTCCATTATTTATTTTCTAGGCTTAAAAATTCTGCCTTCTCCAAAAACACTGTTGCTGGAACTGATTAATTCGATTTAAGGACTGTTTTCTCTAGTTTATTAAAAGGAAAATTTTTTACTTCTATGATATAATCACAAAGCAGTTGACAGTCTTCACACATTAATGGCAATATGCCCCTGTAGAAAGTTATTATTCCTGGTGATATTTCTAGCTTGAGTCAACAAACGGTCATCAAGTTTCTTCCATTTTTATTCCTCCTTGCTGTCACAATTTGATTCATTACTTAATCTTTCAACGTCTACTAGTTTTTATTGTGGAAAATTCAGAGAATTGACAAGCCTCATTAATTTTTTTTAAATAAGAGATTTGGCTACCTTGCAGTAATTATCTTTAATGAAAATATTTGATAGAATCAATATTTTAATCATGTGTTCAATAATAATCATGAAAATTTTCTTTTTCAGAACCTCAAAATACTGACTAGAAAGAATGACTTAGAACATATTAATACACATTTGACACCAGTTATGTCTAAAAGTGAATTTCTTTTATTTATGTAAATCTGAAAGATATCAAGTGCTCTGGCTTGTGAAATTTGGAGGTAACCAATTTGTAGATTTACCTATTAGTGTAAGTACTAGCTGTGAATGACACCTAGAGGTAGAAGAGACAGGGATGGATGTGAGATGTGTCTCACTGTTTTAATGTATAAGAGAATTTTGGGGAGAAACACAATTTTTATATCTAAATTATAAAATTACAGCAAAAATTTAAAAGTATTCCCTAAAAATTGAAAAAAAAAACAAAACATGAAATGGAGATCCAAGATGTCTGAATAGCATGAGAGCTCATGGCTCTGAGTCACAGAAAGATATCAGAGACACTCAGGAAGATTCATGGTCCCAGGAGGCTGATTGAGAGGAATTTTCCATGAAAAAGTGACAGAACAGAACAGACACTCCATGGGCAGCAAGGAAAGAGGACAGCCAGACCTGCTACTGGCACCCAGATAGGAAACACCATCTCACCTAGAGCATGTAGGAAGGTATTGCAACCTGCAGTAGTGGCAGCTTTAATTGAGAGAGAATTCCACATTGACCACTGACTTCAAGTCGAGCCTGGGGAGTTGACAGGGTTCTGAGCAAATAGGTTGCTCTGAAAAGAGAAGCCACATTCCCACCCTCCCTGCCTGCTACCTAAGTGCCAGGCTCAGGTTGCTGTGGTATTTACTGCTAGGATCTTTTCTGACTAGGGCAGGAAAGTAAGCAGACATACTACTTCCAGAATCTAATGGAGCGAGAGACAGTGTAGCTCAAAGGGTGAGAGTAGATGACCCTGCTAATGGTTACTGTGGGAGTTCTGGGCATAAGCCCTAGAGATGGGAAGCTCATGAGTTGCAGCTGGTTCCTCTGCCTGCATGGCCTGATTACAGAAATTCAGGGCTCCTTGCACTCTAGGGATAGATAGTGCAGTGGGTCCAGGGGACACACTACAGAGAGTTGGTGCTCTCAACAGTGCTGACATCTGGGTAGGTGGGCACTATGTGCTCACTGAGGGCTGTGAATCACCTAGCTCACCGAGGCACAAGAAGAGATGGGGATTTGAACATACTAGTGGACACAAATATTCCCTCACCCAATGACTATAGTTTACAACCCACATCTTGAGCAAGACTTTGGACTCTTTCCCACCTACCTACAGTGACCAGAGCTCCCTGGCCCCACACAGTACACATCTCTTGAGTTTATGTGTGTGTATGTCTTCCTCAGAGAGTAATCTGCAGAAATAAAGTCTTCACTCCCAAAAGCAAAAAAAAAAAAAAAAAAAAATACTTCAGAAGAAATAGAAACCAGAGATCAGAGATCACAAAGTTGCATAAAAGTGTAGAAACACAAGAACTGTGGACAAAGAGGGGAATATGACTAATCAAAAGGAACAAAGTAATACACTACTATTGGACTGTGAAGAAGGGAGATTGATGAAATACCTGAAAAAGAATTCAAAAGAATGATTGTATTTTACTCAAAAATAGAAACAGTGAAGTGAATTTATGGAATCAGTGAAAAACATAGAAGAGAACTTCTGCAGAGATAGAAATAATGAAAATAAACCAAACAGTGATATTAGAAATTTAGTATTCAATAAGTCAAAAAATACATTAAAATATTTAATACGCTTCATTAGGCAGAAGAAAGAATATGTAATCTAGAAGAAAAGACTTTTGAAATAACTCAGACACAAAAAAGGAGGAAAAAAAGAGCAGAAAGAGTGTTTGGGCTCTTTGAGATTATGAGATATCATTAAATGGCTAAATATATGAGTCTTGGGATTTCCTGAAGGAATAGAGACAAAGAATGGGTTAGAAAACCTATTCAATGAAATAATAGTAGAAAAATCCTCCAATTTGGAGAAGGATATAGACATGCCATTCAGGAAGCACATGGACCTCCAAATAGATATGATCAGAAAAGATCCTCGCCACAACACACAATAATCAAACTTTTAAAATTAAAATATAAATAGGGGGACTGCACTGTGGTGTAGTGGGTAAAGCTGTCTCCTTTAGTGCTGGCATCTCATATGGGCATCAGTTCAAGTACTAGCTGCTCCACTTCTAATCCAGCTCTGATCCTGGGAAAGCAGTGGAAGATGGTCCAAATCCTTGGACCCCTGCATCCATGTGGGAGACCTGGAGGAAGGTCCTGGCTCCTGGATTTGGATTGTTGCTGTTCTGGCCATTGTGGCCAATGAGTAGGGAACCAGTGAATGGAAGACCTCTCTCTCTGCCTCTCCTTCTCTCTCTATGTAACACTGACTTTCAAATAAATAAAAAAAAATCTTTAAAAAATAGAAAGAGAATATCCTAAAATTTACAGGAGATAACTATAGGGTCACTTTTAAAGTTTCGCCCATCTCTCCCATCAGACTGACAGCAGATTTCTCGACAGAGATCCTACAGGACAGGAGAGAGTAGAGAGCTAAAGTCCACGTTCTAAAGGAAAATAAAAAAAAAAAGAAACAAACAACAAAAAACGACCAAATAAGTATAGTTTGAATTTCTGATTCATAAATTAAGGTGAAATAAAGACTTTCAAAGATACGCAAAATTTTAAAGACATTTTCACCACCTGGTCACCCTTATAAATGATACGTAAAAACTACTACACATAGAAATAAAAAAGTACAATTAGCATATTGAAAGAACCTGAAATGCTCCCAGTAAAAGAACAAAGGAAATTTAAAACAAACAATAGGAATATTTACGGAAAAATGGCATGACCAAATCTTCACTTATCAGCAGTAACCTTAAATGTAAATGGACTAAATTCCTCAATTGAAAGATACAAACTTGCTGAAGAGTTTAAACACACACACACAGACACATCTATATGTTTTCTATAAGAAATATACCTCACCAATAAAAGTATACACAGACTGAAATTGAAATGATGGCAAAAGATATTCCATGCAGATGGTAATCAAAAGCCAGTAGCAGTCACTATATTCATTTAAAAAATAGTCTTTATGACAAAACCTGTTGAAAGAGACAAAAATCATTATTTAATGATTAAGTGATCCATTCAACATGAACATGTAAGTATAGTAAATGCATATGCAACAAAAGGTCACATACCCAATATTATATAGCAAATGTTAATAGTTCTAAAGGGAGACATAAGCTCTAATACCATGGTAACAGGGGACTTCAACACCACACTTTCTTAATGGACAAATCAAACATGCAAAAAATGGCAAAGAAACAACAGAGATAATCTACACTGTAGATGAAATTGCCCTAATAGATATCTACAGAACATTCCAGGTAACAGCTGCAGAATATACAGTTTATTCACTCTTTTCTCTGGAATAGTGAAAATAAATCTCAACAAATAAAAAAAAAAATTAAATATATCATGTGTCTTTTCTGACCACAACTTGGTCAAGCTGGAAATTAACAAGAAAAGGAACTAGAAAATATACAAACACGCAAAGACTGAACAGCATGCTCTGCAATGAACAATAGTCCATTGAAGATATAGAAATGAAAATAAATAAATTCCTTGAGAGAAACAATGAAAACTCAAGCATATCAAGACTTAGGCGATACAGGAAAAGCAATGTGAAGAGGAAAGTTTACAGCAATAAGTGCTTATATCAAAAAATTAAAAACTATCAAAAAATATCTAACAATGCATCCTGATGACCAAAAAAATCAAAACAAACCAAACCTAAAATTAAGAGAAGGAAAAAAAAAACACAAGAAAAATTTGAAAAAGAAATAAACAGAATAGAAGTAAAAATAAAAAATTAGATATTGTTACTGGTACTACATAAATAGAAATAATAACTAGAAATTGTCCAAATTATTACAAATAGCTATATGCCAACAAACTGGAAAATCTAGAAGATATTGATAAATTTATGTACAGATATAATTAACCAAAATTGAGGAACAAGACACAGAAAACCTGAAAAGATCATTAATCAAGGCTGAGATTAAATTATTAACAGAATCTCTCAGCCAAAATAATCCCAGGACCAGATGGCTTTATTGCTGATTTCCATTGAACTTTTAAACTATTCAAAACAATTGAAAGGGAGAGAACCCATCCAAACTTATTCTACCAGACCATGATTACCTCAGTTCCAAAATGAGACAGATACAGCAAAAAGAGAGAATTATAGAAAAAAATCTCTGATGAACATAGGTACAAAAATATTCAGAAAATATTTTGAAATTAGCAATAAGCCAATCCCAAAGGGACAAATACCACATGATCTCCCTGATAGGTGACAACTAACTGAGCACCAAAAAGGAAACCTCTTAAAGTGAAATGAACATTATGAGAAATGTTGACTTGATCAGCCCTCTCCCTGACTGTTGATGAACAACTTAATATGTTATCCCTCTTAGTATTTTTTTGTTTGTTCTACTTAATACTTTTGGTTGAATAATGTAATCAATACACAATTCTTCTTAAGTGCTGAAACTTAACTGAACAGTGATTGCTGTTAAATATAAGAGTGGGAATAAGAGAGGGAGGAGATGTGCAATTCAGGACATGCTCAAGCTGACTTACCTCAAACGGTAGAGTTAGAAACATACCAGGGGATTCCAATTCAATCCCATCAAGGTGGCATGTACCAATGCCATCTCACTAGTCCCAGTGATCAATTTCTGTTCACATATGATCATAATGATAGGACTAAGAACCAAAGGGATCACATAAACAAGAATAGTGTCTGCAAATGCTAGCTGATAGAATCAAAAAGGGAGAGAATGATCCAACATGGGAAGTGAGATACACAGCAGACCCATAGAATGGCAGATGTCCTAAACAGCACTCTGGCCTCAGAATCAGCCCTTAAGGCATGTGGATCCAGCTGAAAAGCCCATGAGAGTATTTCAGGCATGGAAAGCCAAGACACTCTGGGAAAAAAAAAAAAAAAAAAAAAAAAAAAAACTAAATGAAAGATCTCTGCGAGTGAGATCCCAGTGGAAAGAACGGGTCATCAAAGAAGGAGGTACCTTTCTCCAAAGGGAGGAGAGAACTTGCACTTTGACCATGGCCTTGTCGGTGAACCCAGGGGGCTTCCATAGCCTTGGCAGCTCATGACAAGAGCCTAGGGTGATTACTGATGCCATAAACAAGAGTGTCAATTTGTTAAGTCAACAACAGGAGTCACTGTGCACTTACTCCTCATGTAGGATCTTTGTCCTCAGTGTGCTGTGCATTGAGATTTAATGCTATAACTAGTACTCAAACAGTATTTTTCACTTTATGTTTCTGTGTGGGAGCAAACTGTTGAAATCTTTACTTAATGTATGCTAAACTGATCTTCTGTATATAAAGAGAATTGAAATTTATATTCATTAAATAAGTTTAAAAAAAGAAATTAGCATATAATATTTACATGTAACTTTCTGTATATTTATTTATTTTTTAACTTACATGTCATTTATTTATTTTTTTGCTTTCAAACTTTTATTTAATGAATATAAATTTCCAAAGTACAGAATATGGATTACAATGGCTTCCCGCCCATAACGTCCCTCCCACCCGCAACCCTCCCCTTTCCCACTCCCTCTCCCCTTCCATTCACATCAAGATTCATTTTCGATTCTCTTTTGTAAAAAGTCTATTGAGATCCTTGGCCCATCTCTTAAGTGGGTTGTTTGTTTTGATGTTGTGGAGTTTCTTGGTTTCTTTGTAGATTGTGGTGATCAACCCTTTATCAGTTGCATAGTTTGCAAATATATTTTCTCCTTCTGTCGGTTGTCTCTTCACTTTCCTGACTGTTTCTTTTGCAGTACAGAAACTTCTCAATTTGATGCAATCCCAAATGTTAATTTAGCTTTGACTGCCTGTGCTTCTGTGGTGTTTTCCAAGAACTCATTGCCGGTACCTATATCTTGCAGGGTTTTTCCAATGCTCTCTAATAATTTGATGGTGTCAGGTCATAGATTTAAGTCTTTAATCCATGTTGAGTGAATTTTGGTGTAAGGTGAAAGGTAGGGGTCTTGCTTCATGATTCTGCACGTGGAAATCCAATTTTCCCAGCACCATTTATTGAGAAGACTGTCCTTACTCCAGGGATTGGTTTTGGATGCTTGATCAAATATGAGTTGGCTGTAGATGTTTGGATTGATTTCTGGTGTTTCAATTCTGTTCCATTGGTCTATCCATCTGTTTCTGTACCAGTACCATCCTGTTTTGATTACAACTGCCCTGTAGTCTGTTCTGAAATCTGGTATTGTGATGCCTCCAGCCCTGTTTTTGTTGTCCAAGATTGCTTTAGCTATTCGAGGTCTCCTGTGTCTCCATATGAATTTCAGCATCAGTTTTTCCAGATCTGAGAAGAAGGTCTTCGGTATCTTGATTGGTATTGCATTGAATCTATAAATTGCTTTTGGGAGAATGGACTTTTTGATGATATTGATTCTTCCAATCCATGATCATGGAAGATTTTTCCATTTCTTGGTATCCTCTTCTATTTCTTTCTTTAAGGTTCTGTAATTTTCATCGTAGAGATCTTGAACGTCCTTGGTTAAGTTTATTCCAAGGTATTTGATTGTTTTTGTAGCTATTGTGAATGGGATTGATCTTAGAAGTTCTTCCTCAGCCATGGCATTGTCTGTGTATACAAAGGCTGTTGATTTTTGTGCATTGATTTTATACCCTGCTACTTTGCCAAACTCTTCTATGAGTTCCAATAGTCTCTTAGTAGAGTTCTTTGGGTCCCCTAAATAAAGAATCATATCATCTGCAAAGACGGATAGTTTGACTTCTTCCTTCCCAATTTGTATCCCTTTAATTTCTTTTTCTTGCCTCATAGCTCTGGCTAAAACATCCAGGACTATATTGAATAGCAGCGGTGAGAGTGGGCATCCCTGTCTGGTACCAGATCTCAGTGGGAATGCTTCCAACTTTTCCCCATTCAATAGGATGTTGGCCATGTGTTTTTCATAGATTGCTTTGATTGTATTGAGGAATGTTCCTTCCAAACCCAGTTTGCTTAGAGTTTTCATCATAAAACGGTGTTGTATTTTATCAAATGCTTTCTTGGCGTCTATTGAGATAATCATATGGTTTTTCTTCTGCAGTCTGTTAATGTGGTGTATCACATTGATTGTTTTGCACACATTAAACCATCCCTGCATACCAGGGATAAATCCCACTTGGTCTGGGTGGATGATCTTTCTGATGTGTTGTTGCATTCTATTGGCGAAAATTTTATTGAGGATTTTTGCATCTGTGTTCATCAGGGATATTGGTCTGTAATTCTCTCAATGCTGCATGTTTTTCCGGCTTAGGAATTAAGGTGATGCTGGCTTCATAGAAAAAATTTGGGAGAATTCCCTCTTTTTCGATTGTTCTGAATAGTTTGAGAAGAATTGGAGTTAGTTCTTCTTTAAATGTCTGGTAGAATTCAGCAGTGAATCCATCTGGTCCTGGGCTTTTCTTTGTTGGGAGGGCCTTTTTACTGTTTCAATTTCTGTCTCAGTTATGGGTCTGTTTAGGTTTTCGATGTCTTCCTGGTTCAATTTAGGCAGGTTGCATGTGTCCAGGAATCTATCCATTTCTGATAGGTTCCCCTGTTTGCTGGCATACAATTCCTTTCTGTATATTTAAAAAGAAATATATGTTTTAAAGGGTAATGAATATACATTTTCAGAGCAAGATAAATAAGTAAAAACACTGACTTGTCAAAAATTGACATAAATATAATTTCTTTTTACAAAAATCCATATTTTTTATCTCTGGTTACTGAGAAGGCCAAAAGCTATGATCTACAATTGTCAAATCAAACCAACCACTGATATCCCAAAGTGAGCTGTAAATACTATTTCCAACTTGAGACACAGAGATTTCTAGGAGAAGAGTGATCTTAGTAGGTAAGCAAATGCCAAAACAGGGAAGTAGGTTAAAAATGAGAAGAGTCAACAAGAAGGATCCTATCAGCGATAATGGGATAATTTTAATGATGCCTTTGATTAATAATTAAGACAACTCCAAATTGTTTGTAAGATAAATTAAGTATATAGTCCATGAAGTTTATAATAATATTTCAGAAGAACATAAGAAGATGACTCAAAGAATAATGTAGTACAAATGGTTGGTGTTCTCCGTCCTTTGAACATTAACTTCTAAACTGATTATTACAGAAAAAGATTAAGCATGTCCTCTTTCTTGTATGTCTTAAACCTCAGCATAATCAAATAAGTAGATGATAAAAGTTTCTTTTAGAAAAAGAATTTCAACTAGCAAGTTTTAAAGACGTATGATATTTTGAAAATCATCATGTTACCATCACTAATGAAATAAATGATTCACAGAATAGTTATAGATTGACTTACAAGAAAGCTTGAAGAGAAATTCTGTAATGAGGTATCAATCTGTCACCACTCAACTTTCCTCACATTTTGGAAGTTAACCAGATATTTCTTTGCTGTGATGATATGTCACAAACGATACATCACCACTGAGGCTGTCTCTTGCAGAAAGATAAAAAGGAAACTTGAATCTAATTGAAGTCTTAGAGCTCAATCCAGTTTGTAGAAATTACAGCACATATAAATAAATAAATAAATACAAAGAATAAAATGAATAGATTCACAGTGAAATTGGCCTGGTTTCTTCAATAAGCAACTGCCTTGTTTGTTAAAAGAAACTTAGAATAATAGTAAACACATGTAAAGTATTGTCAGGGAATCTACACATACTTCTTTGCCTCGAACAATATGACATTAATAAATAGTTCCCATATTATTGATGCATCTGATTCAGTCTCATTATTATCAACTACTCAAGGTCAAGGATTATATTTGATTGATCATATCTACCATGGTTCTTGATTTACATAGAACAGCTACAGAAAACATGTTTTTTCAACAAACAGATTTAAAAATGTCTCTAATGGGACTTGTGTTAGTTTTATATTACTCTAAAATGTTATCAAAAGTTTCCCATTTTAAAACAATACACATGTATTATTTATTAATCCTGTAGTTCAGGTATCTGGGGCACAGTTTATGTTAGCTTTCTGTTTACGTTCTCAGAGGCAGAAAATCAAGGAGTAAACTGTGGTGTTCTCTCCTCTAGAGGTTTGCTTCTAAATCATTGAGGTAGATGACACCATAATTTTACAAAGCCTATTGATTTATTTGAAAGAGAAACAGGAAGAGACAGAGTGACTGTCCGTTCTATCTGATAGTTCATTTCCCAAAGGGCCACAACAGCTGGGACTGCATCAGGCTGAAGCCAGAAGTCTATAAATATAACTGATCTCCCACATACTAGGGTCATTTTCCACAGCCTTCCCAGGGGCATTAGCAGGGATTTGGATAGAAAATGGGATAGCTGGGACCAGAACTGCGGGTGCCAGTGTTACAAACAGTGGGTTAACTCACTTCACAAAAATGTTGTCCTCTGTCTGACGGAATTTATTTCTTAACTCTTACAGCTTAAAAGTTACAGATTCTTGCTACACAACAGTCTTCAATAAGTTCATAGTAAATGCTTATGAATGCATGGATTTCAAAATTCTTTGCAACAAAACATCCTTTAATTGATTTTCCCACAAGCTTTTGGAGGTCCCACAAATGCATACTCTGTAGAGGGTACCCACACTCTCCTAGCTATGTAGATATTTTCATAAAGGCCACTTACTTCATCAGGCACACAAGAGTCACCACTGTGAGTATGTTATAGAACATGGTGCATTTTCTTAAGGAGATTCATATTTCATTTATCATATTATTCTGTTTAGAAGCAAGTAGAAGTCCCATGTACACTCAAGTCGAGGATATTGCAAAAATGCATAAATAATAGGAGGTACGGTAAATGGGGGTGCCAATTTTACAATGTATCTGACATAAGATATTGAGTACAGTTGCTTGTATTCATTCATCAAAAATGTAAATTGCCAAATATATATGTCATGCTATGGGACTTAATCCATTTGAAATCAAACAAAAAAGGAACTTAAAAGTATGTTTACACATTAAATATATTTCACTTTCTCAAGTTAGGAAAGACATTCGAATTATAATGAAGTTTTTTTTGACAAGGAATTAAAATATAATTCAGTGAATCAGTATTTTATAATGTTTTTCATGTTGAAAAGAATGAGTGCTACTTTTTGTGTCTTTTAATCCTATGCCCTAATTTATTAACAAATCATTTATATCTGACTACATATATATATATAATATACACATATACATATATATATAATATACACACATATATTCACATATAATTTGGGAAATATAAACTGATAAAAATAGAAGAAGATGTAGAATTATATACAAATGCAGGTGTTAATATTATTGCCAAAGTTTTCTGAAATGCTAAAATCACAGAATCAACTTTCTTTATTGAAAACTTGAATATGAAAAAATAATCAATATTGAGTTACAGAATAACAACCAAAAGGAAACCAGATTAGAGCATCATTATATTTGTTCTCAGTTCACCTTGTTCTTTTCTTGTTTATAGCTATTTTCATTTTTTATAACCCTTAATCCATCATCACATATTAAAAGTCATATAAAAATTAAACAAAGTCCGGGGCTCTAGGTCAAATGAAGAGTAAGGAAAATTGACTTTCTTCTATTTCTTTGTGCCGGTTTGGTTTGTGGATATGCTGACACTCACTGAATGACTGTCTCAAATTCATCTTCTCCCACTCAGTTATGTAAGTTGTATGAAATATCTGTCTCAGCAAAAAAGAGAACTCTAGGCAATGGAAAAGACCAAGCAATTTTCTGTAAAACATCCTAGGAATGTCTTTCTCAAAGTGAGAACACAGTGAGAGCTAAACTCAAAGTTCTCAAAGATAGTTTTCTAAAGACCCATTGCCCTCATCTAAATATTTTTAAATAAATTACTCTGGGAAGGCAGTGTGGTGGAGTCTCAGGTTAAGCCTCTTCCTGCTATTGGGCATGTTGGGTGTCCATTCATGTCCTGATTGTTCCACTTCCTTTCCAGCTCCGTGTTAATGTGCCCAGGGAAAGGAGCAGAAGGTGGTCCAAGGACTTTGCTCCCTGCATGCACATGGGAGACCAGGAAGAAGCTCCTGGCTCCTAACTTGAGCCTGACTCAACCTTGGCCATTTTGGTCATTTGGGGAGGAAACTGGTAGATGGAAGACATCTCTCTCTATCTTTCTCTCTCTCCTTCTCTCTCTGTGACTCTGCGTTTCAAATTAATAAATATTAATAAATATTTAAAAATATATTCAATATTTGTTTTCAGAAAATCTTTATTTCATGTAGTTTTTTTTTTTTTTTTTTGACAGGCAGAGTGGACAGTGAGAGAGAGAGAGACAGAGAGAAAGGTCTTCCTTTGCCGTTGGTTCACCCTCCAATGGCCGCCGCTGCCAGCGCGCTGTGGCCAGCACACCACGCTGATCCGATGGCAGGAGCCAGGTACTTATCCTGGTCTCCCATGGGGTGCAGGGCTCAAGCACTTGGGCCATCCTCCACTGCATTCCCTGGACACAGCAGAGAGCTGGCCTGGAAGAGGGGCAACTGGGACAGAATCCGGCGCCCTAACCGGGACTAGAACCCGGTGTGCCAGTGCCACAAGGCAGAGGATTAGCCTAGTGAGCCGCGGCGCTGGCTATTTCATGAAGTTTTAAATTTGTGGATAACATAAAATACGATTCCATAGTAGAGAAAAATGATTAAATTAGCTAACATTTGTAAAGTAGAGTTAAAAGAAACATTAATTATAGACTTACTTCTCTAACAGAAGTAAACTATTACTAGCGCTGAACAGGTATATGCTACTAAATGTATCCAGCCTACTATGTGTTACATGAACTCAGTGTGCCACAATGCTCACCCACCTCCTCCCAAATTTCTTAGTCAGTTGAGTTCCACAAAACATATCCATACTATTACAAGTTGATATTAAAATGTATCGGAGAAATATTAAAATTAAATGTATGTTCATATTGATATAAATCTTTAATACTTAAATAGAAAAATTTTAAAGTGCACATAATTTAGAGAATTGTGTTAGTTTTGTAAGAATTGATTAATAAGAAGTAATTTATTTAAAGTATAATATTTTAGGTATAAAATATATTTAACTTTCTCCCCAAAAAGCTTAGATATCAACTTACTTGATTTTCAAAGCAGATATATTTTCAAAACAGTCTTTAGAAAGCTTTATCCCTTTCAGCACTTGTGCTAAATTCATATATCTACATGAATTAAATGTTATAGTTATTATCCATTTTGCTCTGTAATAACTACACTATTGTAATTGAGTAAAACACATATTCCTGTATAAATTACACACACACACAAACACACACACACACCCAATACACTTTTCACAGAGAAGATGTGACAAGAGATAGTCAAAGGAAAAAAAATCTATGGGATTTTATGGAACTGTTGTTTAACCAGATTTCACAGGGGATGTTAATTCAGTAGCTCAAGATTTAAAACCTCCTGCAGAAAAGGAATGCGCACACCCACTGAGCTACTGGAAAAAAATCCTTCTCTCAACCCTCAGTTCCAGCATTTCATATGAATTAAGTACATCTTCACAATAGATAATAAAACTATATTTAACACTAGTGCCAGTGAAGATTTTATGAAGTCTCTCTCTGAACATATTAGGAATCTGTAAAGAACATCCTGGCCTTAAATCCTAATAAGGACAAAGATTTATTCACCTAATTGTTGCTGCAAGGACACAAAGTGGTATTTTTTCTGTGACAAGGTGTATTAAACATTTTTAAAGTGATTAATATGATTTTTGTTTCCAACATTTTTGTAGCCAAAAGATGAAAAATGCCTATTAATAATAAGAGAATAGGCTACAGTCCTGAGAAGGCAGCAGCTAATTATTATGGCGCTCTCATCTCTACTGCCCATGATTGACTCAAGTCAAATTTGATGCAGTCGTTATGGTGTAACTGATTAAGCTGCTGTCTGAAGCGGCAGCATCCCATAGGGGCACCCATTCAAGTCCCACCTGCTCCACTTCCAATCCAGCTCCTTACTAATGTACCTGGGAAAGCAGTGGAGGATGGGGCAAGTCCTTGGGCATAAAGAAGCAAAGAAACAGTAAGTAGATTCATTTGGTTAAAACCAAATCCATATGAAGTAATAGAAGTTGAGGCCGGCACCGTGGCATAGCAGGCTAAGCCTCTGCCACTGGTGCTGGTTTATGTCCCGGTTGCTCATCTTCCCATTCAGCTCTGCTTATAGTCTGGGAAAGTAGTAGAAGATGACCCAAGTTCTTGGGCCCCTGTGCTCACATGAAAGATGGGGACAGAGCTCCTGGCTCCTTAGGCCTGGCCCAATCCTGGCTGTTGTGACCATTTGGGGAATGAACAATCTCTCTCTCCCTCTCTCTTTCCCTGTCTCTCTCTCTAACTCTATCTCTTCAATAATAAAAAAAAAAAAAAAAAAAAAAAAAAAAAAAAAAAAAAAAAAAAAAAAAAAAAAAAAAAACACCATTTTTTCAATGGAGTTCACTAGCACACAATTTAGTCTGGCAATATCCATGGATAAAACAAGCATTTTGGAAATAGAGAATAAGTTTTTGCCAACAGTTATAAAGGTTCAGAAATTTCATTTTTTTTTTTTTTAAAAATCCATTTCCCATGACCTTTCAACCCCTTCTTAGAGCATATGAGGGCAAAACAGGACAGGTTTCTGGGTAAAGATGATCCAGGCATCATATTCCCTTTTTTGCTGCTCAGCCTTTCACTCCAGAGTTTAGGAAGGAATAGAAGCACCAGGTTTTAGCGTATCCTTCATACATGCAAACAATAATTGGCAGGAGAGATTTTTTTTTTTTTCTCAAACGTCTATGTCCTTTGTGAGAATGATAGTTATCTCAGATGCCTTTGAGATGTTACCGATAGAACTTAGGTCTAGAATGTTTTGGAAACCACCTCTGGCTAGCTACTTATTATAAATCTAACCAAAGAAAACATACACAATGAGCACAAAATCCTGTAAAATATTTCATATCCTTAGCGGACCTAATGAACTTGCTCAACTCATCCTCCACCACTACTTAAAAAGAACAATCACCTTGAAATGAATTAAATCTTAATATGATCACAACTATTTATTTAAAAAGGTAAACATATGTTCTTTGAAGTGAGAAATGTGACTGTTCCTCTCCTTTATATGACTATCTGAAGATCCATCAGCTCAGAAAGAGAATATATTTCCTGTCACGGACTTTAACAGCTTCATGCCTTAGTTAGAACATGAATGAAAAAAATAGGTAATTCAAGCTGGCGCCGCGCGGCTCAACAGACTAATCCTCTGCCTAGCGGCGCCAGCACACCGGATTCTAGTCCCGGTTGGGGCGCCGGATTCTGTCTTGGTTGCCCCTCTTCCAGGCCAGCTCTCTGCTATGGCCAGGGAATGCAGTGGAGGATGGCCCAAGTGCTTGGGCACTGCACCCCATGGGAGACCAGGAGAAGCACCTGGCTCCTGGCTTCAGCGCGATGCACCAGCCACAGCGTGCCAGCCGCGGTGGCCATTGGAGGGTGAACCAACGGAAAAGGAAGGCCTTTCTCTCTGTCTCTCTCTCACTGTACACTCTGCCTGTCCAAAAAAAAAAAAAAAAAAAATAGGTAATTCAATTTTTTAATTTAATTTGCTACCTATTAGAAACAAAGTTCAACTCAGACTCTGTTAAGTGAAGAGGAAGCAGAAGAAATTTCCCACCTCCCCAGACTGCCAGTTGGAGATAAATTCTCTCACTTAACCATCAGTGAAAAATAATTGAACCTTAAGATTCACTGCTGAATTCACTTTAAATTACACTCTTATATACTGGAAAATAAACAGCTATAAATGTGACAAGATAACTCATAACATAAATTTTTAGAGTCTTCTAGGCCCATGATTGCTTGTTATAACTAATCTCTAGAATGTTTAATTTTCAAAAACTTGTATTTATAGCTAAAATTTCTCAGATTAATGGATTAACTCTATCTATAAATTCAATTTTAATCATTAAAATTACTATTTCCTTGACATCTATGTTTTATTATTGTAAGAAAATCTGTTTATGATGTGATTTTAATAAAACAGTTAATGGCTTATCAAAGTGGTAAGATTAAATTAAATATAAAATTAAAACATTTCTACATACTAACAGTAGATTAAGGTAAAGAAAACAGTATATGTTTAAAACCAAATGCATAATTCTTACGCTACAATTACGTGCAAGTATCAGATGCATGCATGTTGAAAACAAGATCGTAAAGAGAGAATCAAAAAAAAAAAATTCTCCATAATAGAGGGAGTTGACATTCTCATGGATTGGAAGACTGAATATTGTAAATACATTAATTTCTCTAAAATTATTTATATTAATTCAAATCAAAAGTCAAAACCCGGCAAGGATTTATATAGCATTCAAAAAATACATTGCAACATATATATAACAAAACTGCTGAAATTTATAAAATGTTGAAAAAAGAAGAATAAAACTGGAGGACTCATGATACCACCTGACAATTTAACAGCATAAAGTTACTGTACTCAGGACACTGTAACATTAAAGTCTAGACTAATACAGTAATAGAAGAGAATGGGTGATGTATAAACTACAATGAAGTAACACTTGGAATAATGATCAGTAACAGGAAATAAAAATTATCCATACATCTGAAAACACAGATGACTCTTAAATACACGTTGCTACATGAAAAAAGTCAAACTCAAGTTCTACATTCCGTAGATTGTAATTATATGATATCCTTGGGAAAAAAAAAAAAAAAAAAAACTATAGAGACAGCAGATCAGTGACTACAATGAACATGTGTGAGAGGCTGAAAAAAAAAAAAAAACGGACACAAGAGGTGGTTATCAGAGGTTGGTACATTGATATTGATACTCATCAGAAGATGTATATTATAGAAAATATATTAATTTCTAAGTTTTTTCACAAAAATAAAATTAATTTTAATTCATTTGTCCACTAACTTTTTGAAGTACCTTGCAAATAGCCTTTCATTCTTTCATCTTTAAGTGAGAAACCTAAATGGTGTCTTCCTGCCATTTATCATAAATTTAGCAAAACTTTATAAATAGAGCATTGTGTACTAGAAGGTTTTTTATTGCAAAAATATGGAAGTTTTTTCTTGATGTTGTGGATGATTATTGCTAAATGTCATAATGTTCATAATAGCTCAGTTTTGTGTAAAATGCACAGCATTGTAAGGCTTATTGTTAGCAACATTGATTTTAGGACTATTTCTGAAATGGGCTTCTTGATATTATTGTTGAGATAGTTGAGTTTTTAAAGTGGTAGATAAGCAGCATCTATGAAAGAATACTATTTCTGAAATGTCCTTGTTGATGGAAGTTGCATAAATAAAATCATTTTCACACACTGTTCCTAGTGGTATATTAGCATCAGTTGTTATTTCAGGGGTGGGTAGTTTAGTAAAAGATATCTGAGATATGCCATGCAATTATTTAAGGATAATAGTAAAAATTGAAAATCAATTATGTGGGCTCCAAACAAAGGAAGAAAGTTGGCAACACAATCAATGACATTGTACTACGGTACTCCTACTATATCCTTGGGATACATTCTTTCATGGAAGTTCATTTTTCTTAGTATGTTGCAACCTAAGAAATGCTTAAGAACTGCCTTTCTCTGATATAAAACCTCTGACTTTCCTGATGTGCATATGCATTTTGTAAGTTTTCTATATACCTTGACTATCAAAATTCTTTAAAGCATATGCATTTTAATGAATCAACATTTTAAAACTATTAATAAAAGTTTTAGCAACTACTATATAAATTGCAACATAACAATTTAAGAATATATTAAAATATTTTAAGCCATTTTGTGACTACTTTTGTTCATGCCCTAATTTTCTTTAGGAAATACATTCTCCTACTTTTTCTTCTCCATTTTAAAATCATGTCTGTACAGGGCATGCTGTTCCTTTGAGGCTGTGTTAACTTGTACTCAAAGGTTTCATTTTAATTGGATCTAGCTAACCCATCATTATGTTTTACAGAAATCTCAGTTCCCAGAGTGCTATCTTTCTTTCCAAGGCACCATGCTGCCTCTTGGTATTCTTTAAATCTCTTTTTTTTTTTTTGTGAAACAGATATTAAAGAATTTCAGATAAGCCTTTTGAATTGAACCAAAATTTAAGTGAATTCCTTGATTCTAATGACTTCTTAACTTTAAACAGAAATTTGACAATATCAGAAGCCTCCAAAAATACAAGACAGTCACATTTTTAAAGTGTACACTATGTGTTTATTTCCCAAATTACTTCATTTTTATTGATGACTGCCAAATAATAATGTGTTTCCTTATCTATTCCTAGAAGAGTAATATTTAATTTTTGTATGGAACATGGTGTCTTCTTTTCCAAATTTTACAGGCGTGATATATTTATATAGAGTATTTTTATGAAAAGTACCAAGGTGAGTTAGATTGCAAGTATTCTATCTATTTATGTGTTTGCCAGTTATTCACCTTGATATTGAGATTTAATTTTTACTATGAAAGACTAAATGACCAGATTTCATATGTTCAGAAGCATTAAATGTTAAGGTAACAAATATATAATGTGTCTTTCTAGGAGTTTATGAAAAAAATAGCTATTTGTTCATATATAATTTAATACTCTAAAAACCCAAAAAATTCACAATGCATATTATAGATAATTCATGTCCATTTTATAATGAGCAGTACATTAATGAACATGAATGCAATTAAAACAAAATAAACAATTATGCTTTCATTGTATGTATCTGGTGAGAATATATCAGTCAAATTTAATTAAAATCTTTCCTAAGTCTTGCTCAAGTATAAAGAAGAATGTTATACTACTAAAGTATGTATCCCTGAGCCAGCGCCGTGGCTCAATAGGCTAATCCTCCACCTTGCGGCGCCGGCACACCGGGTTCTAGTCCCGGTTGGGGCTCCGGATTCTGTCCCGGTTGCCCCTCTTCCAGGCCAGCTCTCTGCTATGGCCAGGGAGTGCAGTGGAGGATGGCCCAGGTGCTTGGGCCCTGCACCCCATGGGAGACCAGGAAAAGCACCTGGCTCCTGGCTCCTGCCATCGGATCAGCGCGGTGCGCCGGCTGCAGCGGCGGCCATTGGAGGGTGAACCAACGGCAAAAAAGGAAGACCTTTCTCTCTGTCTGTCTCTCTCACTGTCCACTCTGCCTGTCAAAAATAAAAAAAAATAAAAAAAAAAATAAAGTATGTATCCCATTCACTTGAACTAAAAAAAGTATCACTGTTGGATTCTGTGGTTATTATTGGCCCGTTTTCAATCCTCCATAATAAGCAATGAACAGTCCTTAGAGTGATTGTTCTCACCCCTAGTTTTTGCCTTAATGATAAACAAAGGGAAAGTCTAATTTATTCAGAAAAGGTTTAATGATTTGCTAGTTTTATTTTCTCTTATGTGGATTTAGTTTTACAGCTGTATGAGGAAATCAAATATTTAAGCCTCTCTATTTTAAAAATAGCCACAGGTTTTGCTATGAATTCACTGTCAAATCACCTGTGGCCTTTTGTATTTTACTGAGAAACAAAGTCACATTTTCTTCAGTCTATGCAGACTGACTGCATAGAAACGTAGAAATAATGCAGTGATGTCTCTAACATCTATAAGAAAAAAAGAAATCCTCTAAGCTTATTTTTAAACATTCAAGAATCTTTTAAAATTTTCTTTTAGAATATATGAATTACCACCAAGAAGGAAAATTTTGAATATTTAAGATCAGTCCACAGGCTACTGAAAAGATAGGAATAAACATTTCATTATTTTAAAAATTATAGGAAAAGAATACCTAATAAATCCTGCAAAGCTGCTAAGTAGTGCAGGGCTCCAATCTTATATTTATTCAGTTTATAGATTTATGAAATAACCTGATAAAGACCCATTAGTACAGTTGGACAGAAAAAATAGCAAAAATAAACTGTAGAAATAATAGTGAAATTTATATTAATACAAACATATTAAACACACAAAAGACAAAACTGTCCAAAACAATGAGCTACAAAGTGGAATATAAATTTATTAGAATAAATTAAAAATTTTTACACATATTAAAGAGAAAAACATAAGCACTAAATCAACAAACCAAAAATGCTTCTTGGTTATAACACTTGGGAGAAAGGACTTACAAAATAAATTACAACCAAGGAGACCTGGAGTTGTTATGTGACTATTAACCTAAATTCTGAATCTTTGTATGAATGTATATTCTTTATAGTCCCTGGATCATTCACTTGAAATAATGGCAGCCTTATTTTAGTGAAAGTAAAAACTCATATCCCTTGTCTTTGCTGTATAAAATCTTGCCATGACTAAATCTGTAAGGATGAAATAATTCAATGCAGAAATAATTTTACAAAGTAAAAGAATATCCTCATAGTACTCAGGTCTCTTATGACTAGATTAGTAAGAATTCTATTAGTGCTTTTATCTTGGTCAATTCTATAATTCCATTTTGTGAGGTACAGCTGAGATCATTCAGCTTAGGCCCAGAATAAGCCCATGATCATATACATTTTTTTTCAAAATATTTCTTTCATGGATACATGAATTATTTGGGGAAAATTTATTTCAAGTAAATACATTCTTCGTATTTAATACCAATACTTTGTTGTAAATTCTTAATCAATATTGCCCTGTTCTGAAAGGAAAAGATCAGGTGGATAGCTATTGATAGATAGATAGATAGATAGATAGATAGAGTCTGCACACCAAACTACACCAGAAAGATTAGCATATTACAATAAACATTTTCTTCTTATGATTACTAGTCAGTTGGGAATTCAGGGATGTTTTGCTGGGGATATCAGAAATTGATTCTCAGCTGTGAGTTGGGTTCCTACCTGCTCCAGATGTGATTCATATGTTCGAACTAGTTGCTTAATAAGGAAACTCTTTTCATGAAAAAATAAACAAATGCAAGAGGACAATCACAACCATGTATGTTGTAATCAAACATTCCCTTATGTGCTACTACTGTCACTGGCCAAAGTAAAGCACATGGCTAGGAAGGAAGATATGTGTTCAACAAGTAAATGAAAGTATAGTAAGTATTGCAAAGAATATTCAGTTAGAGTAACATATGCATCAATAATTAGGTACTGATACTATTCTTGGAGTGAGGTTTCAGTGTTCAGGGAGATGGGTTGATTAAGCCAATAGATACAGAGGAATATACAGGTGTGTGGCAATAGGACAGAGAAATACAGATTATAAGTTTTAAGTAACAGAATTATCAAAAGGCATCCAGAGTTCAACCATCATGGCATTAAAGCAGTAATAATGTCTTTATCACATATTGGTGGAGATAAAAGGATGAGGTTTTGATCATGGACAAAGTTGGACTGTGAAATTTAGGTAAAGTTATTTAGTGTCCTGCAGACCAGATTTGTGGCTTTTGCATAAGGATAGGAGGAAACATAGATATTAAACAGAGACATGAAATAATCAAAATTGGAATTTTAAAATAAACACTCTACTTGCATTAGAGAAAGGAAATGGGGAAAGTAGGCTTTTAGTAGGCTTTTAAAAAGTTTGATCAAAAAATGTTTGGTGATGTGGACAGGATGTTAACAGCAGAGAAGGAAAATATAGACTTCAGTAATAGTTAATAAAACATGACTAAGTGAAGATAATATTTATAGAAAGTTTATTACATTACAAACATCTTGACATGACTCACATTCATTGCCTATTTGAAATTCAAAAGATTCCTGGCAGCTAATTGTTCCTCTAGCCCCATTTCATAATTGAGAATCTTAGGACTGCAGTGTGGTTTTGGAGTGAGGAGTTGGATGAATTTTCTAACATCCAAACCTATTATCTTTACCAATACTCTATTTCCTCAATTGATAGAAATAGGCTTATGAACACATGATCGTAATTAGATAAAATTATTCACCTGAAATGGACTTTCTCACAGGAACTTTTGCTTAATCAGGCTGTGTGTATCACCACTGGCCTTGTATTAACTTTAGCACTAAATTCTCTATTCACTTTATTTAAGACTCATTCCTCGAAGATGCTAATTTATTTTACTAAGACCGATCTCCAATAATGCCTGCTTTTCTCTCATCATTTGCACTTGGAGAGGACATTCTCGTCAGTTTGGTGAGCTGAGAAAGATAGAAGTCACTTAACTTTAGGTTGCAAGTACATTTAAGAAGGGCTAACAAGACTAGCTCCAGACTAGGGAGCTACTGTTAAAAATTCAGTAACAAAAATATCTAAATAAAAATTCGAAATAAAGTCTTAAGCAAATATGAGATGAAATAAAACAAATAATGTCCACATTTCAAAAGCATATATTACTATACTTGACAAATAGAATATATTCCTTCCCTAACCATTAGATATCTTCTAGTTATCTTATTCCTAGAATATCTAAAGTAGACATACATCTGTGGATATTATTTTATGTTGCATTTTATTAAATGTTTAATAAAGTTTGTGTTGTGATTTATTAAATATAGGTTTACAAAATTTAACTTATTATCTAATAATTTTGTGTAAATTTTTAAGTCTTTTTTTTTTTTTGACAGGCAGAGTGGACAGTGAGAGAGAGAGACAGAGAGAAAGGTCTTCCTTTTTTGCCGTTGGTTCACCCTCCAATGGCCACCACGGCCGGCGCACTGCGGCCGGCGCACCGCGCTGATCCGATGGCAGGAGCCAGGTACTTCTCCTGGTCTCCCATGGGGTGCAGGGCCCAAGCACTTGGGCCATCCTCCACTGCACTCCCTGGCCACAGCAGAGAGCTGGCCTGGAAGAGGGGCAACCGGGACAGAATCCGGTGCCCCAACCGGGACTAGAACCCTGTGTGCCGACGCCGCAAGGCAGAAGATTAGCCTAGTGAGCCGCGGCGCCAGCTTAAGTCATCTTTAATATTTATACATTGAACCCTTAACTTACAATGTGATAGTATCTGCAGGTGGGCTCTTTGGGAGAAAATTAAACTCAAATTACAGGCTGAGAGGGAATGGATTTTCACGATGAATCAGTGCCCTATTAATGTTGTGCACTAGATTATTCTAGATTTCTCTTCCATGCCCTTGTCTTTTACTTAGAGAAGGATTCTCTAAGTACAGACACAAGCACAACATGCAACGATGTTTATTTGTGAAGTGAGGAAAATACACACATACTTTTGGGCTTTCTTTAGGGAGGGTGGGCCAGGAAAGGTAAATAGGGACTTTCATGCCCTGCTTACTCTGGGTCCACGAGGAGAGAGCGAGCCTCTGCTTTACCTAGCTTCTTATGAGCTTAGAAAATGGAAGTGTTTACATGGTAACACCCCCAGTCCTGGGTTAGGGAAAATGCTCTCTCCAATGGGTCATATCATTACAGGTGGTTGCATATGATTCCATAGAGTGAGGAGGGTGTGGCTTCCAGCTCACCAAACTTAATCTATCTCCCTGATGTATCCCATAGAATTCCTGCTCAGAGATTTCTAACCTTTAATCTTAAGGGGATGCTGGAAGGTTCAGACTCACCTTCTGTGTTCTACTTCCACTGATCATGGGCATGGGCCCTGCCTGTCTTGGGTCCAGAAATTTCTTCCTATCGCATCTAATGAATCCATTCATGAGCTGGAGAATGTTCAGTGACAGACAATGGCTGTGTCCCTCACATGATCACAATTACTTTCAGAAGTTGTTGACTTCTGAAGCACACAAGTATATCAGTCAGTGTGAGCATAACTGGAAGAAAACAAATTGCATGTGGAGTGCCCTTTAAGATGGGAAGAATATATTTTATTGTTTCCCAGATAGTGGTGGTGATAAGCTGCTGTTGTGCAGATTGTAAGAACATTTAGCCTGAGTGTAGAGATTTCTTTGTCTCTTTCAGTGAACAAACTGCAGTTAGCATAGAGGTGACTGATTCAACAAATTCCTGCATATGCTCCTCCTTGTTCTACCAGTATATATGCCAAAGCCTGTCAGTTGTCCATGACTACCTTAACCAGAGTATTCACAAATTTAAATACTTGCTTAAAAGTTGGCCTGACACCAATTAGAAACCTGGCTGCTCCACTCTGATCCAGCTCTCTGCTGTGGCCTGGGAAAGCAGTGGAAGATGGCCCAAGTCCTTGGGCCCCTGCACCCTTGTGGGAGACCCAGAAGAGGCTTCTGGCTCCTGGCATCAGATTGGCATAGTTCTGGCCACTGGGGAGTGAACTAGCAGATGGAAGACTCTCTCTCTCTCTCTCTCTCTCTCTCTCTGCCTCTCTGTAACTCTGCCTTTCAAATAAATACATAAATCTTAAAAAAAAAAAAAGTTGACCTGAATTGTAAATCAGATTACCTAATGCACAGGTATGGCTTTTAAAATCAATTGGATGTGATATATCAGGATCTTATTGCATTATCATAGAAGAGACCACTAAGGAGTTTTCCTGCCAATAGCAGCTTCCAGAGAGAATCAAAAGAGATAGGTACAACATGTCTGCCCTAGAGTAAAGCAGTCTTGATGTAACAAAACAAAAACTTTGCTTAGCTTTTTGTCTTCGTAGAGGTATGTGATATATTTGATTTGTTCACAAAGTAAGCAGACTTATGAAAGCCCTTAGTCTAGTCCTTAACAAATGTACCCAGGTTGGGATGACTTTTGATTTCACTGAGGTAGGCGTGCTCAGCAGCACCTGGCTAGTTCCTTCCAGTTAGGCTGTAAAGGGTCTGAAGGGGATTCTTCCTTCCAAGTTTTTAATAAAACTAATCCTAGGGAAATAGGCTGGGCAGGAGTTTGGGGATCTAGCACTGGGAGAACTTTGTTACCACACTCTATCAGAGCTTTTTGTATCTGGCCTAAATTAGTAGTATACTTTACCTGATCTTGAGTTTCTGAATCAAAGAGGATATCAGTAATGAGGAAGGGCCTTCTAGATAGCATCCCATACGGACTAAGCTTGAGGGCAGCCTTAGGTTCTATTCTAATGCTGAGGAGGACAATAGGTAACAGTTTAAGCCAGGTTTCTGAGGTCTTTTGGCAAAGCTTAACTAGAATACGTTTTTAAGACTATGATCAGCCACTTCCACTTTACCCAATGCCTGAGACTTCCAAGAATTATGGAGATGATAAGAAAATCCTAGAGCAGCAACTACCTATTGAGTTATTTCAGGTACAAATGAGGCTCCATTGTCACTCTGGAGTGATCTTGAAGTCCAAGTGTGGCACTATGTCCTTTAGCAAGTCTTTGGATACCTCTTGTGCCTTTTCTGGATAAGTTGGAGAATCTTCTTTCCATCCTTTTAGGGTATCAATAAAAACTAGAAGATATTTGTACTTGTTTACTGGGGGCATGTTGGCAAAGTCAGTCTGTGAATCTTCACCTAGGTATGTTCCTCTCCTTTGCACAGGAGTCAGCAAAGAGGTGGCCTTACATGACCACCAGGGCTATTTTGTAAGCAGTGAGAGAAGAATGAGCTACTTCTATTGTGGCAGATGTAGTCCTTTCCCATTAAACTGTTTGCCTTATAGCTCCTTTCCTGGATGGGTAGAGTCATGTATTTCCTTAATGATTTTACATTGAGAGGTCATTAGATCATAGCTTTATGATCTAAAGTCCTCCATACACTAGCATCTTAAGTAAAACCTCATTGTTGGACCCAATAACCTCAGATTCAGTACAGTGAGGCTCTTTAGTCATTACTATAGGCTAAGACATTAGAGCCACTTCCGGAGGTTTTTGTGCAGTAGGTGTGTTTGCAGTCTTGCTTGTTAGTGCATTTCCCTTACTAACATGGCTGTCTTCCTTTTGATGTTCCTTACAGCGAATGACATGCACTCCAGAAGTTTCCAGTATTGCCTGCAGTAGAGCTAATATCCCTTTTCATACTTGATGGGGAATTGTTTGCAATAATAAGCCTCTTTCTCTCCAAATTGCTGCACTGGATGAAAAAGCAGCTAAGAAGGCAAGGAAAGCATATTTGGAATCTCTACATTAGCCGCCTGACATTTTCCCAATTGCAAGGCTCTAGTCAATGCATTTAATTTCAGCTATTTGAGCTGAAGTATTATTTAGCAATGCCTAAGCTTCACTTACTTAGGTAAGATCTACTATGGCATAACCTGTGTTTCTAACACCTTTCATGTACTACTGCTATCAGTTAGCCACTCAACAGCTGGATTTTCTAGAGGCTCGGCTCGTAGGCCAGGTTTACTAGAATTTACTTGTACAGTTTCTACACAAGAGTGAGATAGCTCTTCAGTATCCTCAGCTTTTAACACAGTAGATGGTTTGAAGATTTGACATCCTTTAAGGTTATCTGAGGTGAGCCTAACAATAGTGCCTGATGTTTTGAGAGATGTCCTCCTGAAAGTCAAAGATGTCCTTTAATTTCTAAGACCTCTTGTACTTCAAGTGGCTGGCCTCATGTCAGCTTGCTGGCTTCCTCCACCAAGAGTGCTATAGCAGTAATGGCCTAAGCATGCAGGCCATTCTGCAGCCATTGAATCTAGTTGTTTGAAAGAGTAGGCAACTTGTTGTAGAAGTGGATCCAATTTTTGAATCAGTAGTCATAGAGCAACCCCCCATTTTTCTGCTATAAACAGGTGAATGGCTTACTCAGGTTAGAGACTCCTAATACTAGAGTTTCTATTACTAGCTCTTTAATTTCTTGGAACACTTTGTAACTCCTCTGTCCAGCAATGTGGGACTGTGTCAGGGCTTTTAAAGCTTCATACAAAGGTTTTTCTATTAACCCAAATGCTAGAATCCATATTCCACAGAATCCTGCCATTCCCAGAAATGTCCTTAGCTGCTTTTTCATCCATAGTAACCCTATACATAGAATAGCTTCCTTTCTCTTGACTGAAAGAGCTCAGTTAACTGGGGTCATAATATATCCCAGGTAATTCATCTCTTGTTCAGAAACCTGAGCTTTTGTTGTGGAAAATCTGTAACCTCATTTTGCTAGATATTGGTGTTCAATGGGATATAGAAGAAAGCCTCCTTTATGTAAGGGTTTAACACAATATAATGCATGGAAATGATTGCCTCATTAATAGCCTTGAGATCTTGATCATTTTGTACTCACCATTTGACTTCAGAATAGGAAAGATTGGAGTATTACTGGGATATTGACATGAAACCAAAATCCATGTTTAAAAAACTTAATTAACTTTAAAGAAGCAACTAAGGATGATAACAAATTTCCAAGCAATGGAATTCAACATTCAGGCATAACTAAAAATTGCTGAGAGAAGAATACCCTCTCCTTAACACACTAAAATAACATAAATCTTTGAAAAGAAGGTTTGCTGTTAACTCTAACAATACAACTCATTTAGGACAGAGAGTCTGCATGGGAAGTTAGTACACAGTGACTGCTGTTGTTTACAAATTAACACTCTTTTGTATGATGTAAGTGGTCTCAGCAGGCTCTTGACATGAGATGCCCATGCTCTGGAAGCCTCTTGAATCGAAAACCCCATTATCTTCAGACAAGGCCTCTCCCCTCCCTAAAGAGAAGACGACTTCCTTCTTTGATGACCACCTCTTTCCACTGAAGCCTGGGCCACAGAGGTCCTTCATGGAGGGATACACTTTGCACCAGTGTCATGGCTTCTCATGGGCTTTTCAGCTAGAACAGAATGGGGTGATTCTAGCCACAGAAAGTTACTCATTGCAGTTGTCCTTCAGTGAGCCTGCTGTATTGACTGCTTCCCTTGTCGGAGCATTTTTCTTCAACCTTATCTATGCTGTTGCGAAACATGTAAAGTACAATTTTTATCGTCCAGCTCATGGGACTTTGGAATCTCATGGGAGGTTTTCAAACTTTACTCTTAGAAGTGAGTCCACAGGGATGTATGCAGAGCTATATAGCTGAACAGTCTCTTTGTAGGACCTGATCAGACAAAAATATGCAAGGCAATCCACAAGCCTAATTTCCTTAAACATGTGGCTTGTATACATCGTATTAAGTGTAATTTTGATGCCTTACAAATATTTTTCACCCAAGATAGAGCCCATTTTTTACCCAGCGCCCTCAGCAGTCTCCCTATTTCTAATATCCAGCATAAAGCCAAAATAAGATACTAAAATAAAAAGGAAACACTGCCTGGTCTGGGAGAGCCATTCCAGAAGGCCACGGGAACACTGTCATGTCAGAGATGTAGTCTCAGAAGGCCACAGAAAGCACCACCATGTCTGAGATTCACCCTCAGAAGGCTGCATAGAACACCCATGTAAAGCCAAACCTCCAATCTAAACTAAAATGCACTTCAAACCAAGCACAAAGCCAGGGATTGGATATGGGCTTGGTGTCATTTTGTGGGTAGGATGTTGCACATTTTCCAGTAAAGGCAGAAGTCCCCATGGGGTCCACCATCTTGGCTATCATATGTGTTTACTGAGTCACTGTTTTTTTGGGGGTAAGTCTCATCCTCCATGGCAGAACATGAATACTCTGCCGTTTGATTCCTGCGTTGCGGGGACTGTACATGGTTTTTAGGCAACAGAACCTGTTCTTTCTAGTTTGTTTCACCCTGAGCCAGCAAATAGAAAGTTATTCTACCATGCCTGATTTTAAAACAGAAACCTGGAATAAAAGAATGGTTGATAACCTTAATCATTCTGTAAGAAAAAAAGGCTTAAGTTTAACTTCTCTAAACACATAAATTAACCTTAAAAATATGTTACAAACAACCTGAAAACATTTATATATCAACAAACACTCATAAACTGTCTGCTGTTTTCTCTACTTTTCCACTCAAATTCCATTAACACTAACTATCTGAATTGGCCTCTGCTTTCAAAAAACTACCAAAATCAGAAACACAAAAGTCTTTAAGCTTTACATGGCTGACTTTCCCAAGCCATGAACACTGAGAGAAGAGAGATTTGGGGAGATAGATGTTTTCAGGATTTAAAAACGATGTGTTGCTGAGGCAGAAACCTCTTGAACTCTGGTAACTACACTGTGTATTCTGAAACAAGTTTTTCTCCTGACTGGCTCACCAAGATGTTGTGGGCTATGACTGGGCCTAAATTTCTATTCCAAACTCTTGCCTTTTACATAGGAAAGTATTCTAAGTACAGGCATAAACATGACACACAACAGGACAATACAGATGAGAAAAACACAGATGTACTTGTGTACTTGTGGGTTTTTTTTTTTTTTTTATTAGAGAGAGTGGGCCAGGAAAGGTAAAGAGGGATTTTTATACCCTGCTCAATGTGGTTCATGAGGAAAGATAGAGCTTCCTCTTTCATGGGTTCTTAAGAGCTTAGAAAATGAAAATATTTACATGGTACCACCCCCAGATACCAGGTAAGGGAAAGTACTTCCTGGTTAAGGGATTATCTGATTGACAGGTGGGTGGATATGATTACACAGAACAGGGAAGGTGTGGCTTCCAGCTCATGAAGTTAATCTATTTCCTTGACTTATCCCATATCATTAACAAGAGGAAAACAAAGATATTTCTGTTTCCATCTCCCTTAGTGATCCATTAACTAATTATTCTAGAAAGAATGATGAGGCAGTCCCACTGTGAAGGTGAGCTTCAAAAGTCATATGCTTCTGAATCATTTTAAACAACTCCATGTCATAATAGTTGACAGCTTTTATACATGGACTGGGAGATTATAGCATTGCTCTAAAGGAAGTTATTTAAAACAACTAGTTGGATCTAAACAAAGTAAAATTGAAAAAAAAATGAGATTGCTTATCTGACATTAAGTATAATCTAAATGTGCATTGCTTAAAACTTTTTCTAAGGTAGAGAAAATTGTAATTAAACAATTAATATTTTATCAGCAATGTCAATTATGTATAAAACACATCAAATAAAACAGGAGTTCAAAAGATCCTGGGATTCAAATCTTAGAACAGCATTACAGATGATTTTGGGGGGAAATTTGGGTCGAGGAAAAAGACTTCTGAGATTCAAAGACCTATTGTGCCTATATTCTCTCTTAAAATGTGTGTATATTTTAGAAATTTTCTTTACTTCTTTGGATCACAAAATCACTAATCTAGGCACATACAATTTACTTTATTTAAAGCCTCAACCATTTTCACTGACATTTAGATTAGTTTTCAAGAAAATATTTTTCAGCTGTGGCTAGTACTGGTTAAATAGATATTCAGAGAACTTCCAGGGAAACAGTTTCTGACGAAAATTTACACTGGTCTGCTATGGAATAAAACAGTATATGGTAGTGAAGGGTCTCAGAGTGTTGGACATTAGGAAAACCTGAACAGGATTCACCTAACTGCAAGCTTTCTCTCTCTTCTGTTTCTATGTTTCCACTCTGCAGTGTGATAGGCAGGAGCTGGGCATCCAGCTGTGGTGGAGAAAACATGTCTCATCCCAGTAGCCACACATCTTGCTCTTCCCGTTTTTACTCCTTCCAGTGGAGGCATTACTGATGGTGCTTAATGATTTTGAAATGTTAGTCGTCAGAGTTCCTGTTCCAGCTATGTCAGTTCAGGGTCTGACCAAGAGTTCACAGGTTAGAGTAGAAGATTATAACTCAGTGTCAGTCTTTTAAAACTGCAATTGAAAATTAGAATCACCTAAGAGATTTTAGAAATTCTTTTGACCTGACCCCACTTCCAAATTAATTGGTTTCAGGTGAGGCTGAAACGTAATTATTTGTTAAAAGTTTCATAATGAATCTAAAGGATCACCAGGTTAAAGAGACCACCTAACTCTTCAAAAAGGTCCTAGTGAGGTCTATGATCATGTAGGTGTGATCTGAATGTTGAAATATTTTACTAGCTGCTCTGTGTTTCTAAGCTTCTAGAAATTTTAAGAAATTAAAAGTTAAGCTGTAAGATTTCCAATCATTACAAGTTGTATCTGGGCTTTCAGAAAATAATCACAAAATTTCAAGTACAAGTAAGTTTATATTCCATCTAGAAATGCTGTGGGTCTTCAGGTGGGTTATTAAAAAAAATGCAAGGTAAATGTGTACCGTAAAAAAAATTATGAATGAATTTCTAATTCTGTACGTAAAAATAAACATAATTTAACTCAATTGTTGCATGAAATTTTGGAAGTCTCTTCCTTATGGTTAGCTCTAAAATCATCTCACTAGTGGAGAAAATCCACTTAGAAGGTTCTTTCTGTGCTTTTGCCTTTAATCAGGCTGAATAAAAAGTTGTTACTGCCTTTTTCCCTCTTAAGATTGTTATGTTGTTTAAATGGTCCAAATTATTTTGAAAAATCTTTGAAATGGCATTTTTAAAAGGTGTACTTATTTATTTGAAAGTCAGAGTTACACAGAGAGGAGAGACAGAGAGAGAGAGAGAGAGAGAGAGAGAGAGGTCTTCCATCTGATGGTTCACGTCCAAGTTGGTCGCAATGCACCCATCCGAAGCCAGGAGTTTCTTCTGGGTCTCCCACATTGGTGCAGGGGCCCGAGGACTTGGACCATTTTCTACTGCTTTCTCAGGCCAAAGCAGAGAGCTGAATTAATTGGCAATTAGCAGCCGGGTCACGAACTTACACCCATACGGGATGCCGGCACTTCAGGCCAGGGCTTTAACTCACTGCACCACAGCACCGGCCCCTGAAATGGCATTTTATAATATGTATTCTGGTTAACGTATTTACCCGTTACTAGCTATTTTTCATCTAGCACATTCTTCCTTTTATAAATATGACAGTGATTAAATTTTGAAACCTAAAAATATCAGTGGTTTCTTACTTGTCATATAATCATGAAAAAGAAAGAATAATCAGGTAAATATGGTAAAATGATCATAGGAATTTGAGTTGACAGTACATAAGAAGCCTTTGTTCAGCTCTTGCAAATTTTCTATGAAATTAAAACTACTTCAAATGACAATGTAAATAGAAAAACAGAAGCTATATTTTATTGCTCAATGGAATGTTCTTTTTGGTATCCATGCATATTAACATGTTTATATATGTTTATCTATTCATTTGTATTTGTATCAGTTATTAGCAATACCTCAATCTTTCCTCTCAATTCCTATTCTATTAAAAATGTTTATTTGAAAAATACAGCAAAAGAAAGGAGAAAGATACAGATAGAATATCTTCTGGTTCACTCTCCAAATAACTGTAACAACCAGTCTGGGTCAGGCTGAGTCAGATTTTCTGAACATCATCTGGATATCCCACATAGGTGGCAAAGGCTCAAGAATTCAGAGCATCATCTGTGGTTTGCCAGATACATTAGCAGGAAGCTGGATTGGAAACAGAGTAGCCTGGTCCAGAATCATCACTCTGATATAGGTTGCTGGCTTTGCAAGTAGTGACTTAAGCCACTGTGCCATAATGCTGGCACCTCTTATTCTTAATTAATATTCTTAAACTCTGGAAAATTCTCTGTGTTATATAAAAAGTAAAAAAAAAATATTTTCTAATGTTTTCTGCTTTTTTTAAATTTTAGATTTATTAATTTATATGAAAGACACAGAGAGGGGGTAGGCAGAAAGAGATATTCCATCTGCTGGTTCAATCTCTAGAAAATCCCAGCTAGGCCAGTCTGAAGCCAGGAGCCAGGAATCCCATTGGAACTCTTACATGGAGAGCAGAAATGCAAGTTCGTGAGCCATCCATCAACCACTGCCTCTCAGGACTGTGACATCTACCCTTCTCAGTTAATTTTTATGTGTTCTGATTTTTTATGTTTTCAAACACAGAGTGTTAGTTTTATTTGTAAGATCTATTGACATGTACATTCTTATTACTGCATTTGGAAAACAGTTTGAAATATTATAATCAAGTGACTTCACTCATTTATATGTGGATGTATTTACCTGTATGTTAATGTAGTTTATAGGTATTTTCTTTTTTTTTTTTTTTATTTTTGATAGGCAGAGTGGACAGTGAGAGAGAGAGAGACAGAGAGAAAGGTCTTCCTTTGCCGTTGGTTCACCCTCCAATGGCCGCCGCGGCCGGCGCACCGCGCTGATCCGATGGCAGGAGCCAGGTACTTATCCTGGTCTCCCATGGGGTGCAGGGCCCAAGCACTTGGGCCATCCTCCACTGCACTCCCTGGCCACAGCAGAGAGCTGGCCTGGAAGAGGGGCAACTGGGACAGAATCCGGCGCCCCGACCGGGACTAGAACCCGGTGTGTTGGCGCCGCA
Source organism: Oryctolagus cuniculus (assembly GCF_964237555.1). Taxonomy (NCBI): domain Eukaryota; kingdom Metazoa; phylum Chordata; class Mammalia; order Lagomorpha; family Leporidae; genus Oryctolagus; species Oryctolagus cuniculus. The sequence goes on from NC_091440.1 coordinate 27,201,549, forward strand.
AGGCAGAGGATTAGCCTAGTGAGCCGCGGCGCCGGCTATAGGTATTTTCAAGTCACCTGAAATTTATTTTGTTCTATAGTTTAAAAAGAAACTCTAGATTAATCCTAAAGCTATTTGTTCGGTAATCTATTTTCCTCTTCAGTGTTGTGAGGTAGATAATGATTTTTTCCAGGAAAACCTCTAGAGGTTTTATTTGCAGCGATCCTTTGGATACCCAAACAATTTCTCAGGTTTATTACTCAAATGTCAAAATTCTCTAGAGCTAACTTTGGTATAAATACTTTTCAAATAAAATATTTTTTCATAAAGACTTCAAATTTTGGAAAGATTTAAAATATTTTGGTATATATTGTGACATATATATACATATATCCTTATTTATTTGTATTTTTGCTGCTGCCAACTATTAAAATAGTCATAATTTGTGTTTACATATTTGTTTAATTTGTGTTCACTAAGATACATAGCTCTATTTTTTTATTTATGTTCTTACTAAATTAATTATCATTATAGGAATAATTCCAAATAACTTAAAATATGTTGAAATATCAGAGTTCCTTATTTATGGTTTTATGTTAATATATGGGTTCATTTTTGTTTGTTTTTTTTTTTTTGACAGGCAGAGTGGACAGTGAGAGAGAGAGACAGAGAGAAAGGTCTTCCTTTGCCGCTGGTTCACCCTCCAATGGCCGCCTCGGCCGGCGCGCTGTGGCAGGCGCATTGCGCTGATCCAAAGCCAGGAGCCAGGTGCTTCTCCTGGTCTCCCATGTGGGTGCAGGGCCCAAGCACTTGGGCCATCCTCCACTGCACTCCTGGGCCACAACAGAGAGCTGTCCTGGAAGAGGGGCAACCGGGACAGAATCCGGTGCCCCAACCGGGACTAGAACCAGGTGTGCCGGCGCTGCTAGTTGGAGGATTAGCCTATTGAGCCATGGTGCCGGCTGGTTCATTCTTCTAAAACTTATCAAGAAATGTAGCTTTCTGAATAGTTATTACTAGGAAGATTTCTTGACTGAGTGAATGAGAAATTTTGTTTTGTTCTATCTATATGAGAATGTTTGATAATTTTATAAATTATGTAAAAATATAACTTCTTTTTAGTAAGTGATAAAATTTATTTTCTGATATCTCTGGGTGTGTTGCTGTATAACTTTTGGTCATCTTTATTAATTACAAATGTCTTCTATGTATAATTGCTTTCCTTAATTGATTTTATATTACCATAAAGAGAACATATTTCATGTAGTTCATAGATACAATTCTAAGAATATAATGATAATTCTCTGCTTCCCTTTCCCTTCAATCCCTCCCTACCTCTTCCTTCCTTCCTTTCTTTTTTATTTAAAAAAATTTTACAGTAGCATTTTTAATTTATTTTACTGTTAGAGGCTTAATGCTCCACAAAATGGAAAGTTCAACAAGTAAAAAGTAGAGAACTGTTCAGCAGGAGTATACACAAGGGCTATTAACAATAACCAGATCCCAAGATGTCAACTTCACTTTTATATCTTTAAAAAGTTTTTGTACTCTATGTTAGCTACCATAAAATAGAGAATAGATGTGATATTTGTCTTTTGGGGTTTGGGTTAAAGGAGACAATATATAACTTTTCATTTAATGTTTTAAATAAAACACATAGTTAAATATCTTTATTATCATTTTATTTTACCTAAATGATATTAAAATCTAAGTTCTAATTATTGTTTTTATGTTAAATTTTATTTATTTATTTGAAACTGACACACAGAAAAAGCTCTCCCATTCCTTGGTTCCCTCTACAAATGCCTGCATGTGTATAGCAGAAGAAAACAAATAGTTCTGATATTATCAACAATAGAACTATATTTTATCTTATTCTCAAATAATGGAGTTTTTATGCTTATAAATATGACATAAATAAACACACATAATCATGTGTGATAAATATACCTATCATGCTAATGGTGGTAGGTAAATAAACCTCTATTTGTGTATGTCATGTCCCTATTGAATTAAAGGACACAATAACTTCTTGTAAGAAAACTGCAGAAGACCAAAATTTAAGCAAGAAGCTACCTTTCTGCATTTCCATTTTCCCATGAGACTAAGAATATAATCTATCTACTTTCTAAAACAATGAATTAATATTTTATCAGATAAAATAGTAGCAATTTCATTAAAAACATAATTGACAGGCAAATACAAGATAACATAATTATAGAAATTATATGTGTTGGAAAAGACATCACCTTCTCAACTTACAATGTCTTTATTTTTGTAATGAGAGAACATGATAATGGCGAAGACATGAAAATAATTCAACTTTAAGCCATTAGAATAAAGACAAAATATCAAGATTGAGCTGTAGAATTTGGGACATGCTCAATTGGACTTGCCCCAAATGGTGGAGTTAGAAATGTGCCAGGGGATTCCAATACAATCCCATCAAGGTGGCATGTACCAATGCCATCTCGCTAGTCAAAGTGATCAATTTCTGTTCACAATTGATCACACTGATAGGTCTAAGAGTCAAAGGGATCACGCAAACAAGACTAGTGTCTGCTAATACTAGCTGATAGAATCAAAAAGGGAGAGAACGATCCAACATGGGAAGCAGGATACACAGCAGACTCATAGAATGGCAGATGTCCTAAACAGCACTCTGGCCTCAGAATCAGCCCTTAAGGCATTCGGATCTGGATCTGGCTGAAGAGCCCATGAGAGTATTTCAGGCATGGAAAACCAAGACACTCTGGCAAAAAAAAAAAAAACAAAAAAAAAAAAAAAAAAAAACCACCTAAATGAAAGGACCTTGCAAGTGAGATCCTAGTAGAAAGAACGGAGAACGGGGCCATCAAAGAAGGAGGTACCTTTCTCTGAAGGGAGGAGAGAACTTCCACTTTGACTATGACCTTGTCTAAATAAGATCGAAGTCAGTGAACTCAAGAGGCTTCCATAGCCTTGGCAATTCATGACTAGAGCCTAGGGAGAATTCTGACACCAAAAACAATAGTTTCAAATTGTTAAGTCAACAACAGGAGTCACTGTGTACTTACTCCCCATGTGGGATCTCTGTCCTTAATGTGTTGTCCAATGTGAAGTAATGCTATAAATAGTACTTAAACAGTATTTTACGCTTTGTGTGGGTGCAAACTGATGAAATCTTTACTTAATATAAACTAAATCGATCTTCTGTTTATAAAGAGAATTGAAAATGAATCTTGATGTGAATGGAATGGGAGAGGGAGCGGGAGATGGGAGGGGTGCGAGTGGGAGGAGTGGGAGGGAAGTTATATGGGGGGGAAGCCATTGTAATCCATAAACTGTACTTTGGAAAATTATATTTACTAAATAAAAGTTTAAAAAAAGCCCAGTTTGAAGCAACCTATCACAACGGTGCAGTACCAGGTTTAAACAATGGTGCATCTTGATGGGTAGAATTTGATGAGATCTCAAACACATCTGTCAATAATGGTGGTACCAGCGCCTGAAACCTCCACCATTACTGCCTTTAGGTTAAAGTGCTAAATGGTTTTGTATTGGGACATCCTCTACATGGAGAGTCTTCTGTAAGTGATCGGATACCCAGAAAGACTAAACTCAATAGCTGGGCTTTTGATCAGGATGGCTGCAAAACTGAAATCTTCATTTGCTGCCCTTTGGAGTTGGGCTGAAATGAGCCGATTGCATTTTGTGTTTCAGTTCAGATCTGGCATTTTGTGAAGTCTCAATGCGAGAGCTTGCTTTTGCTTCATGACTAATTAAATTGTTGAGGAAAAAAAAATGTCTGGGTCAAATAACACAACATGCTTGCATCACATGTGCTTTGCAGATTTGCTTAAAGCCTGGAGGAGAAATTAAAATAAACACTAGCAATCTAAACATTTGGCAGTTGAGATATTTGCAAGAGGGTAGTTAGCTAGCATTCCAAAATGAGAACAATCACAGATCAAAAAGAAATTCCAGCAGTTAAACATCCTTAAGTAAGCCTCCATTCTATGATTTTCCCAGCATTTTAATTATATGGTCTCAGTTATTCAGTTATATGTTTTACAACCAACTTATTTTTTTCATTTTTAAATTAGGAAGTTACATTGGTTAAGGATAAACATTCTAATGTTGATTTACTTAGCTGTTATGGTTTTGAATTTTTTAAACATTTATTTATGTATTTGAAAGAGTTAGAGAGGGAGGGGGGGAGGAGAGAGAGAGAGAGATCTTCCACCCCCTTTTTCACTCCTCAAATGATGCCAACATCTGGGTTAGGCTAGGCAGAAGCCAAGAGCCATGAGCTTCTTCCACATCTCTCATGTGAATAGGAGGGGCCCAAGCACATGGACCATCTTCCACTGCTTTTCTCAGGCCAAATCAGAAGTGAGCTAAATCAGAAGTGGAGCAGCCAAGACAGAATTGGCTGCCCCTATGGGATCCTGGCATTGCAGGTGTTGGATTTACTTACAACACTGTCCCCTTGGACTGTTTTTAATGAATGAGAAGAGCTTGGTTCCATCAAGTTTTTTTGTGTATTTGATTGCTTGTCACAGCTTTCACTGTCTTTTTGAATATGTGCTGGAGTAAATCCAAAATAATTTTAAAGGGTAGTCTTAGTTCATGGTGTTAACAAAATCCACGTTTGTGAGTGGTGAGTGGCTACTTCATTAGTCATAGGTTCCAGCTGGGTTCTTCAGATGTCCAAGACAATGTTGATAGTGACTCTTGTATTTTTTATTATTTCTTTATTTAATTGAAATAACTAATACATTCATTTATTTAATTGAATACAGAGAAAAGGGAGAGACAAAGAAATATCATCTATTGGTTTGCTCCCTAACGAGCCACAGAGGCCAAGCTAAGGCCAGGGTGAAGTTTGGGGCCAGAAACTTCATCAGGGTCTCTCATGAGGGTGGTGGAATTGTAGCACTTGGGCCATCTGCTGCCATCCAGGTGCATTAGCAAGTTGCTGGATTGAGAGCATGTAGTATTGGGACTCAAAGCCCAGCCCTCTGATGTGGGATGTGTAAGTGGTGGTTTATCCCACTGTGCCACAGCATCACCTCATATTGTTTTTTTTAACATGGTTTTGACATTCAGGCAAAATAATTAGTTGGCTCACGGTTATTTGTCAAGTACAATTAAATCTTACATCCATGTTTAGTCAGTAATTATCAAGAGCTTAGCTAACATATTTTGGGGGGATTAACTGTATCCTATGTAGTAATTTATGCTGGAATTTAGTATGTACCAAGCAGCCATCCATGAAGTAAAGCTATTCCGTGAAAGAGTATCCACTGACTCAAGGTGAAATGAGAAATGAGGTAAAATAAAGTGTTTTGTTCCTCTCATTAAATTAAATGTGTGCAAACTAAAGGGAACCTTTAACAACGTTTTTCATTATTTTGCTTTTTCACCAATAAAGAAAAATACAAAATATTTAAACATGACATTTTGAAAGGTACAATTAAACTGAATACTATTTAAATAAAATGAAAATATAGGAAGAAAGAATACCAAACTCTAAATAAAACAAAGATAAAAATTAAACACAGTAAGATGAAATATTGTAAAAGGGAGAATATAGCATGTAAAGGAAAATAGGCTATACATATAGTAGATAAAAGTAAGCAAAATGAAAACTTTTCCATTTCCCTTGATAATTGTGATGTTGTAGAGGGTTGTTTTTGCTTTGCTTTTTCAGTTTGGATATAATTCTGTTTTTCCTCTTAGTCACCTTACTGAGTCTTGCCATTACTAGCATTTTGAATAATACTGTTCTGAGGTCCAGAAGCCCGGAGCCCACTAAAACAAACTACTTAGATCTTGGAATATAGGTAGGCAGTTATACTAGTGTTCAAGATATCTGTAAAGATGCTCATGTCCCACGTCAATGTACCTGGGTTGAAAACCTGGCACCAGCTCCTGAAACCAGCTCTCTGCTAATGTGTACCTTGGGAGGCACCATGATGGTTCTAGAAGTTATATTTCTGTCACCCACACGGGAAACCTGTTGAATTCTGAGTTCTCTACTTCATTCTCTGCCATTAGCACATCTGGGGAGAGAACTCTGAGAGCTGGGAGCTTTCTCTTTCTGTCTATCTATGTGTTTCAAATAACAATAATAGTAGTAATAACAATAATCATAATTGTAAAAGAAACTGGAAGTAACCAGATCACTGAATTTATGTGTGTGCAATTTATTTGATTTGATTTTATATGATTTGCATTTTTCCTGTTAATGAATGTAATATGGAAGAGTTTTATGGGATTGACTACTAGTTTGAAATTAAGAAGGGTTTCCTGGGAATTTTTCGTATTTCATGATGTTTATCATATCATACTTATCATATTAATTCTGTGCATTATTTGGAAACATGAGAAAATATCTATAGTTTTTCAAAATATATTTGTTTAATGAATACAAAAAGTGAGTGAGTTTTCTCCCCATTCACAATTGTGGACACCTGAAAAAAACTGTGTTATCTCACTGTAATTATCTCTCATGTAAATGACAATGAAAGTTTAAAAATGATGCACTTTTGTTATAGCATTCAGCTTACATTTTAAACTCACTTTAATTTCATTTTTATTATGTTATATTTTTTGGTTGGGTATTCTACCCATTCACTTTTAATCTTGTTTTTCAATAGATCCATATGTATTCTAGTAGAATATTCTTACTTATTTACAAAATTAACTGCTGCCATAATGAAGCATCATCAATTGAATGGCCACTGTGCTTCTGGTAAGATCAAAACTTACCTGCTTTATTCATTGAATCTAAATAATAGGTTGTTTTTCTCTGACCTCATCATCATATGTGACTTCAGCAAACAGGTTGTTAAATTTTTCCTGTTGCCCTATACAACTCCATTCCTTACTAAGATTGATTGAATATACTACTTAGTAGCAGCAGATAACGGAGCAGTTGGTGGAGCCATTTGAGAGAACGGTTTTAATGATTTTCCTAGTTTTGATGTGTGATCTACTCTTTGAAGTTTTTTTCTGAAACATTTTTCATGTTAATTTAATAATACAAAGAGAAGAGATTCAATGTAGTTCATTAATACAATTCTTATTTTTAAAAGATTTTATTAATTTATTTGAGAGGTCGAGTTACAGACAACCAGAGGAGAGACAGAGAAAGATCTTCTATCCTCTGGTTCACTCCCCAAATGACTGCCACAGTAAGAACTGCACCAATCCAGGAGCCAGGAGCTTCCTTCAGGCCTCCCATGTGAGTGCAGGGGCCCAAGCATCTGGGCCATCCTCTACTGCTTTCCTAAGCCATAGCAGAGAGCTGTATTGGGAAAGGAGCAGCCAGGACTATAACCAGTGTCCATATGGGGTGCTAGTGCCCCAGGCAGAGGATTAACCTAATGCACTACAGCGCCGGCTCCCATAAATACAATTCTAATAGTTCAAATATGCACTGGAAATTCCAGTCAGAAATTATCCCAAATGCTTTACAAGAAACAAAAAATGAATAAACAAAGAATCTACAGTTTCATTGTAAGGACAGAATATACCCTATATCATCTTGTTATATATTAAGTTATTCAAATATTGGTAACTGCTGCGCACTAACACTGAAACCACATAAAACACTCAGGTTTGAGTTTTCCATTAGCCAATCCCAATCCTTGTGTCATGAAGGAAATCAACAAGAATGTTGTTTTCTTTAAGAAAAATGTAAGTAGTTCTGGAGCACCAAATATTTTCTAGGGAACATTGACATAGTCACGTCATCTCTTTAGTATAACTTACATTGCCTCAGGGACTTGCCAGAACTTAAGTTGGGTGTTCATGAGAAAAAGAGGTTCAACAAAGCATGAAGTGGACTCCTGACACCCACGTAGGAGACTGGATTGCATTTCTGGATCCTGCCTTTGGCCCTGACTCAGCCTCAACCACAGTAGGAGTTTTGCGAGTAAACCAGCTAATAAGAGCTCTTTGGTTGTAGGTATGTATATATTTCTTTCAACTTGGCTCTCTAACAATTGAAAAAAAAATCAGAAATTTTATTTTTTTTTTTATTTTGAAAGGTAGAGTTACAGAGAGGGAGAGGGAGAGGGAAAAGGTAGAGCGGGGGTGGGGGAGAAAGAGAGAGAGAGAGAGAGAGAGATCTGCTGGTTCACTCCCCAAATGCCCACGACAGTTGAGGTTGGACCAGGCCCAAGCTAGGAGCCAGAGCTTCACTTCTGTCTCCCCTGTGGGTGGCAGGGGCCCAAATACTTGGACCATTTCAACTGCTTTCCTATGTGCATTAGCAGACAACTGGATAGGAAGTGGAGCAGGTGGGACTCTAATCGGCACCCATATGGATGCCAGCATCACAGGCAGTAGCTTAACCTGCTATGACACAATGGTCTCACCAATTCATAAATTTTGTAACAATTGGAAACAAAAGATAAGGTTTTGATAATATTTGTCAATACATAAATACTAATTAGATGTGAGTTAAAAAATTCAAGAGCTAGCCTTATGTTCAAGATACTGTCATTTACTCCTTCACCAACATAGATGGGCTGACTAAGGAGTGAAAGAGATTGACAGTTTCTTAAATGATTTCTCCAAATTTCCTTTTCAAAAGTCATGATGCCAACTTAGTTTCCTGAAAATATTAGGGGACTGCTGAGATTTAAATATGCATAAGTGTTTACATGTACATACAGAAGAATACGCACACATATATATTTCTGTTTTGCATACCAATAAATTTAAAACACTGTGGAAATTATATGCAATCTTATTCATGAAGAACATTAGTATTCTTTCCCTAGGCTGTCATGATTACTAGACTGTAGCACAATTTCTTATTACTGACTCTGTTTGATAGTTTATTGCTGACAATAGCTATCTACTTTGCTCTGCCAAACTCCACTGATATTTTAATTGCTTTCCTTTGTTTTTATACACAGTTGAAACTTTTGAAATAAATAGCAATTAAAATTTACAAATATGTTTGGGCGTAATTACCAGTTTTTTTCTCTGACAAGCCAAATAATGAGACTTTGACAGTACTAAATGAGTTCATGTTCCATTAGGCTTAAATTACAAGAGAAATATTTTTTCACTGATAATTTATAGCAACTTCAAATATGTCATCAGCAACAAATCATCTTAGTTGTCTACACACCAAGAATACACCATTATTATTGCAAATATGAAAATCTCCCCCATAAGTTTCCTAAAGCTAAGATGTCTCTAGAGTAAAAGATGTGGAGATTTGGAAATGTTTAGTTGTAAAAAATCCATGTCTTGATCTCAGTTTTACCATTTTTGAGACAAATAACTGTGTATTTGTTAGTTGGCCCTAAGCAGGTACTTTATACTGATTTAATATTGTGACCAATTAAGTGTAATGTCAATTGTCCTTAGTTTGATGACAAGTGAATGCAGCGCCAGTTTCAAAGTGAAAGTAGAAGTAGATAGAAAGATAGATAGATGATTGATAAATGATAGATAGATAGATATGATGTTTCACAAAATATTACTTGGAAAAACCCATGAATAATAATCATCGTAATGTCAGATTATTACCTGGATGGTTCTCATTGCTTTTCTATTTGATCTGAACCAGTGTTACCCCTGAGGCCAAACCAACTCATTGGCTCTGTCAAAATTATCTGGAACACACTGCAAAACACTAAACATTTCTTTCTTCTTCCCTTTCATTAATCATTTTTAATAAATTGTGTATATGTTTAAGATGCCTCATTATCATCAAGCTCCCAGTTAAATTAGTTATGTTTATTTACTATATACATGGTTTATTTTATCTTCCTCATAGGAATATACATTCTTGGCAGTGATTGAGTACAAAATTTCTCTCTTTTTTGTAGCAATTGTTCAATGTCTCATCCATGTATTTTTATGCAACAAATGTTTATTGGCTTGATATCTTATTGGGCAGGTGATTAATGAATGTTATAACATAAATAAGTTACCATATGCAGAGAGAAAGTATAAAGCCTTCCTTAAATTCAAAGTTCTAGAATGGCAGATGTCCTAAACAGCACTCTGGCCTCAGAATCAGCCCTTAAGGCATTCGGATATGGCTGAAGAGCCCATGAGAGTATTTTAAGCATGGAAAGCCAAGACACTCTGGCAAAAAAAAATAAAATAAAATAAAAAATAAAAAAATAAAAAAATAAAAAACAACCACAACACAACCCAAATGAAAGATCTCTGTGAGTGAGATCCCAGTGGAAAGAACGGGGCCATCAAAGAAGGAGGTACCTTTCTCAGAAGGGAAGAGAGAACTTCCACTTTGGCTATGACCCTGTCTGAATAAGATCGAAGTCGGCGAACTCAAAAGGCTTCCATAGCTTTGGAAACTCATGACTAGAGCCTAGGGAGATTACTGACCCCATAAACAAGAGTGTCAAATTGTTAAGTCAACAACAGCAGTCACTGTGTACTTACTCCTCATGTGGGATCTGTCCTTAATGTGTTGTCCAATGTGAAGGAATGCTATAACTAGTACTGAAACAGTATTTTACACTTTGTGTTTCTGTGTGGGTGCAAACTGATGAAATCTTTACTTAATATAAACTAAATCGATCTTCTGTTTATAAAGAGAATTGAAAATGAATCTTGATGTGAATGGAATGGGAGAGGGAGGGGAAGATGGGAGGGGTGCGAGTGGGAAGGAAGTTATGGGGGGGAAAAGCCATTGTAATCCATAAACTGTACTTTGGAAATTTATATTTACTAAATAAAAGTTAAAAAAAAAGTTCTTTAAAATCACAATGACCATGTCAATATATATCTTGCCTGATCAATAGATCTTCTTATCTAGAACCAAGAAATTTAGTGGTACTGTAGTGAGAGAAGCACCAAAGGGACAATACTGATATCCTGTTTGTGCTAACAAGAAGCTGATAAAATTGATTTAATTAAAAACATAAATTGTCTTTCTGAATATTCCTCTTGCCATCTTATACATTAAAATAAATATCCACTGCTGCACACCCACCATTATCAAACATTGCTTGTTATGTTTCTTCCTTGTGCTTTTTAAGCACTTTTCTTCAATCATTTTACTTGAATTTGGGAAAAATATAGAGGATACAGAAATTAAGTATTCAATCCAGTTCTCCCATGTGAGTGGCAAGAACCCAATTAGTTGAGCCATCATCAATGCCTTCCAGGGTCTGCATAAGTATAAAGCTGGAATCAAGAGCCAGAGTTAGGAATTGAACTCAGAGACTCCACTGTGAAATGCGCATACCCTAATGGTCACCTTAACCAGTAGGCCAAGTGTCCATCACTTCTTTTTTTTTAAAAAAAAGTAAAATAAAATGTGTTTGGAGCTCCATAGTTAATTGACAAGAATGTTGAAAAAATATGTTTTTTCCTAGCTATCAACTTGTTTGAATATAGCTGTCTGCTTTTACATTCTTACCATTTTCTCTATGTAATAGATATTTTAAAGAGTCCTTTCCATGAACCTGGAACTGTTCTGATTGTTATATACATATTAGAACATTTCAGCCTAATAGTAACACCATTAGACTATTACTAATATTGTCGCTCCCCCTCTTCGTGGAGGAACGACACAGGACCCTGCGCTGTTCTTTTGTCTGCTCGGCCCTCCCCGGGTTTGCTGCTGGTTCTTCCCGGGTTGGCTACCGACCCTTCCACCTCCATGGAAGGGCGGTTCCCCCTGGCCACTTTCCCCACTTCTGCGGGGGAGCGGCACACCACCGGCCGGCTCTCTCGGGGGCTGCACAGGTGTTCCTTCAGATAGATGTTCCTGGTGCATGTTGTCTCTCTCCTCCTTTATAGTCCTCTTCCACCAATCCCAACTCTGCTACCCACACGCCGAGTACGCTGCTCTCCTCCAATCAGGAGCAGGTCCCACAGTTTATTGGTTGAACTGGAGGCAGCTGTGTAGAAGCTGTTTCCTTTCTCAGCGCCATATTGTGGGAAAGCAGATGCATAGAATAAGTCTTAATTCCAGTAACTTAGTCTAGTCCGAGTTGCTCCCAGTTGCTCCCCACAAATATTATCTCCCATTCAGTAGTGAAGAAACAAGAAGAGAAATTGAATAATGTGTTCTGCACTACATTCCAAGAGGTGGTAGCTTTCAGATAGAAAACCAGGCAACCAAGGCTATGGAAGCCTTTTGAGTTCTTAGTGTGCTGTACATTGTGATTTAATGCTATAACTAGTACTCAAACAGTATTTTTCACTTTATGTTTCTATGTGGGTGCAAACTGTTGAAATCTTTACTTAATATATGCTAAACTGATCTTCTGTATAGAAAGAGAATTGAAAATGAATCTTGATGTGAATGGAAGGGGGGAGGGAGAGGGAAAGGGGAGGGTTGCGGGTGGGAGGCAATTTATGGGGGGGGAGCCATTGTAATCCATAAGCTGTACTTTGGAAATTTACATTCATTAAATAAAAGTTAAAAAAAAAAAAAGAAAAGAAAACCAGGCAACCTGGCAGCAGGGGCTGCATTATCATCTCAGCCAGGCTTCTACAGGCCATATTGCCTTGTTCTTTGAATCATTAGAGTAAAGTTTTATTACCACTTATTTAAGGTAAATTCACCCCATAATGTAAAATCTTCACTTCTAGAGGGAATTGTTCCAGCATGTCCACACTCAATATCTCTGACTCCCTTGTGTCATTTCAAATGCCTGTTGGAAATTTCCACTTGTGCATTATGATGCTGCCATTTTTTAATTTTATGTGTTTTGAGAAAGATAAACATGGGATGATGATGATAAAGTCTAACTTGTTATCCAAATGACCTTATTCAGATTGTTCTATCACTGATTGTCCACCCAGTCAAGCTAATTTTGTATATTCCAAAACTTTTGGCTGCTAGTATTGTTAATCTCTGTCAGCATTTGTTTTTTTCTGTCTGTATTCAATTTTCCTGTTACATTTAACTACCACACTCTATTCAAAAGTTCTTGCTAATTTTTTAAATTTCATTAGGTTATCTTTCTAGAGGAAGGAACCCCTGTTACCCAATTTTTCACAATTTTTTCCTACACCTCCCTACTGAATTACATTTTAGATATTCAGTTTTGAATAACATATAGATTTTTCTCTTTTTTAATGGTTTCATATTCCTTACAAAATAATCACTATAATAATTGTTAAGTTCTTCATATGCACCAAATAATTTTCCTAAAACAATAATAACTCTATATTCTCCATTAAATTCATATAAGTTAGTGGCAATCCATTTCCAGAATTTCCATCTTCATCCTTTAATTTAGCCCAGTGGAAATTCACATTCATTCTTCACAATAATTGGTTTATTTCTTTTTCACACAAGCCTTGTGTAAGGACTCAGGATCCCTAGGAAACATACAGTGTTCACTGTGGCCTCACCTCTAAATTCATAGGATATTTTGCATTTGTCCCCTTATTTATTACTTACTATGGATGCAAAGTTTTGTGCTTTCTATTCACTCTCATTTAGCCCAGTGGAAATTCACATTCATTCTTCACAATAATTGGTTTATTTCTTTTTCACACAAGCCTTGTGTAAGGACTCAGGATCCCTAGGAAACATACAGTGTTCACTGTGGCCTCACCTCTAAATTCATAGGATATTTTGCATTTGTCCCCTTATTTATTACTTACTATGGATGCAAAGTTTTGTGCTTTCTATTCACTCTCATTTTGGATGTTACCATTAACACTATGTTTTGTGTGTGTTTGTGTGTCTAATATGCACTTATATATACATTTTGCTGCAGACTTTTCAATATATTAGATATATAAAAATGGGAATGCATATTTCACTAAGCATTTGTGCAATACTATTTGGAAAATATAAGTTGCTGTAGTATATTAAGTATGATTTACTATACATCCCACTACATGAATTACATATTTTTGCTTATGATTATTTTACAGTAATTAAGATAAATTTTTGCTGAAGAAAGTCACAAAAGTCTTCCATAAGTCATAACATCCAATAGATGTAGGGTTATAAAAAAATAAACAGACATGACATTGTTAGAATGAGGATTGCAACAATCTTTTAGGGAACTCCTCTGAAGACATCTATTGCAAGTAAAAGTACATTAATTCACTTATCCATAATCCCACTTCAGACAAGCGCTTTTACAAAAACAAAACAAAAAAAAAAAGCAGGTCCAGGAATATATAGCTCTTTGTTATAGTACTATTTATATAGCCAAACAAAACAAAAATGTTTATCAATTACAAAATGGTGATACTAATTGAATTTTCCAAACTGTGGAGAACATTATATAGGCATTTACAAAATGATTTGTCAATTATTGCTTTTGAGGAAATGAAGAAATGGATGAATGGATGAATGGATGAATGGATGGGTGGATGGGTGGATGGGTGGATGTGTGGATGGGTGGATGGGTGGGTGGGTGGAAGGATGAGTTAAATGATAGATATACTCAGCATTCATAAGTAAGAAAAAGAGGAAACTTGTTGAAGTGAAATGGACACTGTGAGAACCAGTGACTTGATCAGCTCTTGTCCTGACGGTTGATGTACAATGTAATACTTTATCCATTTTAGTATTTTTTTTGTTCTAATACCATTGGTTGAACTCTGTAATTAATACACAATTATTCTTAGGTGTTTAAATTTTAACTGAAAAGTGATCCCTGTTAGGAATTTGGAAAACATTATGTTGAGTGAAATAGGCCAATCCCAAAGGGACAAATACCACTTGTTCTCCTTGATAGGTGACAACTAACTGAGCACCAAAAAGGAAACCTGTTAAAGTGAAATGAACACTATGAGAAACGGTGACTTAATCAGCCCTCACCCTGACTGTTGATGAGCAACTTGATATGTTATCCCTCTTAGTATTTTTTTTTTGTTTGTTTTACTTAATACTTTTGGTTGAATACTGTAATCAATACACAATTCTTCTTAAGTCCTGAAACAACTGAAAAGTGATTGCTGTTAAATATAAGAGGGGGAACAAGAGAGGGAAGAGATGTGCAATTCGGGACATGCTCAAGCTGACTTATCTCAAACGGTATAGTTAGAAACATACCAGAGAATTCCAATTCAATCCCATCAAAGTGGCATGTACCAATGCCATCTCACTAGTCCCAGTGATCAATTTCTGTTCACAATTGAATGTAATGATAGGACTACGAACCAAAGGGATCACATAAACAAGAATAGTGTCTGCAAATACTAGCTGATAGAATAAAAAAGGGAGAGAATGGTCCAACATGGGAAGTGAGATACACAGCAGACCCATAGAATGGCAAATGTCCTAACAGCACTTTGGCCTCATATTCAGCCCTTAAGGCATGCAGATCAGGCTGAAATACCCATGAGAGTATTTCAGGCATGGAAAGCCAAGACACTCTGGGGAAAAAAAAAAAAAAAAACAAACAAACAAAAAAAAAAACACCTAAATGAAGGATCTCCACGAGTGAGATCCCAGTGGAAAGAATGGGTCATCAAAGAAGGAGGTACCTTTCTCTGAAGGGAGGAAAGAACTTCCACTTTGACGATGGCCTTGTCTAAAAATGATCAGAGTCAGTGAACTCAGGGGGCTTCCATAGCCTTGGCAGCTCATGACACTAGCCTAGAGTGATTACTGATGCCATAAACAAGAGTGTCAATTTGTTAAGTCAATAACAGGAGTCACTGTGCACTTACTCCTCATGTAGGATCTCTGTCCTTAGTGTGCTGTACATTGAGATTTAATGCTATAATGAGTACTCAGACAGTATTTTTCACTTTCTGTTTCTGTGTGGGAGCAAACTGTTGAAATCTTTACTTAATGTATGCTAAACTGATCTTCTGTAAATAAAGAGAATCGAAAATGAATCTTGACATGAATGGAAGGGGAGAGGGAGTGGATAAGGGGAGGGTTGCGGGTTGGAGGGACGTTATTGGGGGGGCAAACCATTGTAATCCATAAGCTGTACTTTGGAAATTTATATTCATTAAATAAAAGTTAAAAAAAAAACAGTCAACAGTAGATAATACATCAAGTTTACATTTGAATAAAATGTATTTGAATTAAAGTTAATATATTTGAATTAAATGTATTTGAATAAAAAAATAATAAAGTGTAACATTCACAACCTTAATTTTGAAAAATACCTTTGTGTCATGGAATTTTTTCTATCCACAATATTTAATCCACAGTTAAATAGACTTAGATATATATTCTGAAGTCTAGTGAATTAATCTACTGGAATGAGAAAATCAATATTACAGAATTTTACAAAGTACATACTCAGGAGAATAAAAATATATTTCTTCTCTAACTTAATTATTTCTTTTAAAATGTATTTTATTTATTTATTTGAAAGGCAGAGTTACAGAGACATAGTATGATACATAACACACAGAAACAGAATGAGCTACGGAGATACAGAGATATTAAGAGAGACATCTTTCATCCTCTGATTTACTCCATAAAAGGGTACATAATCTGGGTCTGGGAAAGGCAGAAATCAGGAGCCAGGAATTCCAACCTGGTCTCCTAAATGGATGGGAGGCACTCAAATCCATGGGCTATCTTCTGGTGACTTCCCAGGCATATTAGCAAGGACCTGTATTGGAAGCAGAGCAGCCACAACTGAAACTGCCATTCTAATGTGGGATGCCAATGTCATAAGTGAAGACTTAACCCATTGTAATGCAAGGTGAAGTTGACAGTAAGAGAATGAAGAATCTTTTTATTTTAATTTTTTTTATATTTTAAGAGGTACAACATTACTACATTCCCTTTTTCCCTCTGTCTCTCAACTTCTCTCCCTCCTGTTCACGCCTTCTTTCCTTCATTTTTGAGATAACATATCTTTAAATTACATTGCAGTCAAGGGTTTAGTGTTCCAATAAATAAAGAGTACAACAAATAAAAAGGAAGTAAGAACACAACAAATAAAAAACAAAAAACCCTTAATTTAGAGGAAATATAGGCAAAATCTATAAACAATAATCAAATGGAAAAATGACTATTTCACCCATATATAGTAGATGTCAAAGTAATCACAGATCATAAAAACTATAGTAATATAATATTCTTAACCATTAGCTTGACTAAAGCATAAAATAAGGTTTGACAAAACTATATGTGCAGCAATACTGATATACATACGGATTTCTTTCTTTTATGTTGTTTTTATTTTTTTTTTAATTTTAGCCCCCACATAGAAAGAAGTACCTGTGGTATTTGTTTTTCTGGTTCTGGCTTATTTCACTCAAAAAGATGTCTTCCATTTGTGTCCATTTTGCTGCAAATGGCAATAATTCATTTTTTTTAATAGTTGAGTGATTTAGTTTAATGGTTTGTTAGTATTTTGCTTTTATTTAAAGTACACTTAGTCAAAGAATAAAAGAAGAAAATCAAATAAAATTACAGATGAAAAAGGAGACATTACTACCAGTACCACTAAAACACAGAGGATCATAAGAAGCTATTATGAATAACCATACAGTAATAAAGTGGAAAACCTCAAAGAAATAGATAAATTTCAGTATTCCTATAACCTATCAAGTTTAAATCAGGAAGACGTAGAAGATCTAAGCATACTCATAACAGAAAATGAGATTGAAGCACTAATCAAAAGTCATCCATCAAGTAAGAGTCCTGGATATAATGGCTTTATTACTGAATTCTAGAAAGCATTCCAACAGGAAATAACTCCAATACGTTTCAAACTATTTCAAAATATTGAGCAGGATGCAATTTGGCATACCTCTTTGTATGAGGCCAGCATTACTTTAATACCAAAAGCAAAAAATAATAAAAATGATAAGAAAACCACAGACCTATATCCTTAATGAATATAGATGCAAAGCTTCTCAACAAAATGCCAGTAAAACAAATTAAAAACCACATAAAACGTATATTACCATCAAGTGGGATTTATCCCAGAAATGCAAGGCTGATTCAACACTTTCAAATCAATAAACATCATAGTTCACATTAATATAATGAAGAATAAAACCATATGTTCATCTCAATAGATGAAGAGAAATCATTTGATAAAATTCAGTGCCCCTTAATGATAAAAACCCTCCTCAAATTAGGTATAGAAGGAACATTCCTCAAAATTTTAAAGAATATATTTCACAAAATAACAGCCAATATCATACTGAACGGGGAAAAGCGGAAAGCATTTTTCCTGAGATCTGGAAGAAGACAAGGGTGTCCATTTCAACAACTCTTATTCAATATACTACTGAAAGATTTAGTGATAGTGACTAGGGTGGAGAAATAAATAAAGAGCATCAAAATTGGAAAAGAGGAAGTCAAATTATCCATGATTGCAGTGACATGATTTTGTACATAGATAAACCTAAGCACACCACCCAAAAGCTCTTAGATTTGATAAAACAATTAAGTAAAGTTGCAGGTTGCAATAAAAACACAAAAAACAGTAGCTTTTATGGAATGTTAATGATTAACTCCCGGAAAGCAAAATCAAGAGGGACCAGCGCTGTGGTGCAGCGGGTTAACGCCCTGGCCTGAAGTGCCAGCATCCCATATGCGGGCAGGTTCGAGACCTGGCTGTTCCACTTCAAAACCAGCTCTCTGCTATGGCCTGGGAAAGCAGTAGATGATGGCCCGCGTCCTTAGGCCCCTGCACTCATGTGGGAGACCCGAAAGAAGCTCCTGGCTCATGGCTTCGAATCAGTGCAGCTCTGGCCGTTGTGCCCAATTGGGGAGTGAACCATCGAATGGAAGACCTCTCTCTCTACCTCTCTTCTCTTTGTGTAACTTTGAATTTCAAGTAAATAAATAAATCTTTAAAAAGAGAGAGAGAGAAATTAGGAAAGACAACCATTCAAAATGTCACAAAAAATAAAATATTTAGGAATAAATTTAATCAAATAAGTGAAAGATCTCTACAATGAAAGTTATCAAACATTAATGAAAGAAATCATCAAGAATACCAAAAAATGGAAAGTTTATCCTTGCACATGGACCAGAAGAATCAATATCATTAAAATGTCTATATTACTTAAAGCAATCTACAGATTCAATACAATGCCTATCAAATTACCAATGGCATTCTTTTAGAACTAGAAAATATAATCTTAAAATTCATGTGGAGTCTCAAAAGGCCCAGATTACACAATGACATGATTCCCTATATATGAAATCCAAAAGACACCACTAAGAAAATATTGGGGGGCCAGCGTGGTGGTGTAGTAAGTAAAGCCACTGCCCGCACAGCCAGAATCTCATATGGGCTCCAGTTCAAGTCCTGGCTGCTCCACTTCCAATCCAGCTCTCTGCTTTGGCCTGGGAAAGCAGTAGAAGATGGCCCCGCATGGGAGATCTGGAAGAGGCTCCTGGCTCCTGGTTCCTGGCTTATTGCTCTAGGCTTCAGATCAGCACAGCTCTGGCCGTTGCGGCCATCTGGGAAGTGAACAAGTGGATGGAAGACCTCTCTCTCTCTCTCTCTCCTTCTCTCTCTCTCTTTCTCTCTCTCTCTGCCTGTGCTATCTGTAACTCTGACTTTCAAATAAATAAACAGATCTTAAAAAAATGGATCTATTAAAAGTGTTTGGTAGTTTCAGGTTATAATATCAACACAAAAAAATCAATAGCTTTTACGTACACAGAAAATGCCATAGCTGAGAAAGAACTTCGAAGATCAATCTCATTCACAACAGCTCCATAAAGAATTAAATACCTTGGAGTAAATTTAAGCAAAGATGTCAAAGATCTATATAATTGGAATTAAAAAAAAACATTAAAGAAACAAATAGAAGACACAAAAAAGTGGAAAAATATTCCACCTCCATGGATTGGAAGAATTAATAACATCAAAATGTCCATAATTTATAGATTCAATGTGATCCCATCAAAATATCAATGACATTCTTCTCAGATCTAGAGAAAACTATACTAAAATTCATATGAAAACAAAAGAGACCCCAAAGAGCTAAAGCTATCTTAAATAACAAACAAACCTGGAAGCATCACAATACCAGATCTCAAGACACACTACAGGGGAGTTATAATCAAAACAGCCTGGTACTGACACAAAATCAAAAGTATAGACCAATGGAACCATATAGAAAATCCAGAAATATACCCACACTTATTTTTATTTATTTATTTATTTGACAGGTAGAGTTATAGACAGTGAGAGAGAGAGACAGAGAAAGAGGTCTTCCTTCTGTTAATTCACTCCTCAAGTGCCCGCCACGGCTGGCACTGCACCAATCCGAAGCCAGGAGCCAGGTGCTTCTTCCTGGTCTCCCATGTGATACACCCACACTTATAAAACCAACTTATCTTTGACAAAGGAGCTAAAATCAATTCCTGGAGCAGAGATAGTCTCTTCAAGAAATGGTGCTGGGAAAACTGGATCTTCATGTGCGTAAATATGAAACTAGACACCTACCTTACACCTTATGCAAAAACTCACTCAAAATACATCAAAGGCTTAAATCTGTGACCTAATATCATCAAATCATTGTAGAACATTGAGGAAACCATACAAGACATTGGCACAGGGAAAGATTTCTTAGAAAAGACTCCAGGACCACAGGCAATCAAAGCCAAAAGTGACAAATGTGATAAAATCAAATTGAGAAGCTTCTGCACTGCAAAAGAAACACTCAGCAAAGTGAGAGGCAACTGACAGATCAGGAGAAAATATTTGCAAAGTAGGCAACTGATAAGATATTAATTTCCAGAATCTATAATGATCACAAGAAACTCAAAAACAACAAAACAATCTTTTTATGAAATGATAAAATGACTTCAACAGGCATTTTTCAAGAGCAGATATTAAAATGGCCAATAGACACTTGAAAATATGTTCAAGACATAGCCATTAGGGAAATGAAAATCAAAACGACAATGAGTTTTCACCTCACCCCAGTTAGGATGGCTCTCTTACAGAAATCAACAAATAACAAATGCTGTCATGGATGTGGTGCAAAAGGTACCCTGGTCCACTGTTGGTGGGAATGTAAACTGGTGCAGTCACTATGGAAGACAATGTGGAGATACCTCTGGAATCTTAATATAAACCTACCATATGACCCAGCCATATCACTCCTGGGAATTTACCAAACATAAATGAAATCAGCATATGAAAGAATGATATATATCCCCATGTTTTTTGTTGCTCAATTTACAATAGCTAATACATGGAATCAACCCAGATGCCTGTCATCTGAAGACTGAATTGTAGTGGATACTCTCTAAGTATTCACAGTGAGGCCATATCTTCCTGAATATTGGACATGGCTACATTCTGCTTCTTCTAAGCAGCTGTTGTGAAGACATATCTTACTAAATGGAATGTGGCTGTAGTAAGCAGAAGTTTTGAATTATTATTAGATATTGCCTTTAGGAAAACTCCTTATCACATTCCAAGAACATAGAAGATGAACAGGAACAATACGACTGCTTATAGCAATTCGTACTTTTCCTTTATACCATAAATATGTCACATGATTCTTACCTCTCTTACTTTTGCCTGTTGTTATTTTTAAAATGATTAGTCCAGCTGTACATTCCTAATTGTTATGTTACTAGTTGAACTCTAGACTAAATAGTAAAAAGTGCTGGTTGGAGTTATCCAGTGGGACTCTTCAGACAAAGATGTCCAGGTTTTGGCTCATCATTTGAAACCCCAACACTGGATAAAGAAATTATATATATATATATATATACACACACACACACACACACACACACACTCTATGGGGGAAAATTGAAATCCTGTCATTTATAACAAAATGGATGCAACTGGAAACCTTTATACTTAGTGAACTAAGCCAGTCCACAGAATACAATAACCATATATTTTCTGTGATCTGTGGTAGCTAATAGACTACCTAAAATGTTATCTATAGGACTGAAACTAACACTTTGTAATGCAAAGATTTTGAACAGCCCTTGTCTTGACTGTTGAGTAACAATGTTTGGTTTTTTTCTTCATACTATTTGTTGAGCTCTCTACTTAGTGAAGGGTTAATCTTACATGTATAAAGTTAACTGAAAATAGATCTTTGTAAAAATATGAATGAGAATGGGAGAGGAAGGAGGAAAAAGGCTGGGATTATTGTCTGGAGGGATGTAGGGTGGGCAGAATCACTATGTTTCTTAATTGGTATGTATGCAATACATGAAATTTGTATTACATAAATAAAAAAAATTAAAACTTATACTACAAAGTTATAGCAATTAAAACAGCATGACACTGGCATAAAAATGATACATAGATCAACATAACAGAGTAGAAAGCCCAGAAATCAAACCACAAAAATACAGTCAACTGATTTTTGGCAAAAATTCTCAGAACATACAATGGAGTAAAGATAGTCTCTTCAATGAACGGTGCTAGCAAAACTGGATAGATTCATGCATAAGAATGAAATTAGATTAATCTCTATCACCATATAAACATCAAATCAAGATGGGTCAAAGACCTAAATTTAAAATCTGACACTAAACAGTTGCTGCAAGAAAACATAGGAGAAACAATCCAAGACATTGGTGTTAAGGTATAACTTCTTGGACAAGATCTTCAAAGTACAGGCAATAAAAGAAAAATTAAATAGGTGGGACTATGTCAAATTCAGAAGCTTTTGCACAGCAACACAAATGATCAATAGAGTGAAGAGATGTCCAATAGAATGGGAAAAAATACATTTGCAAGCCACCTGTTTGACAAATGTTTAATATACCAAATACATCAGTAACTTAAAAAACTCATCAACAGAAAAACCATCAATCCAGTTGAGAAATAGGCAAAGGACTTCAACAGACAGTTCTCAAAAAAAGAAATACAGTTTCTTAAAATTTATTATCTGGGAACATTCTTCATGTGTTTTGTGAACATTCACAGTTTCAGGTGTATTTTGTTGTCCAGACTGTGGTCCATCCATGGAAGCTTGATCTTGTTGGACAAAGAACTCTGTAAATATCATTAGACCAAAGTAATTGATAAGGCTATTACAGCCAAGTTTATGCTTCTGTTTTTTTGCATTTTTGAACAGCCAATTAATGGAAGATTGATGTTCCCAAATATAATAGTGGAACTTTCTCTCTCTCCTTGAAATTTTGTCAATTTTTAAAAAATATTTATTTATTTGAAAGTTAGGGTGTCTGGGTAGAGCAGGAGTGGGGAGAGACAGAGAGAGCACACGCGTGCACGCAAGAGAGAGAGAGAGAGAAAGAGAGAGAGAAACAGAAAGAGAGAGAGATCTTCCATTCACTGTTTCACACTTGAAATGGCTGCAATACCTGGAGCTGGGCAGGCTTAAGCCAGGAATTCCATCCTGGTCAACCATGCAGCAGAAAGACAGAGAGATGGATTGAGAGGGGAGCATCTAGAATTCCAAACAGCACTCCAAAATGGAATACAGGTGTCCCAAGCAGTGGCGTACCCTGCTTTGCCAGAATGCCTACTCTCATTCTGTAGGTTTTTGAAGTGTATTTTGCAGTTCTGAATTTAGGTGTATACACAAATTTGCTACGTTTTAAAGCAATGGCTGCCTAATCATTAAGTAATCTTCCTGTTTGTCTCTGATAATTTTCCTTGTTCTGAATTCCATTTATCTGAAATAAGTGTAGTACCTCCAGCTTTCTTTCAATTAGTTTTAACATATCTTTTGCTATCGCTTTATTTGAACTTGTCTGAATCAGTATATTTAGTGAATGTCCAAAAGACAAGAGGTAGCCGAATATTGTTATTATACTCACTTTGTCAATCTTTATCTTTTAATGAATATATTTAAACGATTCACATTTAAGCCTTTAAATAAGAAAATGGTTTTCATCCTATTTCTCAATGGTTACTGTTCCTCTTCCCTGTCATAGCTAATAAATGATGTTTCTAAGCCCCCCCCCCAAAAAAATACCAATGAAGAATACATAGATGAAAAAAATGTTCAACATCACTAGCCATCAGCACAATTCAAATCAAAAACACAATGTGCTATCACCTCACACCTGTCAGTATGACAAAAAAAAAAAAAAAAAAAAAAAAAAAAAAACAGAGTAACAAATGCTGGCAAGAATGTGGACAAAGGGGAATACTTATACACCATGTAAAATAGTGCAGACCCTGTGGAAAACAGTGGAGATTTCTTAACAAACTAGAAATATATTTGCCATATGATCCAGCAATCCCACCACAGGATTTATACCCCAAAACCTTGAATGCAATTTATGAGAAAGATTCCTGTACCACCATGGTTTATAGCAGCACTCATCATAATAGCCACAATTTGAACTAGCCAAGGTATCCATCACTTGACTGGATAATAAAAACTTTGTATGTAACATACAATAGAATACTATTCAGCTATAAAAAGAATGAAATTTGCAGCAAAATAGCTGCAAATAGAGAATATCATGTTGAGTGAAATAAGCCAGATCCAGTAAGAGAATACTGGATGTTTTCTATAATATGTGGGAGCTAAAATTACAAAGAGATAGAGAGAGAGAGAAATAAAGTTAGTTCTGTGTGTATCAGTATTGCTGCAAATATATTTTTGTAAAACTTTATTTTATACATTTGTGAAACCAATGGCTAAAAATGTTTTAATGGCTAAAACCAATGTTTTAATGGCTAAACCAATGGCTAAAATAGTTTTAATGATCTGTGATTACTTTACAATTTACTGTATGTGGGTGAAATGGCCATTTATCCATTCAATTGTTTATTATAGCTGTTGTCTATATTCCCACTAAATTGGGGTCTGTATGCTTTTTACTTGTCAAACTTCTTATTTGGTGCAGTATTAAGCTTTTTATTATGATGTAAATTTAAGACATGTTATCTCAAAAACTAAAAAAAAAAAGATAGAAACAAAAGGAAAGGATGGAATTTGGGAAGGTGGTAAGGGAAGAAAGAAGGGGGAGGGAGAGAGGAAGGAAGGAAAGGAATTTCTTTGTTTTTTTTTTTTTTTTGACAGGCAGAGTTAGTGAGAGAGAGAGACAGAGAGAAAGGTCTTCCTTTAGTTGGTTCACCCCCCAAATAGCCACTACCGCCAGTACTGCGCTGATCCAAAGGCAGGAGCCAGGTGCTTCCTCCTGGTCTCCCAAGCAGGTGCAGGGCCCAAACACTTGAGCCATCCTCCACTGCCTTCCTGGGCTACAGCAGAGAGCTAGACTGGAAGAAGAACAACCTGAACAGAATCCGGCACCCCAACTGGGACTAGAACCCGGGATGCCGGTGCTGCAGGTAGAGGATTAGCCAAGTGAGCCGCAGTGCTGGCCTTGCTTCACACTTCTACCTATAACTTCTAGGGATTGTCTGTTTACATATAGCTTCTGTTAGTCAAACCCCTTTTCACATTGATGTTATGCTTTACCTATTTGTGCTGCAAATCTCCCAGATCTGACATGGATCACTACACTTGTGGGTTACTATGAAATCTTCAAACTAGCTCTCCCTTGACTGATTCTGCACTTGCAAACTGAATCTTTCTGTGTACAAGTTCATGAAGAAAATACAGTTTCTGGAAGGAATATATAGAAAATACTATAGAAAGAATGCGTTTCAACATACTAAAGGCCATAAATGAGAAGCTTACAGGTAAGCATCATTTTCAGATCAAAAGCAAAACCAAAATGCCCACTTTCACAGACGTCTGTTTTATTCAACATAGCGTTAGAAGTCCCAGACAGACCAATTATACAAGAAAGCAAACAGAAAACATCCAAACACATTAGAAAAAGTTATATTGTTCTCATTTGTTAATGACATGATCTTAATTATAGAAAATACAAAAGAATCCACCAAAAAGAGATAATTAGAAAACAAACTCAGTAAATTTGTAGGATACAAGAAAAATCCAAAAATCAATAGTGTTTCTATACACTAATAATAATGTTTCTGAAAAAGAAATCAGTAACACAAACCTGAATGCAATAGCACTGAAACAAAAATTTAAGGTAGATGTATTTACCTATTTGGACAATACATAATGTGTACAGGTACTGACGCATAGTACCTCATAAATATGTGCAATTTGATATGTTTGTTAACTTTTTAAATAGCTTTTAAAATTTAAATATAAATAAAGAAAATAAAAAGCACTTTAAAATGAATAAATAAATCTTTCAAGAAAAAGCATGGTGGTGGAAAGTTGTACATTTCTATTCATTAATAATTTTTGTTCTGTCAGCCATATGTTAAGCTAAACACATGGTCTGTATCACAGAATATATTACCTTTGGGACGAAACTTTATGTGGGTAGTCTCAAGAACATATGTCTATTTTGATTTTACAAGAATACTTTGAAAAATACCGGTTTTGGTGAAAGAATATGTAGGGAAATGTTCTTCACAAAACAAAGTGAAATAGAACTCAGGAAAACTTATGTGAAAGCATTGTTTCAAATGTTGGCTCCTGTAAACTTAAGGACACTTCCTATTCTAAATGTTTTTCTCCTTCCAAATCCTAACCACACATACTTTTTTTCAAGTCCTGATTATAGCTGCACTAGGAAGAGAATGACTAGACATATTTGTTTTATAAAGGTCTAGTCTTAACAGAAAAGTCTTGAAGAAATAGAAACACTGCAACATTATGTACTTTGCCATTCTTAAGCAGACAGATCCTCAGGCTAGGGGAAGTGCATCAGTTCTTTGTGTTGGTCCTTATTTTCCCAGCATGAGGAAAAGCCAGTACCAACCTTTGTATACCAGGAGTTTCGTTTATAGCAGCTCTGCCGAGAATGTTCTTATATGTTGTTACCATATGCATTTCATTTAAAGGAAGGTTTAAATTTAAAGGTTTCCATATGGTCTTGATTCATTTACACTCATCTCATAAAAGTACTATGTTTTAGAAGGTATTTGATGTCTGCAAAATTTCTGAGCCTTTTTATAAGCCATTTTATTAAAACCAGTAAGGTATATTAGACAAGCATATGAAATTAAATACAAAATGGTTCAATTCTACTAAAATGATAAAACTCCTAAATCTATGAAGAGATATATCTGGCAGAATGTGATATTTTGTGTTCATTTTCTCATCTCTAGAACGTTATTTATATAGTTTCAGTGATGTAGAATTGAAGTAATTACTTATAAAATGTATCTTAAAATATTTTTAATAAATTAAACTATTTCATCTTTTAGCTTGTTTTGTAGTAAATAAAGTTCTCTACAAAGACTTAGGCCATATTTCCATTGCTTTCCCAGGTACATTTTCTTGGAGTTGGAACAGAAGTGAAGCAGCCAGGACTCAAACTGGTGCCCAGATGGAATGCTGGCAAAGCAGGTAACTGTTTTACCTGCTATGCCACCATGCCAGCCACAAAAGATGTTTTTAAAAAATCGTTTTTACTACCCCAAATCTAAAACCAACTTATTCTAATTTCTACAAATATTTTATTTTGGTTGCATTTAGGCTTTACCTGTGCAACCAAAGAAAAAAAGGGGGGGGGGGCTTGCTGCCATCTGGGGAGTGAAACAGCAGATGGAAGATCTTTCCTTCTGTCTCTCCCTCTCTGCCACTCTCAATTTCAAATAAATAAACAAATCTTAAAAAGCAAACAAGAAAACAATTAAAATGAGCAATAGATCTAAACAGATATTTCTCAAATGAAGAGATAGAAATAACCCACAGGTATATGAAAAAATGGTCAATATCACTAAACATCAGGAAAACGCAACTCAAACCACAATGAAAAATCACCATACTTCTTTGTGATCAGATATTAACAAAAAGACAAAAGTTAACAAGTTTTGGTGAGGATGTGGAAATAAAAGGAACACTTGCACACTATTAGTGGGAATGTGAATTGGTTCAGCCATTGTGAAAAAACAGCTTGGAGCTTCTTCAAAAACCTGAAAATTGAGCCATATGATTCAACAATTCTGTTCATATATATATACCTAAGGGAAATGAAATCTATCTGTCCAAGACACTGCTGAACCACCATGTTGATTGTAGCACTGCTCAGGGTAGCCAAGAAATGGAAATAAATTTAAATGTTCATCAAGTGATAAATAAAGAATATGTAGTACATATATGCAATATTATTAAGCCTTAATAGTATGAAATCTTGATATTTCTTTTTTTTTTTTTTTTTTGACAAGTAGAGTTAGCGAGAGAGAGAGAAGACAGAGAAGAAGGTCTTCCTTCCGTTAGTTCACCCCTGGAATGGCTGCTATAGCCAGCGCTGAGCCAATCTGTAGCCAGGAGCCAGGTGCTTCCTCCTGGTCTCCCAAGCGGGTGCAGGGCCCAAGCACTTGGGTCATCCTCCACTGCCTTCCTGGGTCATAGCAGAGAGCTGGACTGGAAGAGGGACAACCGGGATGGAATCCAGCGCCCCAACCAGGACTAGAACCCCGGGGTGCCGGTGCCGCAGGCGGAGGATTAGCCAAGTGAGCCATGGCACCGGCCAGGGGTGATCATATCTTAAAAGGCAAGGAGGAGTCTCACAAAACTGATTTTCCAGTATTCCTGCTAAAACTAGGCTAGCCAGGCCCAAGACAGGATGGAAAAGGGCAGGGTGAGGAGGGCAAGCAGGGTATGGGTGGGGAAAAGAATGAGGCTTAGATTTATTGAAAAAGATTCTGAGGAGTCTGCATAAACTTTGATCAAGGACAGAGTCTGTGTCAATGGGCAGAGTGCAGATCATGCAAAAATTAATGATTCATAGAAAACAGTTTACATTGTATCCAAACTATGAATATTAGCCATGGATAAAATTTATCATAGGAGGGACAAGGTCAACCTTTTTCTTCAAGGTGAATTCTGCTGTAGTGTGAGTACTGAGTGAATGATATTTTGACCTATTTATGAAACTGAATTATCAAAAAAGCAGATTTTCATTATTTATTTAGAAATTACATCAAAATATTATTTCCTACATTTTCTAAGTTTTAAAATATAAAGTTAAAAATATATTACACGTCTATCTTCAAAGGTTTTTATGTTTATATCTTTGTTTTATGTGACATAAATACTCTCCTGTGAGTTTTATAAATTTTTTTAATTAATTTATTCAAGAGGCAGAGATACAGAAAGGGTGTTGAGTAGATAGAGAGCTCACATCTGCTGGTTCACTTCTCTACTACCTACAGTGGCATGGGCTGTGTCACGGCTGAAGTTAAGATCTAGGAAGTCAATTCTTGTCTTCCACCTGAGTGGCAGGAACCCAATTACTGAATCCGTTTACACTATACTTCTGTATCCAGATGATGCTTTGGCAGGATGCTAGAAGTGGACCAGAGATGTGAGACACACCACAGTACTCTGATGTGGAATATAGCCATCATAGTGCTGTCATCACTGGTCTAAATAACCATCCCTGCTTTGATTTTGATTGTTGGAAAATGTAGACACTGTATGATAAACTTTACACAATATTTTGCATTAAATTAGACCGTATATAAGCCAAATATTACCCATAAAGTCTGTATTATTGAACAAATTGGTATAGACATGAATTAAGTGCTGAAGTATCAATTTTTGATAGAGCAAAATGAATTACAGTCATAGAGCTGGCCTGATTACATTACTTTGTTAGCAAGATAAGGCAGCTAAGAACTCTGCTGTGACATGTTATATGTACAAGCAGTGCTCTTGCTGCAGAGTAATAGAAGTAGTCGGCTGCTAGGATTATGATCTTTTATGATAGAATTCAAGAATTAATAGCATGCTATTTTGTAATAGTGCAATAACTGCTACATCAATGAGAGATTTTGGAAATGATTTCCTTTTCACTGGATTTACTTAAGGCTTTTGACAAATGAATAATTGAAGTCAGGAATGTTCTGTCTATTTGTGGACAGAAAGACATTTCATTATCTGGCTCTCACTGAAACCCTGAAGAAGGAGGATGAGTCAGAAGAGGGATGGCAATGTTACCGGAGAGCTACACTCTGCAGAAAGATAGTTTTAAACATCAAAACTAGAAATCATAGTAAAGCATTATTCACTGATGGGAATATGTGAAAAACAATGAAGAGAAGAACATACACATTGGCTTTTGTGCTGTCATATATCCATATGTATATATAGATTGAGTTCCATTTAATTGTTTCGATGTAGGTATTCTAGCAGTCAGGAGACAAAGGGTATGGTATAGGAAAGACTTTTTTTATAACATAATTGATAAACTTTTCCTGTTAGTTCTTATTTGGAATAACTCACCTGAGACCTGCCTCTTGGAACAGTCATGTCAGGATGGTAGAAATGGAATCCTGTCACACAACCTCTGCTCCAGAAATACTTTCACTGAAGGATGTTTTAAAAAGGAAAGGCACTGCAAACTACTATTCTTATTTCACAAATTGTGACGTTTTCTACATGGTAGGAAGTAAAAAAGATAAATAGCCATTCTTTTTGAGGAAGAACAAAGAATACCCACGTTCTACTTTCTATTCACAGCTAATCATTAAGGGTCACTGAGGATCATAACACATCTGGCTTTTGTTAGTTATTTGAAGGAGCTTTATCATTATATGGAGACCTAAATTCTTACAGTAAGGATAATTTAATAAAGAACCAAATCAAAAGTAATCCCAGTTGTTTTGCTACAAAGATAATTGGTAGGGAAGCATGGAGAAGGAAGGAAACTGTACTGGAATTGTTGGGAAAAGGTAGATGGTGATGGGATATGGAAGAAGGACTCAATGAGAGAGGGATGTTATGAAGAAAAGAAGAGAGGATGTAGGGAATTATACACTGAGCAGACAGCTCCCATATTTTAAAAGCACATGAAAGTTATTACATTACATGGGGGTATGCATATGGAATAGATTTCCTTACTGGTGCAAAGATGTGTGATCCTCTTAGCATGATTGTTGGTTCAATGAGAATCAAGGCATCCAGTAAAGCATGATTGAGACTTTTATATTTCTTGTTATATGGCAGAATTTTTTACACTTCAAATTTAGTATGTATCCACATGCATAATGTGAACACCATAGTGTTCAGAACACTTTATTTTGCATAGTGGGAGCTTAGAGAATATATGATACTCAAATGTTATAAAAACATACAAGGAAATTATGTATATATTAAAAATGTACATGTATCACAAACAGAATTATGTTGTACTTGCTCATCAACTCATATCACAACAAATTCATGGAGAACTGACTATATAAATAGGCATTTAAATAAATGCATTTTATAGTGTTATGTGTATTTTATATAAATAGTATATAAAGTAATATAAATCATATTTAACTACAAAATGCATTTAAAACATCTAACTTAATCACTATCATAGTTTAGCAACATAGTACACTGTAGAGAACCAGCTGTTTATCTTCATGATGGTGCAACTAATGACAATCTATGACTTTCTGTCAATGCACAATGTAACAAGCAGTATCTTAATGTGTATTTGTAGTCTGAGAGAATATCAAAATTCCAAACAACAACTATGGCTTCTACTAAATGTGCATGAATTTCACAACAACATAAAAGCAAAAAGTAGTTATGATAAGCCATCATAAGTTGAGTACTCGCTATATATTCATAATTATACACCATCTTTATGTATACACAGACACACATATATAATTTATAAAAGTATTTAAAAATTGCTAAAATTGATGTTGTAGATTCCATGGCAATAAAAAAGTAATGGAGTTGCCTAAGTAAATTGTAAAAGCAAGGGAATTTCAGAGAGGACATGAAATAGTTAAAAATTTTTAATGTTAAATACTAATACTTCACATAAACATTAATTGTGACTTTCTTATATAGAGGACAAAATATTTTCAAAACTTGAACACATGCAGGGTAAAAATAATGGTCCAGGAACTAGAATTTTCTTTAAGCCCCATGTTTAAATTGTTGTGCAAAATGAGGTGAGAGATACACACAGGCAGCCTCCAGTTCGCGAGGACCTGCAAAGCAGAAGCAGTTTTCTAACTGGTCTGTCTGTTCTGAGCAAAAATAGTTTAGAAGTTGTTTTGTTTTTAGGGTGAGAAGATGGAGTTTACTTCATAACCACAGGGTCATTTAAGTAAAGTTGCACTCTGGCTGCATAAATAGGAAAAGGCAAATATATTTTGATTTATGCTTCAGGGAGACAGAACATTTAATCTTTTCTACAGAATGTTATCAAAGCCTCATAAGCATGAGGTCTGTCAGCAACAATACTGAGAAACACCCATTAAAAATGTTGGAAGAGTTCTGCTTTTTAGATAGCAATTTATGAGCCTTATAATTCCATGACAAGTTGAAAGGAAACTTCTCAATTCTGTGGTGTACCTTAAAAACACATTTCCATAAAGCACTTAAAAGTAAAAATAAGTATTCCTGTTGTGGTAAACTATTGCAAAAGAAGATTTTTTAAAAAATTTATAATTTTGTCACCCATTCATTTGGCACAAATGAAATTGTAAGAATGTAAATTTTAATATGTTTGCATAATAACAGCTTCATAAGCTTAGCTTAGTAATAAAGTATCTCAAGAAATAAAGCCATGGCATCCATTAGAAAAAGAGTAAGCACATTTTATCAGTTATGAATTTCTTATCATATAAGTCCCTGTTTTCTTATTTTGATATTGAGTGCCTTCTAAAATATACCTAAGAATTATATATAAATGTTCAGTAAAAACAAACCAGGAAAACACTATAAAATTTTATGTTTCAGATTAGGACATGTAGCAATTTTCAATTTGGAGTATGGGATAGATCATCAATTTCATTTAAACATCTACAGCTCTGGTTTTCAGATATGGAAGATTGCATCTTTAAATTACTCGTTCCTGCTCACCTTTATATTGCCACTCACTGTAAAACTCACTGTATGGAAGGTTTTTTTCTCAGAAAAAAGGTAAAAGGAAATTCTATCATACTTTAAAATGTATTCATATCAAAAGGAAGGGAGGGAGAAGGGGGAAGCAGAAGTGGAGGCACCGTAGGCGAGAGGGAGCGAAAGAGAAAGATGAAAATGTAGAAGCTGTTGTAAAATAATATTTAGTCCGAAATTTTAATAAAGTCTAAATACAGGGGCTTCAAATTAAAATGTGCTATTACTTCAAAATGTTCCATGTGGACATACTTGTATACATGAAAAGTAAAAATATTAGTTAATAAAATACACATTAAAAATTTGTAGATGGCATGTGCATTATGACAACCACTTATTTTAGTCAGAACTTTATAGAAAACTGAGCAAACTCATCGCTGATGAATTTTTTTATTTGCTCAAAGACCTTCATTCCATAGGAGCCCTATCCTAAAGAGGGGAGGGCAAATCGGAAAGAATGCCATAACAAAGCATCAAAGCCTGGGAAGAAGCACCATAGACAGACCTTGCTGTGTTTCTTCCCTTAAACTAGTATCATTAGATCACATTAGCAATGTGTCCAATCACATTTCTATATGACTGCCATTATTCATGGAACCTAAGCCTAAAATCACAGTTTCTCCTACATATTTGAATCTTAATTTCTGAATGCTCCACAATCAGGTAAAATTGATTATGTAAAAGCCTTATGCTTTTAATCTATTAACCTGTTCTTTACTACAGCAGTATCCTCTCAAAGTCGCACATTTTTCTGTGCCTACACTACAACGCTCAATAGTTGGTTGGTGTTTATCTATGTGAGGAAAAAAAAATGTTTCAATGTCCATCTTAGATTCTTGGTTTCTTGCTTTTATTTAATTGATATATGCAAGGATTAGCTTTTTTTCAAAGTATGGATTCCAGAAGTTTTTTTTCTCATATTGTTATTAAATTTTGAATGTTGATTGAATAGACATTGAAATAAATTATTGTTATTGGGTAATGGAATATAGAATATCATAAAATAGAGTTTATACTTTTTCAGCCATAAGATATATTCTTATATAAGAATGTTTTTCTTTTTTTTGTTGTTGTTGTTTTGTTTTGTATTGTTTTGTTTTAGCCAGAGCCATTAGACAAGAAAAAGAAATTAAAGGAATACAAATTGGGAAGGAAGAACTCAAACTATCCCTCTTTGCAGACGATATGATTCTTTAGATCCAAAGAACTCTACTAAGAGACTATTGGAACTCATAGAAGAGTTTGAAAAAGTAGCAGGATATAAAATCAATGCACAAAAATCAACAGCCTTTGTACACGCAGGCAATGCCACGGCTGAGAAAGAACTGCTAAGATCAATCCCATTCACAATAGCCACAAAAACAAATACCTTGGAATAAACTTAACCAAGGATGTTAAAGATTTCTACGATGAGAATTACATATCTTAAAAAAAGAAATAAAAGAGGACACCAAAAAATGGAAAAAATTTCCATGCTCCTGATTTTTCAAATAACTTTTTTTAAGATTTTATTTATTTAATTGAGAGGTAGAGTCACAGACAGTGAGAGGGAGAGACAGAGAGAAAGGTCTTCCTTCCTTCAGTTGGTTCACTCTCCAAATGGCCGCAATAGCCGGAGCTGTGCTGATCCAAAGCCAGGAGCCAGGTGCTCCTTTCCTGGTCTGGTCTCCCACGTGGGTGCAGGGGCCCAAGGACTTGGGCCATCCTCCACTGCTTTCCCAGGCCATAGCAGAGAGCTGGATTGGAAGAGGGGCAGCCAGCACTAGAACCGGCACCCATATGGGATGCAGGCACCACAGGCAGAGGATTAACCTACTGCACCACAGAGCCGGACCCGCAAATAACTTTTTAAAAAGATATATATTTTTACTTAAAAGATAGTTACAGAGATAGGAACAAAGAGAGAAGCCTTCCATCTCTAGGTTCACTCCCCAAATGGCTGTAGTGACCAAGGCCTGGCCAAGTGAAAGTCAGGAACCAGGAATTCTATCTGCGTTGTCAACCTTGGTGAAGAGTCCCAAGTATTTGGGCCATCCTCTGCTGCTTTCCAAGGAGTCTTATTTTTTTTTTTTTTATTTTTGATAGGCAGAGTGGACAGTGAGAGAGAGAGAGACAGAGAGAGAAAGGTCTTCCTTTGCCGTTGGTTCACCCTCCAATGGCCGCCGCTGCAGCCAGCACACCGCGCTGATCCGATGGCAGGAGCCAGGATCCAGGTGCTTTTCCTGGTCTCCCATGGGGTGCAGGGCCCAAGCACCTGGGCCATCCTCTACTGCACTCCCTGGCCATAGCAGAGAGCTGGCCTGGAAGAGGGGCAACCGGGACAGAATCCGGCGCCCCGACCTGGACTAGAACCCGGTGTGCCGGCGCCGCAAGGTGGAGGATTAGCCTATTGAACCACGGCGCCGGCTCTTTTTTTTTTTTTTTTTTTTTTTTCACAGGCAGAGTGGACAGTGAGAGAGATAGAGACAGAGAGACAGAGAGAAAGGTCTTCCTTTTTTGCAGTTGGTTCACCCTCCAATGGCCGCCGTGGCCAGCGCGCTGCGGCCGGCGCACTGCGCTGATCCGATGGCAGGAGCCAGGTATTTCTCCTGGTCTCCCATGGGGTACAGGCCCAAGTACTTGGGCCATCCTCCACTGCACTCCCTGGCCACAGCAGAGAGCTGGCCTGGAAGAGGGGCAACTGGGACAGAATCCAGTGCCCCGACTGGGACTAGACCCTGGTGTGCCGATGCCGCAAGGCGGAGGATTAGCCTAGTGAGCCGCGGCGCCAGCTTCCCAGGAGTCTTAGCAGGCAGCTGGATTGGAAGTGGAGCAAGTGGAGAGGCTGGGACCTAATCCAGCACACTTAAGGGATTCTGGCATTACAGGTGATAACTCACTGTGACACAATGCCAGCCCCCAAATAGCTATTTAATAGCAGTTTATGCTTCCAGTTTAAATTTTTTTTCTGAAGTATTGATGTATATATTGAAAGGAGATGTGATAGAAACAAAGTGGGAGAATAAGAGAAGGAGAGCACTTCCATCTGCTGGTTAACTACCCAAATGAGCACAATGGCCAAAGCTGGTTCAGGCAGAAACTAGGAGACTGGATACAAGGTTCCCATATGGGAGACATGGACCCAATCACTGGGCCAGCCTTTGCTGCTAGCTCAGATACATTAGCAGGGAGTTCAATGAGAAGTAATGCAGGTAGGGTCAGTATTGTGGCATAGTAGGTTAAGCCACCTCCTGTAATGCTGGCATTTCCTCTGGGCACAGGTTCATATCCTGGCTGCTCTATTTCTGACCAGCTCCCTGTTCATGCACCAGGGAAAGCAGCAAAAGGTCGCCCAAGTACTTCTGAGAGACCCAGATGGAGTTCTAGGCTCCTGGCTTTGGCCTGACCCAGCCTTGGAGGTTGCTGTCACTTGGGGTGTGAACCAGTACACAGAAGAGTTCTCTCTCTTTTTATCTCTACCTCTCTCTCTGTAACAGTGCCATTTAAATATATCAATAAATATAAAAGAGAAAAAAAAATAGTGAAGCCTCAGGGACTCAAACTTGCATTCCCATATGAGATGCTGACATCAAAGGGGACCATTTCACTCACTTTGCTATGGTCCAAAATCCTAAAATTGTTTGTTGGATTGCTTCTTTTATTAATAAATAAGTTTTAAAAGCAAGCTTGATTGAAACAGACCTGAAATGAAACCAGTAAATTTTTCCATATCAATGACAGGAAATAAAAAAGCAGTGTTGACAAAAAGAATAGACAGCTCTTGGTGAGAAGTTGGTATCACTGTATGCAGAGAATAAAAAATGCAATGTGTATGAGTGAAATTGACATTTTGAGATTATAATTACTGCCTATAACCCTTGTCTATACTCTTGAAGAACAGCGGTTTTCTACTTATTACTTACTGAATTTTTATGTAGTATTTTTTAAGATTTATTTATTTATTTCAAATTCTGAGTTACACAGAGAGAGGAGAGGCAGAGAGAGAAAGAGAGAGAGAGAGAAAGAGAGAGAGAGAGAGAAAGTCTTCCAACCAATGGTTCACTCCCCAGTTGGCTACAATGGCCAGAGCTGTGCCAATCCAAATCCAGGAGCCAGGAGCCTGGAGCCAGGAGCTTCTTCTGGGTCTCCCACACAGGTGCAGGGGTCCAACAACTTGGAGCCATCTTCTACCACTTTCCCAGTCCATAGCAGAGAGCTGGGTCGGAAGTAGAGCAGCCAGGTCTTGAACCAGAGCCCATATGAGATGCTGGCACTTTAGGCCAGGGTATTAACCCACTGTGTCACAGCACTGGTCCTTATTTAGTATTTGTTTTTTAATTTAGTGGAGGGTTAAGCTTGTGATTGCCAAAGAAATTAAAAGTAAGTCATTGTAAAATTTAAAAAAAAGGAAGTTGAGAGTGAGTGAGTGAGGGAGGATAGGGTTGGAAATATCATTATCTTAAATATCTTAAAAATGCAAATATGAAATACATGAAATCTATTCCATTTATATAAATTTTTAAAAAGTAAAAAAGACTTTCTGATGTGTTGTTGCATTCTATTGGCGAGAATTTTATTGAGGATTTTTGCATCTATGTTCATCAGAGATATTGGTCTGTAATTCTCTTTCAATGCTGCATCTTTTCCCCATCAAGGTGGCATGTACCAATGCCATCTCACTAGTCCCAGTGATCAATTTCTGTTCACAATTGATCATAATGATAGGGCTAAGAACCAAAGGGATCACATAAACAAGAATAGTGTCTGCAAATACTAGCTGATAGAATCAAAAAGGGAGAGAATGATCCAACATGGGAAGTGAGATACACAGCAGACCCATAGAATGGCAGATGTCCTAAACAACACTCTGGCCTCAGAATCAGCCCTTAACGCATGCAGATCCGGCTGAAAAGCCCATGAGAGTATTTCAGGCATGGGAAGCCAAGACACTCTGGGGGAAAAAAAAAAAACACCTAAATGAAAGATCTCAGCGAGTGAGATCCCAGTGGAAAGAACGGGTCATCAAAGAAGGAAGTACCTTTCTCTGAAGGGAGGACAGAACTTCCACTTTGACCAGGCTTTGTCTAAATATGATCAG
The DNA here is from genome assembly GCF_964237555.1 of Oryctolagus cuniculus. Lineage (NCBI taxonomy): Eukaryota > Metazoa > Chordata > Mammalia > Lagomorpha > Leporidae > Oryctolagus > Oryctolagus cuniculus. The sequence continues at coordinate 27,239,314 of NC_091440.1, forward strand.
AGTTGGTGAACTCAGGGGGCTTCCATAGCCTTGGCAGCTCATGACAAGAGCCTAGGGTGATTACTGAGGCCATAAACAAGAGTGTCAATTTGTTAAGTCAACAACAGGAGTCACTGTGCACTTACTCCTCATGTAGGATCTCTGTCCTTAGTGTGCTGTACATTGAGATTTAATGCTATAACTAGTACTCAAACAGTATTTTTCACTTTATGTTTCTGTGTGGGAGCAAACTGTTGAAATCTTTACTTAATGTATGCTAAACTGATGTTCTGTATATAAAGAGAATCAAAAATGAATCTTGATGTGAATGGAAGGGGAGAGGGAGTGGGAAAGGGGAGGGTTGCGGGGGGGGAGGGACGTTATGGGGGGGGAAGTCATTGTAATCCATAAGCTGTACTTTGGAGATTTATATTCATTAAAGAAAAGTTAAAAAAAAAAGTAAAAAAGACAATTTTTAAAAATGAATGTTGGGCCAGCCAAGGGACAAACAGGTTACCTGGCATTCCATAATGGAGTGCTGTTTCAAGTCCATATTATTGAGCTTTTGCTAATGTCCCTGGGAAAGCAGTGACACATGGTTCAAGTATGCCACTCATGTCACTGATTTTATTGATTTTGGTCTTCCCCTTCTTCTTCTTCTTTTTTTTCTTTTTTTTTTTTGATTGGTTAGGCCAATGATGTATCCATTATGGTTATTTTTTAAAAGAACCAACCCCTCATTTCACTGATCTTTTGTATCATTTTATTTTGGTTTCAGATTTGTTTATTTCTTCCCTAATTTTTATGATTTCTTTACTCCTACTAATTTTGGGTTTGGATTGTTGCTATTTTTCTAGGACCTTGATATGCATTGATAGAACATTTATTCAATCCCTTTCAATAATTCCTTGATGTAGGCACGAATTGCTATAAATAGCTCTCTTAAACTTTTTTTTTTTTTTCTGTATCCTATAGGTTTCAATATGTTGAACTGTCATCTTCATTCGGTTCCAGGAATTCTTTTTTCTCCTTTGATTTCTTGTGTGACCCATTGTTTATTCAGGAGTGTGTTGTTCAGTTCCCATGTGTTTTCATATTTTCTGGATTATCTTATGTTGTCCAGTTCCAGCTTCATTCCACTGTGGTCAGAAAAAGTATATGGCACAGATTCCTTTTTTTTTCATTTCTGAGATTGTTTTATGGTCTAGTATATGGTCTATGCTAGAGAAAGTTCCTTTCTCTGATGAAAATCTATTCTGCATTTGTCAGATGAAATGTTCTGTAGATAACAATTAGGTCCATTTTGTCCATTGTGTAGATTATCTGTGCTGTTACTTTGTTGATTTTCTATTTAGCTGTTCTACCTATTGATGAATTTGGGGTATTGAAGCTCCCCCATTATTATTATGTTGACATCTATGTCTCCCTTTATATCCATTAATATTTTTTTAAATAGCCTGGTACCCTGGTATTGGGTTTATATACATTGATTATAGTCAAATTTTCCTATAGAATTGGTCCTTCACTCATTACATAATATCTTTTTTGTTTCTTTTAATAATTCTTATTTGGTCTGATATTAGGATGGTTACACCTGCTTGCTTTTACTTTCCATTAGCATGAGATATCTTTTTCTATACTTTCACTTTCAATCTGTGCATGTCCATGTTGGTCAGGTGTTTCTTATAGGCAGCAAATAGATGGGTCATATTTATTATTCCATTCATCCAGTCTGTATGTTTTAATTGGAGAATTTGGGTCATTTATATTCAAGGTGATTATCGATAAGTAATGACTTGATCTTACCAGTTTTCCATAAATATCCCTGTTGTTCTCTTTGGATTTTCTTTGTATCTTTACTGGGAGATTTTCTATCTTCTCATTCCTTCAATATGATGACTATCATTTCTGTGTGTAGCACATCCTTCAGAATCATTTGTAAGGCTGAACAAGTGCCTAAAAATTCTTTAAATTTCTGTTTTATTTTGAAAGATCTTTATTTCACCTTCACTGCTGGGTACAATATTGTGGGTTAACAAGTTTTTTGCTTTATTTTCTCTTTTAAGACTTGAACTATGTCTCTGCATCTTCATCTAGCCTATAGGGATGCTGATGAGAAATCAGCTTTGAGTCTGATTGAAGACCCTCGGAAGATAATCTGGTATTTCTCTCCTGCACATTTTAGAATCTTATATTTATGTTTTACTGTTGAAAGTTTGATGATAATGTGCTGTGGTGCAGATCTTTTCTGATTGTGTCTGTTAGGAATTCTACGTACTTGTGCATTTGGATGTCCTGTTTTTCTCCAAATTAGGGAAGTTTTCTTAATTATTTCCCATCTAATCCGTTCTCTCTTTACACACCTTCAGAAACTCCTAAGACATGTATGTTTTGTTGTTTGCTAGTATCCCATAATTCACAAACACTATTTCAATTTCTTCTCCTTCACCTTCTTCTCTTTTTGTCTATTTCCAAGGATTTTTCATCCTGCTTGGATATTCTTTCTTCTCTTTGATCTAGTCTGTTGTTCAGGCTTTCCACTGTATTTTCTATTTGACATATTGAGTTCTTCATTTTTAATATTTCAGTTTGGTTAGTCTTCAATATCTCTATTTCTTGGCAAAAGTTTTCATCCATATTATGTGTGGACTCCTTTATCTCATGAATTTGTTTCTTTGTGTTTCTGAGTAAACATGATCATTCTTTTGAATTCATTTTCAGGCATTTCATCAATATATTTTCACATTCTAATAGTGAAGTGTTTTGTGTGTGTGTGTGTGTGTGTGTGTTCCATTTGGGGAGTCGTAACATCTTCCTTGCTCTTATTTCTTTCCTTTCTGCACTTTTGGGGGATTTGAAGAAACACATGTTTTTCTTTTCTGATGGATTTTGCTTTTGAACTGGCTTAGTGTAGTATCTGCTCTTTCAGAAGATATCCAGAGGTATGTGTTAGTTAGGTGGTGCCAGGGAGCTCTGGTCAGTGTTCAAGTATGGGCAAGATTCCGGGGTGATACCCATGTTGGGCCTGATAAATCGCCTATATTGTCAGAAGAAGGGAGTTTACAATCTAGTTTTTTGGCATAGTCATGCTCTCACCTCCTCTCATCCAAAGTGATCAATGCCCAAGTTTATCCCACAGTGGCAACAGCCCCTATCCACGCAGGCATATGAACCTCACAAAGGATCTGTGCAGTCCTCAATGTGAGCACAGAACACTCCGCAATGACCCACATGGCAATCAGGGAGATCTGAGCCTCTGAGACCTGATGAAGTGATTTCCTAGAGACCCAGGTACTCCCCAGGTTCTATCATGCAGTCAGAGAATTCCCACAGTCAGCACACAAGGTTCCCACAGTCCTGGGGTGCAGAAGATCCACTGTCAGTCCTGTGTGTCTGCCCCTTCCACAGAGAGAGAGAGGAGACCTTCCTAGAGCCAACTGCCTATGGATGCTCCACCTAGGCAGTTTGAACCCTGGAGCCTGTAATATAGCGGGAGGTAGGAACACATCCTAAGTGGGTGCTCAGCCTCCTTTCAACCTCCAGGGCAGACTCAAAGTCAGAAGGGAACACAGATTTTCCCCTCTAATAAACTGCCCTAGTCACAGTCAAGAGTGCTGTCAGCCTCTACTGGGGTTAACATGGCACTTTCTCTCTGCCAGTTGCCTACCCTTTTATGGGGTGAAAAGAAATAAACAAGCTGTTCTTCCACAGGGCCCTAGGACTCCAGACCAGACTCAAAGTCAGTGTGTTCTACAAGGTTCTCATTCTGTCGATATCACCAGTGACAGGGGCTGCCACCTTCTGCTCTCACTTCATTCTCAGTAGCTGGCGTCTATTTCTCCTCCAGCCCCTAGCTGTGGGATTCACAGGTTGCACCCTTGCTCACTGCTGCTTTTGTACTGTCCATGCTGCTCCATAGAGTCTCTCTTCTCTCTGTAGAATCTCACTGCAAACTTCTCTTTTGCTCTACCCTGGGAATGCACTTCCTCAGTTGTCCTTCAGTTATCTTACCCTGGTCAAAATCCACATGTCTTTCCCCTACTTGGAAATCCCATGTTGGAAATCCCCTAATTTCATTTTTAAACAATAATTTATTTACTTTCAATGGATCTACATAGAGATATATTTAAAAATCTTGTCATGCAAATATTATTCTGTAAATTCTTACAAATTGTAATCTACTAATGCAGTATAAACAATCAGTTCCAAGGCTAGAAATATATGATTATGTACAATATTTTACAGTTAAAACTTTATATACTTTTTTACTCGCAAATATAATGCATGTCTCTTTATAAAAGTATTTTTCTTAATTCAGTATTATGTGTGAGTTCTTTCATCTATAATGACTATGTGTATTTATAACTAGTTGTTTGTTAACCTGTAACCAAATAAAGTATTCACTGTTGTATTAATGAATTTATTATTGCTACTATTTATAAAAAAGCTATAAATATTATCATCTACAGCAATTCCCACAAAAAAAACTTCAAATTAATTCTTAGTACTGGGAGTATGGAAAATATCTCAAATCTTCTGGAAGAGTATGCATTTTATAAACATCACTCTTACTAAAATATACAAACAAGTTAAATAACAATAAAATTGCAGTAGGTAATTATTTACTTATGTAGGTTTTACAAATAGGGACTATACTTTTCATTAAGTCATATACATGATGAACTAATGAAGCAAGTTCTACCACTATAAAAGAGCATTATTTATGAATAATAATCTGCCTTTGAATATAAAAATGATTGATTTTTTTGGTTGTTTATTTTTTTATTTTTTTTTTAACTTTTATTTAATGAATATAAATTTCCAAAGTACAGCTTATGGATTACAATGGCTTCCCCCCATATCGTCTCTCCCACCCACATCCCTCCCCTTTCCCACTCCCTCTCCCCTTCCATTCACATGAGGATTCATTTTTGATTCTCTTTATATACAGAAGATCTGTTTAGCATACATTAAGTAAAGATTTCAACAGTTTGCTCCCACACAAACATAAAATGAAAAATAATAGATGATTTTTTAAATGATGATGAAATCAGATCAGACCTATTATCATGTTTAATCCCAGTGAGAGTCAAGTTGGGAATTCTTTTTTTTTTTTTTACAGAAGATCAGTTTTGATAAATTTGATATACATGCAAGAAGAATTAATTCAGTAGTTGCTCAAAGTGTTGTTTTTAGAAACTTGTTTCTCCTTTTCTTTGTTTGTAATTTATTTATTTATTTATTTTATTTATTTGACAGGTAGAGTTATAGACAGTGAGAGAGACAGAGAGTAAGGTCTTCCTTCCATTGGTTCACTCCCCAAATGGCCACCACGGCCGGTGCTGCACCAATCTGAAGCCAGGAGCCAGGAGCTGCTTCCAGGTGCAGGGGCACAAGCACTTGGGCCATCCTCCACTGCCCTCCCAGGCCACAGCAGAGAGCTGGACTGGAAGAGGAGCAACTGGAACTAGAATTCTGCGCCCATATGGGATGCCGGCGCTGCAGGCAAAGGATTAACCAAGTAAGCCATGGCGCCGGCCCCTATAATTTATTTATTATTTATTTATTTGAAAGGTCAACAAAGACTGAAAGTCAAAGAGATCTTCCATCCACAGGCTCACTCTCGAAATGCTAGGCACACCTGAGGCTATGCCATGTGATGCCAGAAGACAAGAAGTCAATCCTTTTCTCCCACATGAGTGGCAGAGACTCAACTACTTGAGTCTCTTGAAGGAGGGGCAGACACAGTGAAAAACAGAGCGAGATCTTCCATCTGCTGCCCAATGCACAGATCAACAGGAATCTGGACTTCACTGCAGGCACAGTAATGTGGGATGCTGGCATCCTAACCAGCAGCTAACCATTGCTCCAAATACCTACCTCTCCCATTTTATTGAGTTTTATCTTGAGAAAACTGAATGACTTGGATCTTTTCTAGACTTGGAAATATGTTCAAATAATGTAGACTAAGTGAATACAAATTTTCAGTAAATATTATACTACAGTTACTCTATTTCCAGTATATCCTCTGAATTTGCACATCAGGCTCTGTAATGTTTCTATAAATAATAAAAGGTACATTGGTCACATTTCACACTCTATAGGTTGGGATTTGCTATTATGCTGTTATTTTAGTGCATATCTAAAAATTTCAAGGTTATTCCAATGAAATAAACCAATCATTATGGATTCGTATACTGTTTTTATTTTTTTTTCCAATCAGGTCTCAGACTTTTCCTTGATGGAAGACTTTTTTTGTAAAGATTTATTTATTTATTTGGAAGTCAGAGATACAGAGAAGGAGAGGCAGAGACAGCGAAAAACAGAGCGAGATCTTCCATCTGCCATTTCACTCCCCAAAAGGTTGCAATGGTCAGTGCCAGGCCAGGACAAAGCCAGAGGCTAGGACCCCCATCCAGGTCTCGCATATGGGTGCAGCAGCCCAAGGGCATGGGCTATCTTCCACTGCTGTCCCAGGTGATCTAGCAGGGAGCTGGATCAGTAGTGGAGCAACTGGGACTTGGACTGGCACCCATATTGATGTTGGCCCTGCAGGTAGCAACTTTATCCGCTAAACCACAACGCTGCCCCCTCATATAATCTTCAAAAATAAGTAAATGACTTACAGTGAAGTTTCACAATTCATTAAAGTTAAACTTGATACAATTCAAACAAGACCTGTTAGTAGTTATACCAAATGTGCCTTACAGCTATATGCCCTACCTAGGAGAATAGTCTTACAACCTTTGAAACCTACATTGAGATGTCATCAGGCTGAAGTTGATCACTGAAGAGAGTAGAAACTGAAATGAGGTAAAGAGTAGGACCCATGAAAGGCTTTGGAAAGCTGAGGCATATAAACAGACTCATGGTTACACATCAAACATTATTTAGGAAGTGACTAGAAGCTGTGTTGATTGAGGTAAATAAAATTATTTTGCTAAATCCAAAAGGATCAGTTTCTTCAGTCATTCCACTCTGCTTGAACATTTGACTCAAGCCAACCTGCCTTGCTTTATGTTGTTTTCCTGTAGTCGCGACAATTTTCAGATAATTGCTTCCTGTACCACTATGTCAGACACTAAAGAAAGACTCACAACCCTAGAATTAAAATAAAACATATGTTGCAAAAAATAAGACTGCTTTTTTTCTCCTCAAATACTGTTAACGTCTGTAGGAAGAAAACCCTTGAAGGTTATTTTTATTTTTTTTTTTTTTGCCATAACAATAATACGCCCTCCTTGATTGAAATAAATATGGCTTACCAGTAATTTTCATTTAACTTATTCAGTATATCACATAAATCTTGTACCATATTTGAATGTTATAAATTAATATACAGATATCTTTGATTTTCTGTTCAGAAATATTTAGAAAAATTTGCTTGTATTAATAATATACAAATTATTCTGCATATTGGACCTCTTTCTCTCAAATCCTCAGGGACAAGCCTTTTCTTATGTTTTTATTATCATGTCCATTGGAGAATGGTAACCAATGAGAGGTGTCTAACTTTCTGACCTAGTAAATCAGTGATTGTAAAATGTAAAATCACATATATGATATATAACATCAAGAAAGTTCAATAAACCTCAAGTTTTTTTTTTTTTTTCAAATACAACTGATTTTAAATATATGTTAATTCCTAAGTCTGAATTTACCTCCAGTCTTCCCTCTTGGCCATAATTATTGAATGTTTGTTGCTAAATGCAACCAAAGCAACATTTTCAAAATAATTTAAGAATTATTTACTTTGGATAAATATTTCAGTAACAGTAGAGTTCAAAATTGTGTTAATTGTGTTTGAGCTGTTTTAAATATCATATATGAGCATAGTCATGGAGTATTTGTCAGGGCTGTGATAACAAAATGCTGTAGACTAGATAGCTTAAAGGTCATTTATGTCTAACAGTTCTGAAGTTTGAGAAGTCCAAGATCAAAGAGATGGCCTACCTGGTTCCTGGTGAGCATGCTGTTCTTTCTTTATCCTCATGTGTCTGGAAGAGTGATAAAACAAGGTTGATCTTATCTTTTATAAGGATGCAACCATCCCTACCAATTCACCTCACCAAAGTTCCATCTACAAATACAATCTTACTGGGAATTAAAATCAACTTACTAATTTTTTGAATGACACAGTGTTCTGTTTATAGCAGGAGTATTTCCCTTTCAAAGGATAAATAATATTCCCTTGCATGTATATACTACATATGTTTCTTCTTTGAATTGTTGATTGACATTTAGTTTGTGTTCACAAGTTGGCTAGCTAATGTAAAGTGAATGGAATGAATGCAGGAGTGCATTCACATATGTTTTGAGATCCTAGGGTAGAGCAACATGAAGAGTTGCTATTCAATGGGTATAAAATTCTAGTAATGGGGCCGGCACTGTGGCCTAGTGGATAAAGCAACTGCCTGCAGTTTTGGTATCCCATATGGGTTCTGGTTCGAGTCCCTGCTACTCCACTTCTGATCAAGCCTTCTACTATGGCCTGGGAACATAGCAGAAGATGGTCCAAGTCCTTGGACTCCTGCACCCACTTGGGAGACCCGGAAAAAGCTCCTGGATCCTAACTTCGGACCAGCACAGCTCCTGCCATTATAACCAACTGGGATGTGAAACTGCAGATAGAAAACCTCTCTCTCTGCCTCGCCTTCTCTCTGTGTGTATCTCTTTCAAATAAGTAAATAAATCTTTAAAAAAAAAAATTCTAGTAATGCCTAATGATGAAATCTGCTGGGTGAAAATGTGCCTATAGTTAACAATATTGTGGTGCATACTTAAGATATATTAAAGGGTAGGTCTCATGTAAGTGTTCTTACCATAATAGGAAAAAAAAAAAGTCTCTTAGTCTTTCCTTAAACTTCTTCAAGTTCCACTTTTAAATGAGTAGGACACCAAAAACTGCAAAAGAATGCAGAAGTCAAGTGCTAATATGCATCTCAATAATAGCCACGTATTAGTCATAGAGGAAGGACAGACTGTTCTCACTTGTGCTGCTGTCTCTAGTAGGTAGTAACTCTTTAGCCCTTTCAATTGGTATATTCATTGCAGTGCTAGCTATCTTGTACTCAGATTTTTAATTTGATGTTGACTACCTGAGAATGAACCGGGTGGTGGAAAGCTGCAGCTATCTCTTTGTGATCTCTGTGTTGATCCATTGGTTAGACACCAGTCTTCTCTCAAAAATAAATCGGTTTACCACTTAATCAAGTGTGCACTGATGCATTAAATCAATAAAATAGACATTGGGTGTGCATTTTGCCAGGCATTCTTTTAGGATTTATGATGCTAGTAAAAGAGATAGTGATAGGGCTGCTCTTGTGAAGCATTCAACTAAAAGCGTCAGGGAAACAACCTGAATATACAATGAGTATTGCTGAGTGGGATGGTGAGTCACAAAACGAATTATGTTGCACACACAGAAAGATGATTGGCTTCAGAATTTTTTAAATGGTATTAAATGATACTGTGCATTTTCTGTGAGCTTTTTGAGCCAAAAAATCACTTTCTTAAACCAAAATCTGAACACTAGTGATAATTTGCCCATCCAATATTCAGGAGGCATATTCCAAACTGAAAAAAAAAAAACAAACAGTTGTTGCAAAGACAAATCATGTAAGTAGCTCAGCACCACTGCCTCAAACATCTCTATGCCCTTGCCCCACTCATCATGCTCATGACCTACCATTTAGCAGACATATTTTCATAACAACAACTCTTGGAAACTCTTTTTGTTTGGATGTGCTTTTGTGGTATAGAGTTGGTTTGATGATTCATCCATTCTGCAAATCATTTTTATCTTAATATATACTTTTATTTTTAAAAGGCAGTATCTTTATATTTCCTTCAGATTGTCTTATTTTATTCATCATAAAGAAGAAAATGGATTCAGGATAAAGATCTTTCTAAGAATAAAGATTATTGTTTGATGAAAGTCTCTCTTGTTATCTATATTTTAGTAAACTAAATCAGTAAAGAAGGTACTCGAAGTATAGAATTACCAATGTACTCCACAAAGTTAAAAAATAAGAGAGTTGATAATCATGAGTATCTTTTTATTAAAAATAATTTAAGTATAGAATGATAAAAAAGAAAACCCAAAATAATCAAGATTCAAGATACAGAGTTATAAAAAGAAACTCAACCTTGTGAGGGACACAGCACACAATATTACATTGCTAATATCTTTTACCTTAAATAACAGTATTACTTAGCTAGTGATTTATCATTACTCCAAAATCACATGCTGCTTCCCCCTCCCCCAGTTTAAAAATACATACAAATGTAGGAGCAAGTGTTGTGGCACAGTGGGTAAAGCTGCCATCTTCTTTGTCATCATAACATGCAGGCACCTGTTTGTGTCTTGGCTGCTCCACTTCTGATACAGTTCCCTGCTTATGGCCTGAGAAAAGCCTGGAAGATAGCCCAATTCTTTGGAACCCTGCCAGGCATATGGGAGACACGGAAGAAGGTCCTCGTCCCTTGCTTCAGCCTGGCCTAGCTCAGGACATTGCAGCTATCTGGGGAGTAAACCAGCAGAGGGAACATCTCTCTCTCTCTCTCTCTCTCTCTCTGTACCTGACTTTCAAATAAAATAAAAACAAATCTTAAATATATACACATACATACATAAATATATATCCAAATGTAGAGGAAATATGTTTTCAAAACTTTCATAACATTCATGACTATATAGAAATATAGAAAGAACAAGAAGTTGAAATTCAATTTTCTGATAGTATATTACATGAAATGATTAATTCTAATTCTTCAGAATAGATTTAGTTAGACCTGTAGTAGCATGTATTTTAGCTATAACTAATGCATCAAGAATAACAAAAATGAGGTTGGGATTCTTTTGCATACAGATTCTATGGGTGGCTCTCTTTGTATCCTATATATTGGATGATCTCAATGACAGATCATTATTTTTGCTTTTGTTAGCAAAACTATCAAAAAATCGTGTTCCCCACAGTATCCAACCAAGATTTTCTAGTCATAAACCTTTCTTTCAAAAAATGTCAGTAGCAAGACATCACTCATCACACGTTGAATCTTCATGTGACTAAAGCATGCCTTTAACCTTCAGAAAGATCTTTAATCTTGTAATGGCTCAGAATTGTCCAACTCTACTCTGTTTTTAGACTTTTACTGCAAGAGAAATCCACCTTCAGGCTGTTATTTTATTAACTTATCTGACTGGATAGATCAAACTTTTAAAAATAATAAGATCAGGATTTCTATTACTTTTTATAATGACATGATTCTCCTACAGTTCTTGTGATTTTGGTGCCTACAGAGATTAGAACATTTTTATTTTACATTTGGCATTTAAAGCACAGGGTTGTCCCCATTATGAGATTTGAAATATAAATTCTTTTATAAATGGAAAACATACAAATAAATCTAACTTTTCTATAAATACTATAGGCAAATAATAAATAGTCAAAATAAAATAACATCCCAAAATAACATCTTTTTATGATAAAACCTGTGACTTTAGTGCCTACTTTTTTCTCTAATGCCGATTTTTTACCTAGCACACATACACCAGAATTCTACAAATGAGTCACTGCTCAGGGCCTTTTGCTTCATTATTTTATCTCTTTTTTCTGTTCCTTTTATTAAAGCAGCAGAGGTCTGCTTGGAGCTCCCCTGCTTGGCACTGCTGCAGGGATTTAAACTTTAGCAGGTTCAAAGAAAGCAAGTATTGTAAGGAGAAGCCTTGGATTTATATAGATTCCTTTGAAGTGCTCAAAGTATGAGAAACCTTGCATGGTCAAGGTTAAAGTTACAAAGGGTAGAACATGTAATCTCTGTATTCTTGTCAGTCTCTCATCCCTCTATAAATTTCTAAAAACACCTTATTGAAAATGCTAGGTACAGTTTCAGACAAGGTTCCATCAGGAGACAGTTTTCAGATTTTCAAGTGTCTTTAATAAAGGGTATAGTCGCAGAAGTAATGGGAAGGTTAAGGGAAATAAGAAAAAAATGTTACAGCACTCAAGCAATATTATGGCTTTACAGAGCATACCCCAGGAAAGATAACAGGGAGAAATTACCCTACTGGAGACCAGTGAGAGCCATGGTGGAAGGGTTGCCCAAAAGGAATTATAGAGATAAGTGGACATAGTAGTGACCAGATCATGCTGCTCTTAGCAATAAGCGTGGATAACAACTGTCCCTTCTCTTTCAGTCTCACCTCTCTGTGGACTCCTATCAGCCCACCTAACTCGTAGTCAACCCATATGAGAATATGAATAATTCAGTCAGCAGAGGTTAGCTTTCTAGACACAAAGCAGAGTGGAAAGTAGGTAGGAAAAAGTGTAAAAGAACAAGGCATAGTCACGGATTTGGCAATTTAGTTTTAGTGTTATTTTCCTTAGCACAAATTAAGAAATTAATATTCAATACTGAGGAAGCAAAATTCTAATAAGTGATTATTCTTTATCACCCAACAATGAAACTGTTTATATCAGGAGACAGGACTGGATGGAGACAACAATGGGATTATCTAAATAATAATTGATATAAAATGTACATAGAAACTAAAGTGTGAGAAAATGAATTACAAATGGAACATGAGAACATGGGTATTTTGCTAAAGGCTCCTTCAATTTTCTACATGCACACATTTATTTGAAATTTTTTGTATTCTAAATAGAATCCAAAGAAGTACACTTGAGCATGTTTCATGTAAAAGTGTCATTTCAATGTATCATTTCCCTAATATTTAAAATGCATTATTCAGTATTACATAGACTATAGAGCTGGTCAACTTTACTGGCCACAGGCCCATGTTTAATCTAGAGTTCAGTTAAACAATGAAGCAATTCTTTTTTTCTGCCAGAACCCATGCTAACACATGAAATTACAAATGTACAATTCAGTAGGTCTAACACTACCTAACCTTATATTCTCCTTCATTGTATAACATTTAGAATCTATTCCCACAATTACTCCTGCAAATTAGTTGATACAGTCTAGACCTATAACATTTCCATTCATGTAGAAGTGTCCTTTTAGGAACCAAAAAAAAAAAAAAAAAAAAAAAAAAAAAGCACTTTTCTCCAGAACGTATTGTAATTTAACTCTTATTAAGCTGTGTGAATCCAGTGTTAGATAGGGACGGTGGTTAATAAGGAAAACGAGATTCCTCCTGCTTGGATATTGACCACAGTAAATCATGTAACTGTCTTTACTGAAGAAAAGACTGCTTTCCTCAGGCAGAGAAGGGTGGGCTAGGGAGGCATCTATTTGGTCTCCTCAATATCTGCCCAAATGTCAACATCTTCTATCCACAGGAACTTTTATTTCTTTTTTAAAATATTTATTTTTGTATTTGAAAGTTCAGATCAGTAGTGAGTTCTTCCTCTGGTTCACTCACCAGATGGTCACCATTACCCAGGCTGGACCAGAACAAAGTCAGGAGCCAGGAGCTTCATCTGGGTTTCCCATAATGTAGATCTATAGCACCTCACCACATTTCAGTTCCTTGCCTACTTGACTGAGAAAACACAGCCCTGTTCCATTGAGAAAATTCCCAACCCTCTGCAATCTTCCACAACCGGCTCAGCTGTTCATCTTCCTCATCCAGCTCAACCTTGCCTCAGCCATTACCCTGTTCCCACAGAAGAAGCCTGTGCAGACTACTCAGCCTTGCCTAAAGTCTGCCCACTTGACCCCAGCTGCCTTAACTACATAAAACCCAGTCTGTAAGAGGACAGAGCTCTCTACTATGAATTCTCTACACTTGCTGCCACTGGTGAGTCCTTCTCAGGTTTTATCTCTGAAAAAATCTGCTCTCACTGGAGTCCTAGGTCTGCCACCTCTTTGTCTTGCTCTTCTAATTTTGCATCCCACATAGTAGCAGGGGCCCAAAAGGTTGGGCCCTGCTGCTTTTTCCAGACAAGCTGCATGGAGCTGGATTGGAAATAGAGTGACCAGGACACATATGGGAGCCCAAATTTTATGCCACAATGCCAGCCTCAGGCCCTTTTATGTCTAATCTAGACTATGATACTTAGCCTTTAATTGACATGACAATTATACAGACTGTGCAGTAAAAATGCGAACATTCATTAGAGCTAAAACACAAAATTTTTAGATATGTAATCACGAACTCTGCAGATCTGAACAAGTGCCAGGACAATCTTAAATAAAACAGAATCATATGATATTGAAATATAGTATTGAAAAGATTATATACTTTCTAATGAATAACTCTAATAGTTTTATGTTGTCCAGTAATAAAGTCTAATAGTGATTGAGTAACTTGTAGAAGAGAGAATACTAGGGCATCAAATTAGTATTAGACTGAAATTCCACCAGAACATAAAATAGCTATAAGCGTGTATAATATGACCCAGCAAACCCACTCCTGGGAATTTACCCAAATAAAATGAAATCAACATATAAAAGAGAGATCTTTACCCCTCCATGTTTATTGCAGCTCAATTCACGATAGCTAAAATATGCAATCAACCTAGATGAACATCAACTGATGACTGGATAAAGAAATTATGGTATATATACACTATGCAATATGAGTCAGCCATAAAAAAAGAATGAAATCCTGTATTGTGCAACGAAGTGGATGCAACTGGAAATCATTATACCTAGTAAAATAAGCCAGTTCCAAAAAGACAGATACCATATGTTTTGTCTGACCTGTAGTAACTAATAGAGTACAAAAATATAATGTATAGGAGTGAAATGGACATTTTGAGATTCAATGATTGTTTAGAGCCTTGTCTCTACTGTTGAGGAGCAGTGTTCTTTATTTCCTTCTTACTGTTTGTTGAACTCTTTACTTAACATAGGGTTAATCTTATGAATATAAAGTAAATTGAAAGTAGATCATTGTAAAAGTTCAGAGGGAGTGGGAGACAAAGGAGTAAACGTCAGAGCATGGGTGGGTAGGAGGTTAGGCAGGGAGGCATCACTGTGTTCCTAAATATGTATATATAAAATACATGAAACTTATACACCTTAAAAAAAATAACATATATGTGAGGTCTTCAAAAATCTCATAGAAAAATGTGTATTGAAAAAATCTATGCATGAATTTTGTTTTGGATGAAATAAACTGTTATTTTATTTCCATTTTCCCTCAAACATTTTAAGTACCCTTTTATATAACAAAAATCTATTTGGGAAACACTTATAATGAACTGAGAATAAAAAGTTAATCTTTATTGAAGAAAAGACTGCTTTCCTCAGGCAGAGAAGGATGGGCTAGGACAGTACATATTTGCACATAATTTGGAAAAAGTTGTAAGTCAGCAAAAAGTAATAGTCTCTTTAATCTAGTTTACTTCATAAAAAAGCCTAGCTAAGTTCATGTGATAAAATTTTGTTGGGGATTATAGACCCAAGGAAACCAAACAAATGGAAAATGGGAAGTGTTATACAAGGCTTAGTCATAACTCTTCAACAAACATAGCTGATTTTTTAGTCATGCTATCTATCTTCTTAAAGACCACTCAAAAGAAATGCATTTTGGAAGATTTTATAAGGGAGAGAAGAGATAAAGCATTTATTTGTTGGAAACTTGGAAATTATGGTCAATCAGACTATCTCATACTTTTAGACTTGATAGTGGAATATTCCCAAGACTAAAGCCATAGAATTTGGAAGCTGACAACATCCTTTTTTGTTTCTTTCTTTAAATACCTGAGAACTGAACCAGGAAGAAATGCCTGAGTGAATTTTTAGACATAATTCTCCCAGCCCTGGTTTTTAAAGGAAACTTTATCTGCTTGATAGTCATAACAAACTATATTAGTTAGAAGAAAAAAGTCAATTTATACCCTTAAGATCATTCAGATAACTCTTCCTCAGACTTCTTTGATCCTATGTTCAAGGATTTTCTTTTCTGCTTCTAATTAATCTTGTCAAGTTATTTGTCACGGACTGAAAGTGTTTGTGCTTCAAGCACTGTTTCCCTCATAGAAAGTAGAAGAAAAGAGAAAAAGTTGCATTGGAGTCTGGGGCAGTTATGAAATTGGCTCTGACTTCTGATTTTAAGCCTGGACGATAATACACAGCTTCGAGTTTGCAGCTGGCCATACAGAACCTTCTAGATATGCTTACATGCCATCTAGCTCGATCTTTAGGCATTTGATGTCTTTACTAATCCTTAGTAGCATTTCAGGAGATGTTTTTCAAAAATAAATTACTGGCTGTGAAAGTCATAATTTTCTCATCTACCATCAGGTTTCCTGCTAAGTCTCTCCTAGCACATCCTTCCAATGACAATGCAGTATTCTTATCCACTGTGTAAGCTTAAACAAACATCATATGGACTAAGAGGCAGGCTTGCCTCTTTCTAGAGTTTTACATGCTGCAGTTCTTTAGTTCCACCCAAAACAACACCTTCAAGTCACCCAATGCATTTTAGTTATGCTCCTGCATGTATGTACTTGATGTAAGACATAGCATCCTCATAAAGCACTGTCTCGTGAACAGAGGAAGTGGAAACTGCAAAAACTATGTCCTTTGTCATAGAAAATATGTACCAGCACAACACTAGATCACTGCACTTCAAAATACTTCAAATACTGCAGCACTATAAATGATATTGTAGTGTCTGCTAAGTCTGTCTGCAAGCCCCTGGCGAATATTTTTATTCTAGATCATTTAGTATATATACACATATATGTATATATATACTATATATCAGACAAAATAAACATTACCCCAAAAACTGTTAAAAGTGACAAAGGGGCCGGCGCCGCGGCTCACTAGGCTAATCCTCCACCTTGCGGCGCCGGCACACCGGGTTCTAGTCCCGGTCGGGGCGCCGGATTCTGTCCCGGTTGCCCCTCTTCCAGGCCAACTCTCTGTTGTGGCCAGGGAGTGCAGTGGAGGATGGCCCAGGTGCTTGGGCCCTGCACCCCATGGGAGACCAGGAAAAGCACCTGGCTCCTGGCTCCTGCCATCGGATCAGCGCGGTGCGCCGGCCGCAGCGCGCTGGCTGCAGTGGCCATTGGAGGGTGAACCAACGGCAAAGGAAGACCTTTCTCTCTGTCTCTCTCTCTCACTGTCCACTCTGCCTGTCAAAAAATTTAAAAAAAGTGACAAAGAAGGGCACTATGTAAAGATTAAGGGATCAATTGGACAGGAAGAAGTGACTATAATAAATGTATATGCACCAAATGCCAAGGCACCAGTCTATTTAAAACAAATGTTTGATATAGTATATATATATATATATATATATATATATATATATATTGAATAGACTGTCCTTCCTCCAGGGATTGGTTTTGGATCCTTGATCAAATATAAGTTGGCTGTAGATGTTTGGATTGATTTCTGGTGTTTCTATTCTGTTCCATTGGTCTATCCATCTGTTTCTGTACCAGTACCATGCTGTTTTGATTACAACTGCCCTGTAGTATGTTCTGAAATCTGGTATTGTGATGCCTCTGGCTTTGTTTTTGTTGTACAAGATTGCTTTAGCTATTTGAGGTCTCCTGTGTCTCCATATGAATTTCAGCATCATTTTT
The DNA here is from genome assembly GCF_964237555.1 of Oryctolagus cuniculus. Classification (NCBI taxonomy): domain Eukaryota; kingdom Metazoa; phylum Chordata; class Mammalia; order Lagomorpha; family Leporidae; genus Oryctolagus; species Oryctolagus cuniculus. The sequence continues at coordinate 27,256,809 of NC_091440.1, forward strand.
TCCAGATCTGAGAAGGTCTTTGGTATTTTGATTGGTATTGCATTGAATCTGTAAATTGCTTTTCTCTTAATACTGCTTCTGGTATATCCCATATGTTTTGATATGTTGCACTGTCATTGTCATTCTTTACCAAAGATTTTTTTTATTTCCCTTTTGCTTTCTTCTATGACCCACTATTCATTCAGGAGCATATTGTTCAGTCTCCATGTGTTTGTATATGTTCTAGAGATTCTTGAGTTGTTGATTTCTAGCTTCATTCCATTGTGTTCAGAAAAGATGTATGGTATGACTTCATTTTTTAAAATGTTCTAAGACTTGCTTTATGGCCTAGCATATAGTCTAGCCTAGAGATGGTTCCATGCTCTAACAAAAAAAAAAAAAAAATCTGCATTTTGCAACTGTGAGATTAAAGGTTCTGTAGATATCAGTAAGGTCCATTTGGTCTATGGCTTAAAATGTCTCTGTTGTTTCTTTGTTGATTTTTGGTCTGGTTGTTCTGTCCATGGAGTGTTGAAGTCCCCCATTACTATTGTGTTAGAGTCTATGTCTCCCTTTAGATCCATTAACATTTGTTTTAAATAGCCAGGTGCCCTGACATTTGGTGCATATACATTTATTATAGTTGCTTCTTCCTGTCTAATTGATCCTTAATCTTTACATATGCCTTTCTTTGTCACTTTTAACAGTTTTTGGGGTAATGTTTATTTTGTCTAATATTAAGATGGTTAAACCTGCTCTTTTTTGCTTTCCATTAGCATGAAATGTCTTTCTTCATCCTTTCACTTTCAGTCTGTATGTATCCTTGTTGGTGAGATGTGTTTCTTGTAGGCAGTAAATAGATGCAACTTGTTTTTTAATCCATTCAGTCAGTCCATATCTTTTAATTGGAGAGTTTAGGCCATTTAAATTCAAGCTTACTATTGATAAGTTTTGACTTGGCCCTGCCATGTTTCCCTGAATATTCCTATTATTTGTGTTGGATTTCCTTTGTTCTTTTACTGGGAGATTTTTTGCCTTCACATTTTTTTCTTTCTTTTTTCAAAAAATATTTATTTTGTTTATTTGAAAAAGTTAAAGAGAGAGAGAAAAAGGTCTTCCGTATGCTGGTTCACTTCCCAAATGGCCTCAATGGCCAAAGCTGAGCTGAGCTGAAACCAGGATCCAGGAGCTTCTTCAGGTCCCCCATGTGGGTGCAGGGGCCCAAGGACTTGGGCCATCTTACACTGCTTTCCCAGGCAATAGTAGAGAGCTGGATCAGAAATGGAGCAGCCAGGACTCTAACCGGCACCCATATTGAATGCTGGAACTGCAGGCAACAGCTTTTATCTGCTGCACCACAGTACCTGCCGCCACATTCTTTCATAATGATGACTAACTTTCTGTGTTTCTGTGTGTAACAAATTTTTAAGCATCTTTTTTAGGCTGAATGAATGGTGACAAATTCATTTTCTGTTTTTATGGAAGATATTTATTTCACCTTAATTCATGAGAGTTTTGCAGGGTACAGTATTCACTGTGGCAGGTTTTATTTATTTTTTTTCTCATAAGACATAGACTACGTCTCTCCATTCTCTCTTAACCTTTAGGGTTTTGATAAGAAGTCAGCTGTGAGTCCAACTGTAGATACTCTGAATGTAATCTGATGTTTTTTCTTGTGCACAGTTTAAAAACTTTTCTTTATGTTTTACTTTTGAAAGTTTGACTACAATGTGACATATTGAAGATCTTTTCTGGTCATGTGTACAATGAGTTCTATATGCCTCAAATATTTGGATGTCTCTCTCCAAATTAGGGAGGTTTTCTGTAATTAATTCAGTTGACAGGCCTTCTAATCCATTCTCTCATTCCACACTCTTAGTACATCTTAAGTTCCATATGTTGGGTCATTTGATAGTAAATCTCCAACACTGTTTTTAAATTTTTTAGTTTCTTCTTCTTTTTTTGGTTTGACTGAAAATTTCCAAAGGTTTGTCTTCTTGCTCAGAAAATCTTTCATCTGCCTCACCAAGTCTGTTGTTAAGGCTTTCCATTATATTTTTATTTGACATATTGAATTCTTCAATTCTAATATTTCATTTTGACTTCTCTCCATAATCTCAATTTTATAGGAAACTTTTTATTTATGTCATGTATGTATTTTTTTTAATTTGTGAATTTGCTTCTCAGTGCTTGTGAGTAATCCTATGATTAATCTTTTGAATTCCATTTCAGGCATTTTATCGATCTGTTCATCTTCACATTCTAATATTGAAGCATTGTTGTGTTCCTTTGTGTGTATGGGGTTAATATTTTCTTCCTTAAATTTGTTTCTTGAATTAGGCCTTGGTGGAAATACATGTTTTTTTCCTCTGATGGCTTTTATATTTAAACTATGTGTCTTTGGATTAGAGGAGTGTCTGATCTTTCAGTGAATACCCAGAGGTATGTGTTGGATGGAGCCAGGGAGGTCTGGCTAGTGGTCCAGTGTGGGCTGAGTGTCCAGGGTAACACTCAAGGTGGGTGTTATCAGAGGGGAGGATTTGATCACCTGTTGGTGTAATCGCACCCTCACCTCCTCTCTCCCGTGGTGATCAATGTCTTGGTGTTATTCCACAGTGGGTTCAATACTCTTCTGTTCTGCTGTATGATCTACACAAAGGATCTGTCCAGTCCTCAGTGCGAGCACTAACCCCATTGCAATGACACAGTCCAGGCAGTCATGGAGCTCTGAGCATGTGGAGCTCCTCACCGTGATACCCCAGAGACCTAGCTACATGTGATATGTTACTGTTTATGATTCTCTATCACATTAAAGAGAGAAAAGTTTCTTAATTTTTATTTTTGTGGCCCTTCCTATCCTAATAAGTAATACTCAACATATTATGGTTCCAGTAAGGTTTTAGAATTTTCTATTACCGTGGAAGTAATCCAATTGTATTGGTGATCTTGACTCTGTTCCTAACTGCATTATGAATCTTCATTAGCTCTCATCCAATAAAAATAATTTTGGCATTCATTTATTTTTTGGTGTCAGCATCAGTTTAGCAAACGTTTCTTTTAAAGTCTTGACATCATCATTTCTTTCTATGTAATTATACCGGAAAATGCATACATTTCACTTGACATTACAGGTTTCTTTCTCAAGGAGACACGACCCCTACTGCAGGCAGAAGGCTATGGATTTGTGAACTGAAAGCTGAAAAAAAGATCACATTTGTCCATGCTATTCTACTTTTATGGAATTTTTTTAGCCAGCTGGTAAAAAACTTTGAATGTAATTAATGTGTGCGATTTGGTGAATTTGGACAGATACATGCCCTGTTATCATCACCATAATTCATACAATGGACTTGTCAATTATTGGAAAATTTCTCTGTCCAACATGTGTGTGTGCATGAGAGGAGTGGGAGTAAGGTCAATTACCATGAGCTCTGCCCTCTTTTCTTAATATTTATTTATTTTTATAATTATTTAAAAACAGGGCAACGGAGACTAGGGAGTGGGAGAGAGAGAGAGAAACAGAGATTGTGAACTATTTCCCATCCATTGGTTCAGTCCTCAAATGACCACAGTATTCAGCCCTGGTGCAGGCTGAAACCAAGACCCAAGAACTGCATCCTGGTCTCCCGCACAGGTAGCAGGGGCTCAAGCATTTGAGTCATCTTCTGCTGCTTATTCAGGTGCAGTAGAAGGAAACTGAATCAAAATGCAACACGTAGGACAAAAATGACCCTCTCAAATGGAATGCTGCCGGCCGGCACCGTGGCTCACTAGACTAATCCTCCTCCTGTGGAGCCAGCACCCTGGATTCTAGTCCCGGTTGGGGCGCTGGATTATGTCCAGGTTGCTCCTCTTCCAGTCCAGCTCTCTGCTGTGGCCTGGGAAGGCAGTGGAGGATGGCCCAAGTCCTTGGGCCCTGCACCTGCATGGGAGACCAGGAGGAAGCACCTGGCTCCTGGCTTCAAATTGATGCAGCCCACCAGCCGCAGCACTCCAGAGGTAGCGGACATTTGGGGGGTGAACCAATGGAAGGAAGACCTTTCTCTCTCTCTCTCTCTCTTTCTCTCTTTATCACTGTCTAACTCTATCTGTAAAAAAAAAAAAAAAAAAAAAATGGAATGCTGCCATGACAAGTGGTGGCTTAACCTGCTGCAACATAATCCCAGCCCCAAAATCTATCTTCTGATGTGCAAATCAAGCTGTACCATATTTGACTATCTATCTGTTCCAGGAAAAGTGTGATCTATTTTGTGATCATCACAGAGCCCTGATGACTGAGACATCTTGATGGTCACTTTAGTATTTCTGCCCAGTATAGCAATTTTCCCTCCTTGACAGTGAAGCTTAAGTGCTTCCACCTGGTTTCTGCAATTCCATAATCCTACTTGATTTATTGATTATTATGTAATCCATGGCATTTTTCTACCTACTGAAAATTCAGAGAGTTACCACTACTAAAGTTCTCAGAAATGATGGTGTCTCTATTATCAGACTTCCTTACTCCCTTCATTAAAATTCTGCTTTTGGAAAATCTGAGAGAATGTACTTCAATTGATGGATTGTCTGGTCTGGGTCTGACATAATAATCCATTCTAGTATTTCCAAATTCTCCTGCTTTTGATTCTTTTGGAATATTCTGTCCTTTTTCAGTTATCGAAAACTTCTCTTGGGTCCAGCACAAATACTGCACATGACTACCAGTAAGTTCCAAGGCTAAAGGAACACACCATTTTTTAAAGAACTGGCTGCGTTGGAAGGTCAATAGTGTAGAATGTTGTATCCAGTGATTTTTCTGGGAAAGTAAAATTTTACCTTCCAGATGGAAATCTGATTTTAAGATATCTAGCTGGAGGAGTCAGATAAGGAAATGTGTTTAAATCTTGAGTATATGTAGCATGTTGTGCGATGTTGATTTTGTTTCCAGAAAAATCTCCAGTTGAGGCCCAGTCAGATTCTGTATTAGAAGGAAGAAGGAAAACATTGGCAAAATAAAGTCCCAGGGAAGGAACTGACTAAATAAATTCTCAGGTCAAAAACCTTAGCCAGCTGGATATGGATTGAAGGCAAATTTCCAAGTTCTACAATGACACTGCTTGTTAATCAAGAAATAAAAGCAAAAGTCATATCACACAAAAGAAGCAAAGTAGCAGAAGGATGTAGTTTTATTTTTTCTATTTAATAACATGGATTGACAGTGGTTTTTAAATTTAACCTGGAATCAAAATAACAGTAACATATTTGGAAAAATCCAAAGCCCTACTATAACAGATATTAGGCTAGCGATCATAAAGCAGTACTAATATATTTTGGTAAGCTTAAAAAATCAGAAATCAATAAAATTGTTTTTGCTTTTTGTTCTGCTTATGGTTGTGTATTGAAATTTTATAAAATCATCATTTATTGTTTCAATTATGAGAAGCATACCTTTTGAATAAATTCTTTAATGTTTGCTTTAGGACACGCATGCAAGTTGCATTAATAAATAAATGACCTGTAAATAACTATCAACCTTACTATTTTTCAGAGCCTATGGGAAAAAAGTAAGATTTTTCACAATATTTTGTTCTTAATAAATAACTATTATATATATATATATATTTAAGAGTTTCAAGAGGTTTTGAGGAAATAATATACTAAACAAATCAGAAATATTATGCTAGAATGTCATCATAAGTTTCAGGGAAATACTAAAAAATAATATATGAAATTTTAGCTTGGCAACAAGGTCAATTTTTATTTTCAGACTCTGACTATTCCACAAATAGATAAAATTGTTTCCAAAGATGACTTTCAATTTTAAATCAACACAAAACATTTTTATGAAGCCTAGAATTTTATAATATACAAAATACATACATTTTAAAAGAGGTTGGTTCAAAACTGCAAAATAAAAATGAAATGAAAATCTGAAAGATGATCAATTTGGTTTGGTGTTAGTGTCGATGTTAGTGAAGGTGTGCAGGCTGATGAATTTTTATCCTTTGCTACCTACATTATCAGCATTAGAGAATATCAGATCATTGTCTCATTGAGCTGAAAACAAGGATGTTTTTATGACTGCATACAATACATAACTAAGGCATTGACAGATTTACTAAATGGATTGAGAGACAATTGTAAACTTTAGAAGAAATCATAGGGAGAGCGGCAAGATGGCAGAATAGGAAGGGAGCACACTGATAGTCCAGGAAGAGACAGTTTAATAAAAGTGGAGATACTGCAGGTTCAAGGAAGAGTAGGGCAAGAAACAGCAGAGGAAACTCTTCTGGAACTAGTGATTCAGGGTCAACTTGCGTGGAGGGCATGGGAGCCCATGGCTCGGGACACCAGTGGCAGAATCAGTGTACCAGTGCTGGAACAGGAGGTGAGCTGAAAGTGGGAAAGTGGAAAGAGGAGACTAGAGGGAACGAGGCTTGAAACCCTGTGGGGAAAAGTTCACCAGGCTAACTAAAAGAGAGAGGAAAGAAAAAAAGTAGCCGGTATGGACACGAGTTTCTCTCTCTCCGCTCACCTCTCAAAGGCAAGCAAGACAAAGAGCAAAGAGCATGCGCCATTTTGGACATACGTCATAAGCGGCATGACCTTAGGGCTGCACCCACCCTAAGCCAAGCAGGAAAAACCTGACTCTAGAGGGGGGTGAAATAACAGGAAATTAGGACCTGGTGAATGTGTGGTGCTAATGAACTAAAACTGTGAAAAAAGAGATGGTGGGGGAGAAAACTCACAGAATTCACATGAGTACTCTCCAGAGACACTACAATTTGGTAACCTTGGCAACCCAGTCGGAGACTGCAGGAGAATTTGAGTCCACACTGAGGGCAGCACAGATTCCCTCTGTGGTCCTTGGGAAAGAGCTTCGGATCTCTGGCTACTGTGGGTATATCATTTGCCTGCTAACAGCCTTCAATTCCACTCATCTGTGTGGACTTACATCCCTTCTGAATCAAAAAAAAAAAAAAAAGAAAAGAAAAGAAAAAGAAAAAAAAAAAAAAAAAGAAAGAAAGATTTGCCATGCCTAACCTGGGAGTGTCACCTTTGGCACACCCTTAACCCTGAGGAACCAAACCGACGTCTCAGGCCACACCCATCTCAAGCCTCAAAGGCTCCATCAAAAGCAGACAATCCACTTAATACAGTCATAGTATAACAGGAAAAAAACTCCACAGTGAGGGAAGAAGAATCCAAACAATATCTCCACAATGCCACAAACACAGAAACGGAAGAAACAGAACAAGGAAGACATAATAAAGCCCCCAAATGAATAAGACACCCCAAGCCAAGATTATGAAGATGATGAGATGGAAGAAATGCAAGGATGCAGATTTAAAAAAAATTATGATAATAACATTTAGAAGTTTTCAAAAACGAATGCTTGAGCTACAGAAATCCTTACTGGACAGGATAGAAAATCTCCTTTGAGAAAATGAAATCTTAAGGGGGAATCCAAATTAAATGAAGAAACTAGTGGAACAGGAAAGTGTGATAGTGAAGAGAAATCAAAATGAAATGAAGAACTCAATAAATCAAATGGCGAACACATTAGAGAGCCTTAAAGACAGAGTCAGTGAAATAGAAGAGAGAATATCGCACATAGAAGACAGAGCACAGGAAAGTATACAGTCAAACCAAAGAAAAGAAGAGGAAATTAGAAATCTAAAACATATTGTCAGGAATCTTCAGGATACTATTAAAAAAAAAAACAACATTCGGGTTCTAGGAGTTCCTGAAGGCATGAAGAGAGAGAAAGGATTAGAAGGCCTTTTTAGTGAGATACTAGAAGAAAATTTCCCAGGTTTGGAGAAGGACAGAGACATCGTAGTTCAGGAAGCTCATAGAACCCCTAGTAAGCATGACCAAAAGAAATCCTCACCATGACAGGTTGTAATCAAACTCACCACAGTGAAACATAAAGAAAAGATTCTAAAATGTGCAAGAGGGAAACGTCAGATTACTCTCAGAGGATGTCCAATTAGACTCACAGCAGACTTCTCATCAGAAACCCTACAGGCTAGAAGGGAATGGCAAGACATAGCCCAGGTACAAAGTGAGAAAAACTGCCAGCCCAGAATATTATATCCTGCAAAGCTCTCATTTGTGAATGAAAGTGAAATAAAGACCTTTCATAGCAAACATAATTGAAAGAATTGGTCGCCACTTGTCCAGCCCTGCAAAAGATGCTTAAAGATGTGTTACACATAGAAACACAGAAACACGGTCAACAATATGAAAGAAGGTAAAGGAAGGAAACCTCACAGCAAAAGATCACAGGAAGTTCAAAGCATATATTAGAAAATATCTTTGGGAAATGGCAGGGCAAAGTTACTACTTATCAATAGTCACATTGAACATTAATGGCCTGAACTGTCCAGTTAAAAGACACCGATTGGCTGATTGGGTTAAGGAACAAAACCCATCTATTTGCTGCTTACAAGAAACACATCTTTCCAACAAAGATCCATACAGACTGAAAGTGAAAGGCTGGAAAAAGATATACCATGCCAACAGAAATGAAAAAAGAGTGGGCGTAGCCATCTTAATATCGGACAACATAAACTTTACCACAAAAACTGTTAAGAGAGACAAAGAGGGGCACTATATAATGACAAAGGGATCAATTCAACAGGAAGATATAACAATTATCAATGTATATGCACCTTATTACAGGGCAATGGTTTATTTAAAAGATTTGTTAAGGGACTTAAAGGGAGACTTAGACTCCAATACAATAGTACTGGGGAACTTCAATACTCCACTCTCAGAAATAGACAGATCAACTGGACAGAAGATAAACAAGGATACAGTAGATTTAAATGACACTATAGCCCAAATGGATGTAACAGATATCTACAGAACTTTTCATCCTACACATACAGCATTTACATTCTTCTCAGCAGCACATGGAACCTACTCTAGGATTGACCACATACTAGGCCATAAAGCAAGTCTCAGCAAATTCAAAAGAATTAGAATCATACGATGCAGCTTCTCAGACCATAAAGGAATGAAGTTGGAAATTAGCAACTCGGGAATCCCTAGAGCATATGCAAACACATGGAGATTGAACAACATGCTCCTGAATGAACACTGGGTCATAGAAGAAATCACAAGAAAAATCAAAAACTTTCTGGAAATAAATGAGGATAACAGCGCAACATACCAAAAAATTATGAGACGCAGCAAAAGCAGTGTTAAGAGGAAGGTTTATATCAATAGGTGCCTACATCTAGATATTGGAAAGGCACCAAATAAATGAGCTTTCAGTTCATCTCAAGGATCTAGAAAATCTGCAGCAAACCATACCCAAATCTAGTAGGAGAAGAGAAATAATTACAATCAGAGAAGAAATCAACAGGATTGAATCAAAAAAAAAAAAAACATTTCAAAAAATCAGCCAAATGAGGAGCTGGTTTTTTGAAAAAATAAACAAAATTAACACCCATTGGCCCAACTAACTTTAAAAAAAGTAGAGAAAAGACCCAAATCAATAAAATCAGAGATGAAAAAGGAAATGTAACAACAGACACCACAGAAATAAAAAGAATCATCAGAAATTACTACAAGGACTTGTATGCCAGCAAACAGGGAAATCTATCAGAAATGGATAGATTCCTGGACACATGCAACCTACCTAAATTGAACCAGGAAGGCATAGAAAACCTAAACAGACCCATAACTGAGACAGGAATTGAAATAGCAATAAAGGCCCTCCCAACAAAGAAAAGCCCAGGACCAGATGGATTCACTGCTGAATTCTACCAGACATTTAAAGAAGAACTGACTCCAATTCTTCTCAAACTATTCAGAACAATCGAAGAAGAGGGAGTCCTCCCAAATTCTTTCTATGAAGCCAGCATTAACTTAATTCCTAAGCCAGAGAAAGATGCAGCATTGAAAGAGAATTACAGACCAATATCCCTGATGAACATAGATGCAAAAATCCTCAATAAAATTCTCGCCAATAGAATGCAACAACACATCAGAAAGATAATCCACCCAGACCAAGTGGGATTTATCCCTGGTATGCAGGGATGGTTCAATGTGCACAAAACAATCAATGTGATATACCCCATTAACAGACTGCAGAAGAAAAACCATATGGTTATCTCAATAGATGCCAAGAAAGCATTTGATAAAACACAACACCCTTTCATGATGAAAACTCTAAGCAAACTGGGTATGGAAAGAACATTCCTCAATACAATCAAAGCAATGTATGAAAAACACATGGCCAACATCCTATTGAATGAGGAAAAGTTGGAAGCATTTCCACTGAGATCTGGTACCAGACAGGGATGCCCACTCTCACCACAGCTATTAAATATAGGTCTGGAAGTTTTAGCCAGATCTATTAGGTAAGAAATAGAAATTGAAGGGATACAAATTGGGAAGGAAGAAGTCAAACAATCACTCTTTGCAAATGAGATGATTCTTTATTTAGGGGACCCAAAGAACTCTACTAGGAGACTATTGGAACTCATAAAAGAGTTTGGCAAAGTAGCAGGATATAAAATCAATGTACAAAACAGCCTTTGTATACACAGGCAATGCCACGGCTGAGGAAGAACTTCTAAGAGCAATCCCATTCACAATAGCTACAAAAACAATCAAATACCTTGGAATAAACTTAACCAGGGACGTTAAAGATCTCTACAATGAGAATTACAAAACCTTAAAGAAAGAAATAGAAGAGGATATCAAAAAATGGAAAAATCTTCCATGCTCATGGATTGGAAGAGTCAATATCATCAAAATGTCCATTCTCCCAAAAGCAATTTACACATTCAATGTGATACCAATCAAAATACCGAAGGCATTCTTCTTAGATCTGGAAAAAAATGATACTGAAATTAATATGGAGACACAGGAGACCTCGAATAGCTAAAGCAATCTTGTAGAACAAAAACAAAGCAGGAGGCATCACAATACCAAATTTCAGGAAATACTACAGTCCAGTTGTCATCAAAACAGCATGGTACTGGTACAGAGTCTTATGGATAGACCAATGGAGAAGAATAGAAACACCAGAAATCAATCCAAACATCTGCAGCCAACTTATATTTGATCAAGGATCCAAAATCAATCCCTGGAATAAGGACAGTCTATTCAATAAATGGTGCTGGGAAAATTGGATTTCCACATGCAGACGCATGAAGCAAGACCCCTGCCTATCACCTTATACAAAAATCCACTCAATATGAATTAAAGAATTAAATCTACGACCTGACACCATCAAATTATTAGGAACATTGGAGAAACCCTGCAAGATATAGGTACTGGCAGACTTCTTGGAAAAGACCCCGGAAGCACAAGCAGTCAAAGCCAAAATTAACATTTGGGATTGCATCAAATTGAGAAGTTTCTGTACTTCTAAAGAAACACTCAGGTAAGTGAAGAGGCAACTGACAGAATGGGAAAAAAAATTGCAAACTATGCTACAGATAAAGGTTTGATAACCAGAATCTACAAAGAAATCAAGAAACTCCACAACATCAAAACAAACAACCCACTTAAGAGATGGGCCAAGGACCTCAATAGACATTTGTCAAAAGAGGAAATCCAAAGGGCCAACAGGCACATGAAAAAATGTTCAAGGTCATTAGCCATCAGGGAAATGCAAATCAAAACCACAATGAGGTTTCACCTCTCCCCGGTTAGGATGGCTCACATTCAGAAATCTACCAACAATAGATGCTGGAGAGGATGTGGTGAAAAAGGGACACTGACCCACTGTTGGTGGGAATGCAAATTGGTTAAGCCACTATGGAAGTCAGTGTGGAGATTCCTCAGAAACCTGAATATAGCCCTACCATTCAACCCAGCCTTCCCACTCCTTGGAATTTACCCAAAGGAAATGAAATTGGCAAACAAAATAGCTGTCTGCACATTAATGTTTATGGCAGCTCAATTCACAATAGCTAAGACTTGGAACCAACCCAAATGCCCATCAACCATAGACTGGATAAAGAAATTCTGGGACTTGTACTCTATAGATACTATACAGCAGTCAAAAATAATGATATTCGGTCATTTGCAACAAAATGGAGGAATCTGGAAAACATCATGCTGAGTGAATTAAGCCAGTCCCAAAGGGACAAATATCATATGTTCTCCCTGATCAGTGACCACTAACTGAGCGCCAAAGGGGAAACCTGTTGAAGTGAAATGGATACTATGAGAAACAGTGACTTGATCAGCCCTTGTCCTGACTGTTGATGTACAATGCAATACTTTATCCATTTTAGTATTTTTTTGTTACAGTACAGTTGGTTGAACTCTGTAATTAACACAATTATTCTTAATGTTTAAATTTAACAGAAAAGTGATCCCTGTTAAATATAAGAGTTGGAATAAGAGAGAGAGGAGATGTACAATTTGGGACATACTCAAGCTGACTTGACCAAAATGGTGGAGTTAGAAACGTGCCAGGGGATTCCAATACAATTCCATCAAGGTGGCATGTACCAATACCATCTCACTAGTCCAAGTGATCAATTTCAGCTCATATCAATATCCTCAATATCACTCTGCCCTCAGAATCAGCCCTTAAGGCATTCAGATCTGGCTGAAGAGCCCATGAGAGCATTTTAGGCATGGAAAGCCATGACACTCTGGCAAAAAAAAAAAAAAAACAAAAAAAAAAAAAAAAAAAAAAAAAAAAAACAAAAAAAAACACAACACCTAAATGAAAGATCTCTGTGAGTGAGATCCCTTTGGAAAGAACGGGTCATCAAAGAAGGAGGTACCTTTCTCTGAAGGGAGGAGAGAACTTCTACTTTGGCTATGACCCTGTCTGAATAAGATCAAAGTCGGCGAACTCAAAACGCTTCCATAGCCTTGACAACTCATAACTAGAGCCTAGGGAGATTACTGATCCCATAAACAAGAGTGTTAAATTGTGAAGTCAACAACAGGAATCACTGTGTACTTACTCCTCATGTGGGATCTGTCCTTAATGTGTTGTCCAATGTGAAGGAATGCTATAACTAGTACTGAAACAGTATTTTACACTTTGTGTTTCTGTGTGGGTGCAAACTGATGAAATCTTTACTTAATATATACTAAATTGATCTTCTGTGTATAAAGATAATTTAAAAGGAATCTTGATGTGAATGGAAAGGGAGAGGGAGCGGGAGATGGGAGGGGTGCACGTGGGAGGGAAGTTATGGGGGGGGAGCCATTGTAATCCATTAGCTGTACTTCAGAAATTTATATTTACTAAATAAAAGTTAAAAAAAAGAAGAAGTCATACATCACAACTCTTCACTTCACTGCATTTCATGCACTTTGGCTTTTTTCTTCTAATTTCTGTCAATTTCTGTTAATTATTCAGCTGTATTTTAATTTTCTATTGAAATCATCCATAATACTTTAAATTGCAAAACAACATTTTCATTTCTATATTTTTTCTCTTGAACTAATTTTTGAGTATTTGTAGTAGTCTCTGAGCTTTTTGCTAATTCTTAATGCTTTGCTAATACATTTTTCACTTTATGGTACTCTAGGTTTTACCTAAAAGTTCTATTACGTAAATTCCTGAAATTTATTTTCATTCCTTGTATGATTTATCACTCAATGAATAATAAATAGTATCATGCGTTCTCCCAAACTTGTGATCAAATTTTGAGAGGAAATTGATCACAGGAGTACATAAACGTATGAGTAGTTTGGGTGAGGAATATATCAGGAAGAACTAACTCCCATGACTGTAACTTCATAGGAAGCACTAGAGGGGTTCTAAGCCATGGAAGAAGTACCGATTACTTCTGTAATTCAGTGTAAAGAACAAAATGAAATTTCAAGTTTTAAATAATGAGGAGAAATTTAGCAAGTTCAATTACAAGTTGCAATACGCAACAGTATTTGCCTGGAAGGTAATTACTTCACTTTTTTTAAAAAAAATATTTATTCATTTATTTGAAAGTCAGAGTTACACAGACAGAGAAGGAGAGGCAAAGACCGAGAGGTCTTCTATCCACTGGTTCACTCCCCAATTGGCTGGAACGACCAGAGCTGTGCCGATCCAAAGCCAGGAGCCAGGAGCTTCTTTTGGGTCTCCCACAAGAGTGCAAAGGCCCAAAGACTTGGGCCATACTCTACTGCTTTCCCAGGCCATAATAGAGAGCAGGATCAGAAATGGAGCAGCCAGGACTCAAACTGGTGCCCGTATTGGATGCTGGCAACTACAGGGAAAGGCTTTATCACCTACGCCACAGCACCAGCCCAAACTTCACTATTTAATAGATCATTTACTTCTAATTCTTCCAATGAGTCCTCTATAATTGAAGTAACTTATATATTTGTATTATTTATAACATAAAGGATTATAAGAAGTATATCAAATCAAATTTAGTAAATGAATGTAAGATGATAGAATTTTTTTGTTTTTGGTGCATGCATTTTCAGTGGGAATATAACAGTAAATATAAATTGTAAAATAGAAAACATGCTTTAGAGTCCATTTACACTACTGCTTATTAATAACAAGCTAAAATAATATTTAAGATCTTAATTAGGACAACTTATACAAGTGATATAGAAAATAAATATTAAAAATCCTAAAGGCTTATCAGTCAATTGATTTTGCGGAATGAAGGATTCTTTTATATTCCTCACAATTAACCTCATTCTGTATAAAATAGCTATGATCTGTGCAACTGAACCCCAAAAGGCAATATGATAAGAAGTAAATATGAAATAAAATGCTGAACTTCAAGAAAGTAAGAAAGTTTTGTAGTGAGGATCCACTCTGTCATTAATTTATATATAAAAAAATTTGAAACCAGGAGAAATAGCAGAGGTATACAGCTCCTGAGAATAATAACATTTGGATACACAAAGCATGTTAATTGTAGGTACTGAAATATGGAAAGAGTATAGTTTTATATGCAACGGGATAGAAGAGTCGCTTAAGAAGCAGTGTCTTACATTACAGAAAATTCAAACTGGATGAGGCTTGGGGTTATAAACCATGAGTATTCTCATTGTATGAAGGACCTGGTTTTGTGCAGAAGAACAATGAGTAGCTGTGAAATTTTAGCAGAAATTAGTAACCAGTAGGCAATGCCTCCCAAACCTAAAAGTTTTTGATTTATGCCAGCCTATACTTAGAAAGTTGTTGGCAGAGGTCACAGATTTTAAGAGGCAGTATCAGTCAGGAGAACAAGTGGTGTTTTTCAAGGAAAAACCATGGAAAGAGAGAAAGAGAAAGCATAAAGAAGAATTCACAACTTAATAGAAATTTAATCTTTCATAATTTTTTGTTAATTTTTCTCAAAAAAGTGGAATAGATTCCATGCAAAATTTTCATTTGGTTTGAGACCCATTTACTACACAAATTATTTATTTATTAAATAAAAAGAATGATAGATAACTAGGATTTTGTTTTATATGGATTTAAAGTTATAACTTTACTTGACAAATTTTGTTTCTGAATTATTTCTTATTTTAATACCATAAGTTAGCTGCTGTTTAAAATATATACCTCATGGGAAATGGCATAATTTCTCTAAGCTTGAATTAATTTTGTCAAAGTAATCAAATATATAGAAGAATCGCTAATGATGTATTTCTTAAAATTCTGATAAAATTACAAAGGATGTAAAACTTAGTGATAACAATTAAATATTTCCTGACAACAAAATAAATGACTAACATACTTGAAAATGAATACACGCTTATCCAATTTGTCCCAGATTTTGCTGTGTTGTATTCAGCAGGAAGTTGTCACAGAACAATGAACCTGAGCTACACACAGATGGCTCTACTTCTTGTAGGCACAGACATCTGTACTGATCCATGACAAAGATCAGCATTTTCTTCCAATTATTTTCTCAAAGAGTTTTGGATTACTTCTTTTGCAGTAGAAGAGAAATATGTAGTTCTATTTCTCTTGAACATTTACAATTATATTAATTGTATTACTTTGAATGCTTATTATTGCATTGGCATAATAAAATTACTGTCATACTACTTAGTTAATTTGATCTTACTATAGCCTTCAAAGTATTAGATAAAGTTTATTATTACATACACATATATATGACCAAATTGTCTCTGCAATATTCTACTTGCAAATTATAAAGAAGAATTAAAAACTAAAGTATTTAATAATAAAATTTGGGTAAAGCTTATGTTGCAAAAGTTATTATGCCCCATTTGACTAGAAATAGAATAGTCTTAATACCAAAAATAATAAACAGAATACAAAACATCCAACACTGCACAATCTGTGAGCTTTAACCACATATGATGGAAGAAAATTTGACTCTAACTCATAAAATATGAACTGGGAAAGAAAAAAAGCTACATAGTTTTACTTTGGCTTTCTTTCAAAAATTATCTAATTTATCACTTAAAGATAAGTATTGAATTATGTAATATGTCAAGGTGGTTTTCCACATTCCAAGACTTCTGTATACAATATCATTGCCATGCTTACCCACCCTTTTGAAATACCCAGACCTTTCCAAGCTCAGTTCATATTCTGAAAAAGCTATTGTAATTCAGTCCCCAAATCATCAATGTGGTAATTTTTTCTTTCTTGATACAATTTTAGAATTCTTTATCTCTAACTATAATTTATGCTGTTGTTGCTATTACTTATCAATTACATTCTGTCCCATATATATCAGTGATGCAATTCTGAGTTCCAGAACATATGACTCCCTATCCTTTTTGGATGTGCCACTTTGAGGAAGAGTAGGACTGTACCACATCAGGCAGAGAAAACTGAGCAAAAGAACAAAATTTTGTCCATAATTGGCTCATTTTTCCAATCAATTCTAAATGCTATATTACCTCTGTATTGTTTTCTTTGCATTAATGGGTACTCAGGTATATTCAGTCCATAACACTTCTAATGTTCCATAAAATGCTTTTACAATTTACATGGTCAATTTTAATCAGTTACCTCATGTTTTAAGACTGGTTACAGTTATCTCCATTATTGAAACAGAGGCCTAGAAAGTTTAGAAACTTACACAGGTATGTATGTATGCATGTGTGTGTATGTATATATATATATATATATATTTATATAAACACACACACATACATATAGACATATATATACATATATATAAACATGTATGTATAAATATGTAATAAATATATATATAAATATATATATATATATATGTGGCAGAGGCAGGATTCCAGCTGAGAATAATTGTTGTAAAATCCAGTGCTCTTAAATGATACAACATACTGTGAGTTTTCACTCACTCACATCTCACTGTATATGCCCAATTTACACTCTTATTCTTTGAGAAAAAAGCAGAACTCTTTAATTGTTCTTTATTGGTCTATGTTTCTTTTGTACTTGATATTATGTTTTCAACATAATCAATCAAGTGTATTGTTATGAGAAAAACAGGGCTTCTTGCTTCCACAAAAGGATACCAAGTAGTGATTAAATCAGGAATTTCCTTAGGACAAACAACTATTACATGTAAAACTAAATAAAGTACTACTTTTTTGTCTACTCTCTTCTTCATTGGCATGTGTCTGGCGTCAATCAAAATTTCCCAATAGGCTTTGAAAATGTCATTTTAGCTTAGAATAAAATACCCTGGAACAACCCATTAGCCAATCACTCATGCCAACCAACCCATTTGATTATTCCTCAATCAAACAGCTATTAATATGTGATAAGTGTGTACTGAGATATACTAGGGGGCTAATAAACTCCCTTTTCAATTTTTTCTTGAAATAACATGGGGCTATTTTGAAAATTTTATTAGAAACAGGTCTGAGAGAATATATAGACAGTGGCCTTTTTGGGTAACTCCAATGTCTCAGAGAAAGCAGATATATCCTGGGGTATTAGTTATTTTTCTATAAGTAATATAAGAAATAATAGTTTCAGTGATTGTCTGGTTCAATAGGTTTAATTTTTAAGCTGGAGGGAGTCAGAAAGAGAAACATAGCATGTAAGTCATTATGAAAAAAAGAAAGTAAATTTAGTAACTAAGTACTTATTTTGCTATAAATGAAATTAATTATGACTGTAGATTTAATTAATGATTTTTTGATACTTTGTTCTTTTATTAAAGACTTAAGATTATTTTTCATGAGGATAAGATCACTGTAAATTGATTTAACGGTTATTATCATAAATGTTTTCTTTTTCCCAGTTGACTATTAGCACAACAAATAATTCGTTTGCCATGGACAGCATATGTAATTAAAGGAAACTTATTTTAATGTCAATTTCTATAATACAAATGAATAAATGAACACATTAAAATGAAAAAATCTAGTGATGAAAAATATATTTCACTGGCATATTTTCTTTTTCTAAAGTAAAATACTTAAAAAATAATGTTTTTCATTTTATTTTCTCAGACAATGAGTATCCCATGGATAAACCTAAATGTACAAATTACCTGGTATTGATTTATAATTTTTGAGCTTGTCAAAAATTGAAATTAATAAGTTTTATTATTTAGATGAGTACTTGATTATTAGATTAACAGTCATATAGGTGTGTCAATTTTCTACACCCCACTTGCCTAGTTTCCCTTGTTATAAAGGTTCATGCATTGAGTTGCATATTCAATGACTTTTGACAAATGCAAGATACCATGTATGCACCACTTTAGTTTCAGACACTGCAGCTCCTCCACCCTGCACTTCAGCTGTTCACAGTTCCCTCTGCTCTGCTGCACCTGTCAGACATTGTTATTTCTTTGGTCTATACAGTTTATGTTTTAAAGATTTCTTCATTTGTTTATTTATTTTTAATTTATTCCCTTAAAAGCAGAGCTGGAGGTTGGGGTCGACAAGAGACAGAGAAAGAGATATCTTCCATCCACTGGTTCATTCCCTGTGGGGAGCAACTCGGACTAGACTAAGTTACTGGAATTAAGACTTATTCTATGCATCTGTTCTCCCACAATATGGCGCTGGGAGAGGAGTAAACAACTTCTACACAGCTGCCTCTCGCCAATTTGACTGATGAGCTGCAGGAGCTGATCTGGCTTCTGATTGGAGGAGAGCAGCATGCTCGGTGTGTGGGTAGCAGAGTTGGGATTGGTGGAAGAGGACTATAAAGGAGGAGAGAGACAACATGCACCAGGAACATCTAATGGGAACATCCGGATAACACCTGAGCAGCCCCCAAGAGAGCCGGCCGGCGGTGTGCCGCTCCCCCGCGGAAGTGGGGAAAGTGGCAGGGGGAGCCGCCCCTCCACGGAGGTGGAGGGGTCGGCAGCCAACCCGGGAAGGACCAGCAGCAAACCCGGGAGGGGCCGAGCAGACAAAAGAACAGCGCAGGGTCCTGTGTCATTCCTCCGCGAAGAGGGGGAGCGACAATTCCCCAAATGACTGTGGTAGCCAGACAAAAGCCAGGAACCACATCCTGGTCTCCCATTTGGGTGCCAGCAGCCCAAGTACTTAGGCCATTATCAGCTGCACTCCCAGGCACATGAGCATGGAGATGGATCGGTAGAGGAGCAGCCATCACTCAAACCAGCACTACCTTATAGGATGCACACATCACAAGCGACGGCCCACTCCTTTGTACTACAACAGCACTCCCTGTCTCTGTAGTTTTATCATTTCTAGAAATTCATATGTTTGGAAACATACAGTATAAATCTGATTTATTTATTTATTTAATTTTTTTTTTTTTTTTTTTTTTTTTGGACAGGCAGAGTGGACAGTGAGAGAGAGAGAGAGAGACAGAGAGAAAGGTCTTCCTTTTCCGTTGGTTCACTCCCGAAGTGGCTGCTATGGCTGGACATTGTGGCCGGCGTGCTGTGCTGATCCAAAGCCAGGAGCAAGGTGCTTCCTCCTGGTCTCCCATGCAGGTGCAGGGCCCAAGGACTTGGGCCATCCTCCACTGCACTCCCGGGCCACAGCAGAGAACTGGATTGGAACAGGAGCAACCTGGACAGAATCTGGTGCCCCGGCTGGGACTAGAAACCGGGGTGCTGGTGTCACAGGTGGAGGATTAGCCTATTGAGCCACAGTGCTGGCCAATCTGATTGATTTCTTTCACTTAACAGTATGCATGTATGGTGTTTCATGTCTTTTCATGGTTGATAGGCCACTACTTTTTAATGCTCATTAATATCCCATTGTATGCATGTATCACAGCCTGTTTATCCATTCATTTAATGCAGGATGTTGATTTCACAGTGTTTTCCAGAGAAATAGCCAATAATGTGTATTCTATGTTTACCTCTTGCTCTGTAAGATTTTATTTATTTATTTATCTATTTATTTACTTATTATGCATTTATTCATATGGTTTAGTCTACAAATTTAAACACATCATTTAAAAACAACATAACATTTTCAGAATAATATTTGTACAAATACCTGTGCACTGTCACCAAGTTCATTGGACATATAAAAGAACCCATCACTTACATCTTGGCTGCTTCCCAATTTGGGAAATTATAAACAAATTTCAACTAGGGAAATCATTGGGGTAACCATTCAGCAGTATCTCTTTGTGATAACTTGCATTTCCCTAATGCCATATTTTATTGAGCATCTTTCAGATGTTTGTCATCTGTATATCTGTATTTCTTCTTTTGTGAACTGTTTATGTACTTTACCACTGTTTAAAATTGCATTATTCATTTTCTTTATTTTTATCGGTTTTAAGTATGCCAGATATATGACTGGATAAAGAGCCTCTCCTAGTATTTTACTTAAACTGTCTTTTCTTCTTCAGAGGAAATGTTTTTAATTTTAATGACGTACTATTTTTCGAAATTTTCTTCATGTATTCTATTTTTGTTGTTGTATCTAAAATTCATTATCAACCAAAGGTTTACCTAGATGTTTCTATTTTAGCATTTAGAAAATTTACAAGTATGTTTTTACCTTAATTCCTAGGGCCCACTTTGGGTTTAATTTTATGGAAATCATGAGATCTCTGTCTAGATTCATTTTCACATGCACATCTCCAGTTACTACAGCATTATTATTTGAAAATATTATCCGCATTTTCTCTACTGAATTGCCTTATCTTATTTATCAAAGATCTGTTGAGCGTAGATGTGTGTGTAAATATGTATGTGTAAATATATATGTTTATTATTTGGCTCTTGATTTTGTTCCTTTAATTTATTTATCTGCTATTTTGCCTATACCAATTGTCCTGATTATTATCTATCTATAGTAAATCTTGAAGAACGGTAGTGTTAGTCTTAAGCAAATCACTCCTTGTTGGTATTTTTTGATTACGTGTCCACACTTGGTCTTTTCCTTCTCCTTATAATCTTTAGAATAATGTTCATTGTATCCTCAAAATAACTTGATAATAATTTGATTGGAATTACATTGAATATATTTATGAAGTTGGAAAATTGGTTTCAATCTTGAAAAGATTCATTCATATGTATTGAAACATCTCCATGTATTTATTTTTTTATTTTTTTTATTTTTTATTTATTTATTTATTTATTTTATTTTTTTTTGACAGGCAGAGTGGACAGTGAGAGAGAGAGACAGAGAGAAAGGTCTTCCTTTGCCATTGGTTCACCCTCCAATGGCCGCCGCGGCCGGCGCGCTGCGGCCGGCGCACCGCGCTGATCCGATGGCAGGAGCCAGGAGCCAGGTGCTTTTCCTGGTCTCCCATGGGGTGCAGGGCCCAAGCACCTGGGCCATCCTCCACTGCACTCCCAGGCCACAGCAGAGAGCTGGCCTGGAAGAGGGGCAACCGGGACAGAATCCGGCGCCCCGACCGGGACTAGAACCCGGTGTGCCGGCGCCGCTAGGCGGAGGATTAGCCTAGTGAGCCGCGGCGCCGGCCTATCTCCATGTATTTATGCCTGCTTTGATTTCTTAAATCAGAATCCTTCAGTTTTCATCATTTGGATCTTGAGCAGACCTTGTTAGATTTATATAATTTCATGTTTTTGAGAAAATGTGATAATGTATTTTATATCAAATTCCACTTGTTATTTAGGTTATAAAAAAAGCAATATAAGACTTTTCATATTAATCTTATATCCTAAAATAATGATAAAATTTCTTATCAGTTCCAGAATTTGTTTTTAATTAATGACTATTTGGGATTTTCTACATGAATAGTAATGTCATTTCCAAACTTATACAAGTTTAGTTTTATTTTATTACCTAATAAAATTAGGTTTGTTCTTAAAAATAATACTGGGAAATCTCCCTAGTACCTGTTTGCTATAAAAACAAACCAAAAAGATTACATAACAAAGCAATGAATTGAACCTGAAATCAAAGATTCAACTTAGGGGCCGGCGTCGTGGCTCACATGGTTAATCCTCCGCCTGTGGTGCTGTCATCCCATATGGGCACCGGTTCTAGTTTCAGTTGCTTCTTCCAGTTCAGCTCTCTGCTGTGGCTCAAGAAGGCAAGGAAGGATGGTCCATAGTCCTTGGGCCCTGCACCCCCATGGGAGACCAGGAGGAAGCACCTGGCTCCTGGTTTTGGATCGGTGTAGTGTGCGGGCTGTATCGGCCATTTGGGGGGTGAACCAATGGAAGGAAGACCTTTCTCTCTCATTGTCTAACTCTATCTGTCAAATCAAAAAAAAAGATTCAATTTAGAGAAACTAATAATTTCAGGTTATTAGAATTCCATATTTTCCATTATTATAACATTAAATTTTTCATTTGTTCTTGGATCTTAAATGAAGTTATTTTTACTTTAAATCAAAATTAAAGTGGAATGACTTTATAGCACATTTATTATAATACAGTATTTACAGTTCTATTTAATTTATTGCTTGTTTAGTTTTCACTGGTTGAACACCAAGAAGTTTCAGAAGTAAATAGTTTAGAAATCCTTCTAAATGCACTTAGGTTTTGAACAAGAAAGAACAACAATCAAGTAATTGGTTCCTCTCACTTATGAGAACTGCACTGTGTTAAAAATTATTGAAATCAAAGTTGACTGCCTGTTAGGTTATCTATGATTCTGATAAAACTTGTAGCTTTTCTTTCACTGGTGGCATGTACTCATACAAAATCAACATGTTTCATTTAATAATGCACATGTTCCACCTTGTTGGGCCATAAGTCTTTCTAATGCCTGACAATTTTGCAATACCATAGAACTTTAACTTATTGGGTTAGAATGTTGTTGAGCCGTGATGCCTCTTCGCATGGCCTGCCATCCTTGTTGAACCATAAGAGTGAGATATAAGATTGATCTCTCCAAGTGAGGATACTGACAAAATAAAAGAGGCCTCTGAACATGGAAAACCCTACTCTGGGTCTAAGAAGGAGTTGCCATGGGCACAACACCAGAAAAAATAGATGTTTGTAAACCCTCTGTTGCATAGCCAAAAGTTACACACAAATAAAGTCTAGCCATGGTACCACAACATTAAGCAGAGGTAAGCAGACAAATAGAAGATGAAAAGAACTGACACCCTGAGTACTGATGCTATTCCCAAAATAACTATAGCTTGATGATGGGATTGAAGGGGAGGGGATAGAGGATGAAGTGGGGAAGAGTGTGCATAACATTTACTTATCTTTTTTTTTAAAGTAGTTTGAGTCTTTGGGTGGCTCTGCAGGAGTGATCATCTTCCTTGGAGGTGTCAAAGTCCTCTTCCTGGACCAAATCTGAAGTTGATTCAGAAATCAGGAATAGTTGATACAAGAATCTAATCCAGAGATTTTCATCACACTAGTAGAAAGAATCACAGTATGGGTTCCCTCTTAACCCTCCTTTAAAGAGGGAGAGTGAATTGGAAGGTCCTTGACTAACACTGAGTCTCTTAGAGAATGATTATGGTTTTTGATCCCCTGGGTTGTGTCTCCAGGAGATTGTGAATAGCCTGTTGGAATTTTGCAAGTACTGTGATAGATCTAACATGTTTGATATTTCCTTTTCCATTAGTAGATCATTAGTAAGGAATGGACAACCATAAAAGAGCTCAAACCTAACTTTGAGAGGGTATTTCTGATACATAATAAGGCTATGGGAAAAGAGAGATACCCAGGGAAGGTGAGTTTGCTGGGATAACTTCTGTGGTGTCTCTTGAGAATGCCATTATTCTTTTCTAATTCCCTGACAACTGGGGTCTCAAGTCACAATGGAGACAATACCGCATAATTAGTGCCTTGGAGACTCCATGAATGATGGTGGCCTTGAAACAGGGGCCATTGTCACTTTGTAAGTTTTTAGGAAATCTAAATAAAGGGACTTTTACTTTGTTACTCCCGTATCACCTTTATTACTTCTCAGTTTTACAGGGAAAGACTTCCAACCAGTTAGTGATGGCATGGACCCATGCAAGAGGTACAAGATAATCCTTGTTTTAGGCATGCGTGTAAAATCTATTTGCCAGTCCTCCCCTGGATAGCTCCCTTTTTTGTACTCCAAAGACAGAAAGCCTTTGATTTAACAGGCTGCTCATAAGACCAAGATCACAGGTCCCCACAACCTATTTTATAGTCTTAGAAAGTTTCTTTCCCATAAAATGGCCTGTAGCTGAAAAGTCTTATTCCTGCATAAGTGGAGTTTAATGGAGACTTTTAAACCTTTCACTGGCAGGAGGAAGGAAAAGGATCCCCCATTCTTTATATACCAAAGCCATCCACTGGCTGGGTCCTATAACCTCTATAAAGTGCCCATTTGGTATCTTCAGAGCAAGGTTGTGGTCTGATCTCTTGTAGTTAGATTTCCCAAATCAAAGGGCTCTCTAAAGTCTCAACAGGAGGAGGCTGTTTGGCTGCTTATTTAACCTCCAAATCTGCCAATCAATTCCCCTCAGATATTTCTTCTGTAGACTTTGGTGCCTCTTAGAGTGTATAACTGCCATTTCCTAGGGGAGCAACACTGAAGATAACAATCCATGTATTTTCTGATGGTATTTGATAGGGGACCCATTTGCAGTGAGGAAGTAACTCTATTTCCAAATAGCTGTGTGAGCATGGAAAACCAGGTATGCATACCTAGAATCAGTGTAGAAATGTGCTCTTTTATCCTTACTTAGCTCAAGGGCTCTTATCAGAGCTACCAGGTCTGCCAATTGAGCACTTGTGCCAGGAGGAAGATGAGGGCTCTCAATGGTCTCCTTTAAAGATGACTATGGAACACTCAACCTGGCAAAATTTCTTGTGCAACAGAGACCCTCATCAATCTAAAGAACCCAGCTTAGGTCCCCTACAGAGGTCTCTTTGAAATACCTTCTGGCTGCATAACTCCACAGAACTACCTGTTAACAGTCATGTTCTGGGTCTTCCATCTACTGTGGGGGAAAAATAGTGGGATTAAGAGAGGGGCCAGTGTTGTGGCATTGTGGGCTAAGCTGCCACCTGTAGCACCCAATGTCAATGACCTTGGAGCTAAACACATAAGACCTTTTAGATAAGCCACATATAAGTATGGCATGATTTTATGGCCTTATACATCCTCTGCTATATGTTGTTATTATTCCAAAAGACATATCCCTTGGCTTCAGGCTTAGGTGGTTTTTAATCCATTTAACATGGAAATTTAAACCAAGGCTGTGGGTCAGATCTAATCATAGTTACTGTATTCGCTCAAAACTTTAGGTAGATAATGCTAACTCCACTAAGATTCAGTTGTCCCAAGCAATTGAGACTCAATAAAGACAACAGACAACACAAATAACTATTTCCAAATAAATATAATATTCTTATTACCAAGGTCAATTTCAACAACACAGAAAACATTGATTAAAAGGACTTACCCATGGCATCAATATATGATCCCATTGTTTAGGGCAGTTAAATACATCATGAAACAAAGAGGTAGAGAATCAAATAATCCTATTGCCAAGAGCTGAAGAAAAAGTCATCTACAAAATGTAAACTTTAGACAAGGGAGAAAATATTCTATCCGTTGACAACAGTTAATGGATTAAGGCCTCAATCTAAATGGCTTAGGTGAGGAAGCTCTCAGACCAGCTGTAGTCAGAAGTATACCTCTCTCCCTTTTGACATAGGACATTCAGTGAGTAGAAGTAGTTAACAGGAAGGCGTGAGACAGAGTGAGCAGTACATATTTTAATGTGTGGTTGGACTCTGGATTTGATCAAGGAGCCTTCAGGCAACACCAGGCAGCCACCCCTACCAGAAACTTTCAATTACTCAAAGATTTATTCCAGTCTCATGCATTGGGTGAACATCTGTGGAAGATAAAACCTAGCAGAACAAGACCAACATTCCCAGTGCCAAAAGGCAGAGGGGGACTAATCAGGTCTGTCCCAGCAAGCCTGTATCCTGAGTCTTTAAGACCAGCAGGTGTGCTAACACCTTTTAACTGGCTGACAGAATTCCAGTGCTTTTAATTAATAGAGGACTATGGTGAAACTTGAATCTCTGAAAATGAAGCATGCACCGTCCAGGATTTTGCTTCTGGCAATCCCAAATGTGTCTCCAAGAAATGTACAGCTATCTGCTGGTTTAATCTCTCAGGTACCTGTCTCATCTCCAAGAAACCTTGCAGATTTTTCTTTCAGCTGAATTTTTGAAATGCTGTGGAACTTTTAGTACAATTCTGTTTCTCTACTGGGTTCTTTGTAATTTGTCCACAAAGAATGAAGAGCATGGACAAGGAGCAATGAGGAAGGTGAAGGAAGATTATTAAAAAACAAAACAAAACAAAATACCAGCAGAGAAAGTTCCAGCAGTTGGGAGGGTACATTGAACACTGTCTATCTAGGAGTTTTTGTGGACTGTAAAAAAGGGGGAGCTCTCATAACTGGTTAGGGGAGGGCCAGGTAAAGCATCCAATGTAGGTCAGTCAGAGAGTTGGCAGACCCTAATTGGCTCAGAAGAAATGTAAATGAAGCACTGAGAAGTGTCCAATCAGTGAAGGCCTTCACAAAAGCCAGTTGTTTCATTCATCTCAGATCCTCTGTGACTCATTTCCAGATGGTAGTAAGGATCCCCCCCATTCCCTATCTACAAATCCAGGAATCAGTGTCTATCATTGGCACCTTTACTCAACTTCTATTGACACTGTTCTCCAGAAGACCTCCGAAATTTAAATAACTCCATTCATAGCAAACTTTGTAAACTGTGCTTTCCTCTTTGGGAATATAGGACAGAACTTCTCAAACTAAAGTTTCATGTAGGATTGCTCTGTAAGATCTTAAATTTATATTAAAATAGTATTTCATTATTCTGTACATAATCTCTTTGCACAGTCAACAGCATAATTCATTCCCAAAAGATCAAAAATGATAAAAGCAATGGCAATAATGATAATAATAATAGAGTCTAAATACAACCAAACAATAAAACAGTATTTTCTGAGTGCTTAATATATACTGTGATTGAGTTAGGTTCTCTTACATGGTCTGCTGTGTTTAGTGCCATTAAACCAATGTGGCACTGTTTGGAGATGGGAAAATTGAGGATTTTCCTTGGAAAGGTATCTTGCTCAGTAGCCACAAAGGAAACAGGCATATAATCATATATTCTAATTTAGAAAACAAACCTCTTCAATATACTGCTCAAGTTTCAGTATTTGCAGGCACCTCATTTACTCTTGTTTTGTAAAGTATTTATTTTATACATATTTATAACTGTATTAGAAATCAATAAGGCTGACACTGTGGCTCACTAGGCTAATCCTCCGCCTGCAGCCCTGATACCCTGGATTCTAGTCCCAGTTGGGGCACCGGTTCTGTTGCTCCTCTTCCAGTCCAGCTCTCTGCTGTGGCCTGGGAAGGCAGTGGAGGATGGCCCAAGTGCTTGGGCCCTGCACTCACATGGGAGACCAGGAAGAAGCACCTGGCTCCTGGCTTCAGATTGGCGCAGCACACTGGCCGTAGCGGCCATTTAGGGGGTGAACCAATGGAAAAAGGAAGACCTTTCTCTGTCTCTCCCTCTCTCACGGTCTAACTCTGCCTATCAAAAAAGAAAAATCAATAAGTAATTTATTCACAGTTAATGTAATCCTTTCTTTATATTAACTATAATACAATCCACAAGAGTCTTTCCTGAGATGTAACACAGCAAACCTGAAGGTATGCAACAAACTCACACTTCTACCACTAACTTACCAAACCATTATTGTCACCACTACTCTGATGGCCTGAAAATGATTTGAAAAACAAGCTCATGGATAATTTTCCATGGATGTCTAAATTCATAGTTCATGGGATACTTAGCATACTACACTTATTAATAAAACAAATTTCACATTACTTTGTAGGATAGTAAAAATTAGATAACATGGGTAACATAAAATTTTTATTCTCAAAATTATAAATAGATGATTAATATTAGTATTGAAATTTATTGCCTTAGACTTTACATATATGTTGACAACCAGTGTTATTTTCATAACTGCAAATGACAGGTCTGTTTACACTTGCAACTCATGCTTCTTTTAAACAGTTTATAGAAGTTAATAGTCTATAGTTAGTATGATCCTATGACTTTTGATTAGGCTGTAGCTGTATTCCCATCCTCTGATGGTCTTTCCAGTTTATACTATCTTCTTTGACAAGTAGTATCAGTTTTCTGGTCTTGAAATTGACATTACCATGTAGGGCTTAGGTGGTCTTCTTGTGTGACAGGTCTCTGCAGATCGTTCTCCACACGTGAAGGAGATGTGGAGAGCTGATTTCCCCAGTGAATTATAATAGAATTTGGTGAAGAAACAGTGTTGACATGAGGGGGAGAGTGCTGGCAACAAAGGCTATGAAACTAGGAGGTGGAGTTGGAATAATATAAGGATTGTCACGTTAAGATGTTGCACACATTCCAGAATTAACTGAGTTTGCTGGGCTTGTGAAACACACAGGAAAATCTAAACAATTTATAACTAGCCATTGATATAAATATCAATGATATCTGGGTATTTCTTGGTACTGGTCCATCATTATCTTAATTAATAATAAATTATAACAAATTAGAAAATGTTATAAGCAAGCCTTAAATATAGGAGAGAATAGATATTCATTAAATATTAAACATCTCTTATCTTATTTTTTGTGAAAAAGAATAATTACAATACATCAAAAATAAGAATAGGAACACAATTACCAAGTATCATTATTTCAGGAAAAGTTAATTCATAAAAGCACATGAAACATTCAAAGACATAATTTATAGTCATGGATATGAAAGTTGTTTTGACTTAATTGTTAGTGTAAAATGATTATGTATCAAAACTGACTTTACGAAGACCTTGCATCAAGGAATTACCTTACCCAGAAGTTGTTGGGTTCCTTAATCTTCTGCAGGTAATCTGCATATTTAATTATTAGACCAAAACACTAGTGTTTAAAAAAAAATAAATCTTAGCCCCTAATTTGAAAAATTTCTTGGTCAAACTATTTATATTTGGTGAGGTTGTTTACAAAGTACTTCATGTTTAAGAATTGTAAAACCAAGAGATTTTATAGGACATGTTAAAGAAATGCATGATTTGCATCATTCCCTCATAATAATGTGCAGCATCATTTTCCTTTGAGAGGAATTAATGAAAACATATCTTGACATTATGATTTTGGGCATATGTCTTTGTTTATGCTCATCTAAGCTTAATGCAGAAAATGTCAAAGAAAGAATGTGGGGTGAAAATTGTGTATCTTTCAGTTTTACTTTCATTGCATAGCACAAAAGGATAAAAAATGGCATTGTGCTTCATGTGTGGTAAGAGTTTAGCTAATGGATGTCTAAAGCAAACAGAGCTGAAAGGAAATGTTTTATTGCTCCATTCTGGACCATATGGATTTTTGTTCTCTTGTTATTGTTGTTTTGGTTGTTGTTATTTAAATGATGCTTAATTTGAAATGTCTGGAACGTCACCAAAATTTGGACTTGTACCAACAAAGAACTTTGTCTAAAAACATCCTATGATTTTGCTTATTCTCTTGCCAAGCAAAATAATTCACACATGTTTGGAGAGTCATAGAGATGGCAGAGCACTGTAAATAAGGAGGAAAATTTTTTGTTAATTCATTTTTAGTGTTTTTATCACTTTTCAGTAAATAAAAAATAACACATTTTAATAATTAAACAATATGAACAAGAATATATGCAAAATTACTCACTAAAATCAAGAATGAACTTGGTTAATATATTTTTAAAATAAGCTCCTTATAACATTGAGTTACGCTTTTTCCTCTCAATATAGATTGATTCTAATACTCATTTTTTCTTTCCTTCTTACATATATATGTCCAATAGTTGTCTTCTTGATGGTCTTTCCCAAAATCAGACTGCATTTTGATGACTATTTCCAGATCATTTCTAAAGGTATAACATTATTTATTCTATTTTATAGTTTGGTTTTTTCTATCCAAAATATTCAACTAAACTTTACTTCAAATATGTATTATTACTAACTGGAAATTCCTATTTGTTCATGCATTTCAATGTTATAAAATTTCATATGTTCATCTGTTTAATTAACTATTAGGGACAAATATGGGAGATCATTTCTATATTGAAATCTATCAATTTTTGAAAATGGCTGCATTAATATTTCATCTACTAATAAGTCTTAATACAAATAGATAATATTTCTGTTTTAGAAATATTTTATCAATGCACTACTATAAATCCTAGAGTGCAATTTTCCTGTATCTGCTAAATATGCTGATTGCCACAGTGCTTACTTAAGAAAACAACTGGTATTTTTACACTTCTATAGCTATGAGCATCAGGTTATCATCTGAGATTTGTTGATCAGTGCTAAAGGCAGAATGGTAGTAACAACCTCACCAGGAAATTTTTCATTTGAATTTGTAAGGTAGAGCATACTTCTATAATTTGAAGCAAAATATACATTTTACAAGATTTCCCAGATGCATGTTTAAAAGTCCTACTTCAGCAGACCTTTCATAGGATTTGAGATATAATTTATCTAAAGCTTTATTTATTTATTTGACAGAGTTACAGACAGAGAGAGAGAGACAGAGAGAAAGGTCTTCCTTCCATTTGTTCACTCCCCAAATGACTGCAATGGCTGGAGCTGCACTTATCCAAAGCCAGCAGCCAGGAGCTTCTTCCTGGACTCCCTTGTTGATGCAGGGGCCCAAGCCCTTGGGCCATCTTCTACTGCTTTCCCAGAGAGCTGGATTGGGGAAGAGGAGCAGTCGGGACTATACCTGGCGCCCATATGGGATGCCGAAACCACAGGCAGCAGATTATCCTAGTGTGCAACTGCACCAACCCCTATAAAAAGTTATTTTAAATGATGTCAGGGCTGTTTTCTACCTTTTGTAATCTTGGTTCACTTTCATTTCTGTATAATCTTTACTTACGGTTAACTTTAGCATTGTGTCTTTCTGTTTTTATAAAAAAATTTTAAAAAATGAGCCCTCTGTTTTCTGAAAGAAGGCAAAATTCTTTATATAGTGAAATATACCAGATACTGGATAAATCTCCTTTGGGAAAAATATACCCTTAAGGTTCTATACTCATCAGTTTGTGATTTAAAATTGCCCTTTACATCAGAGTCAGCCATACTCTTGATGCTATTAACTAGCATCAGGTTTTAGCCACTATATACTTTGTGGGGCTCAATTAAAAATGGATTAATGAATACCATTTGCAAACAACAAAATTCCAATAATAGTACTAAATTATAAAATTCTCTTTCTCTTCCTCCTTTTTATTCTTCCCTTTAGTTTTTTTTTTCTCTCTCTCTTTCCCTCTCTTTTCCTCACCCTGAGTTCTCAATTTGTCATGCTATATTTTTTCATTTTTTTTTTTTTTAATTTTTACTTGATAGGTAGAGTTACAGACAGACAGAGGGAGAGACAAAGAGAAAGGTCTTCTATCCACTGGTTCACTCTCCAAAGGGCTGCAATGGCTGGAGCTGGGCTGATCCAAAACCAGGAGCCAGGAGCTTCTTCAGGGTCTGTCATGCAGGTACAGGGGCCCAAGCACTTGGGCCATCTTCTACTGCCATCCCAGGCTATAAGCAGAGAGCAGGATCAGAAGAGGAGGCGCCAGGACACAAACTGCCATATATATGGGATGCCAGCACTGCAGATGAAGGTGTAGCCTACTACCCCACAGTGCTGGCCCCTTTTCATTACTTCTTAAATTCTTCCTAAGTAGATGATAAGCGAATTTTGGCATGATTTTATTTTTTATTATGTGATGCTAACTTTAAACACATATAAACTTTAAACACATATAAAATCTCTAATTCATGTGAGGAATCACCAAAATTATATGTGTTTTGTCACTGCAAAACACACATGAATTTCATTCTCATTAAATAAATTACTTTATAAAATTACCTAAAGTAATGTTAGTTCTATTGATAAATACAATTTCCCAGCATTCTAACACTTTTTAGTGATGAATAAGAATAGAAAAGAACTCTGGAAGCCTGATACTTCCCTTTCCCTCGGTGTCATCATACATCACTGTAAGCAGTTGACTAGTGTAGGGTAATACATGAAAAGGAATGGATATAAAGAGAATCGAAAATGAATCATGATGTGAATGGAAGGGGAGAGGGAGAGGGAAAGGGGAGGGTTGTGGGTGGGAGGGACGTTATGGGGGGGAAGCCATTGTAATCCATAAGCTGTACTTTGGAAATTTATATTCATTAAATAAAAGTTAAAAAAAAAGAAAGAAAAGGAATGGATAGTATTCCTTGGATGTTAATATTTCTTGGAATGGTATTAGCATGTTTGTGCATTGAAAGCAACTTCTAGTTCAAAAGTTAACTGATATCTCTTAAGTTGTCAGTGCCCCACTCAGTCCCAGACACAGCAAAATTACTTTTCAGTTGCTTTTAGTCTTGCTGAACTCCTACACTATTTGGTTCCCCAAGGATTATGTACTCATGAGCCATTAAGAGTGCTATATGTAAATTGAATAATAAAGAATCACGTAACATAAAATACACACTGTATATTTCTCTTCTTGTGCACATCTGCTACTATGCTATAGGGCCTCACTTATGAAAGTATAAGAATAAAATCAGTTAGAATGTCAAGATTGAATCAGCACAGTGCTAACTCAGGAGCAGGGGCCTTCGCTTGTGCTACTGCACTGAGCGCACACACTTAGGTTGATTAGTGTCAAGGCACTGGCTTTTGCTCTCATGTCACATCACTTGCTTCCATGATCAAATGCATTCTTCTTCCTTGAGCCACTGCTTTATATAGCATTTCCCCCACTTTTACCATAAGATCACAAAAATGATTGCAAATGTAACCTGTCCAGGGGAAAAAAAAAAGCTTTGAATAATTCATTTCAAATATTCAGCATGAAGATTTTCATCTTGTTCTTCTGTTTTCATTGTGATGCTTACTTGGCATACCCATTCTGCTGATGCTTTTGGGTGTAGAGCTGCCTTTGTTTCCTTCTTCAAAATGTGGTGTTCGAATCACCCAAGTAAATGAAGAGGACACCTCAGGGTGAAGCTGGAGCATGAGAAATTGTCTTCCTTAGATAAACTGTCAAATGCACATATTTCCATTGTCATGCTTATGGCTTCAGAGGAACCTGTGCTGAGAGTTCTGATCTCTCCAGATTTTTTTCTTTATAATTCGTACATTCTCACTGATATGTGGACATATTTAAGAACCTATGATGGCAATGAATAAATGATTAGTTTTTCATGTGACATCTCTTGTCTGCTTGTAACCTGTTATGCTTTTCAAAGATTTTTTTTCTGACTATATAATTATTTTAGAATTTTAAGTCTTCTGAACACAGGATTTTTGTTTTTGTTTTTGTTTTAGCCATATGCTTCTGAACATTCTCTTGAAGGGAAAGTGTGTAAAAAAAAGCAATGAAATGCGTAACTGGAGACAGTTTTCCTAGTGAAAGAACACAGATCCCAACAGACAAATAACTCATGTTTTCTCTGTTTTGTGTTAGCTAAATAGAGAGAACAACAACAAGAAACTTAACCTGTATGAGTGAAATTGGCATTCTGGGATTTGATTATTATGTATAGCCTCTGTCTATATTTCTGCTGGACTTTCTACTTTTTGTGTTGAACACTTAGTGGAGCATTAATCCTATGACTATAAAGTAAATAAAAAATGTTATTGCAAAAGTTAGGAGAGTTAAGAAAGGAAGAAAATGGGGGGAGGAGAAAGGATAGCAGGAAATGTCATTATTTTCTTAAAATTGTATCTATGAATTTCATGAAATATATTCCCTTCAATTAATAAAAAATAAGGCATTTATTATAATGTAGAATACTGAAAGGCATGTTTTGGAGATTTGTATTCTAGTATTGCAGGTGACCAGTGATGCTTTTTCACTGAGAAAATGTATTAGCAGTGTTCCCTTTTCACTGTAGAAGACACAGACACAGCAAATAAAAATGCAAACCAAAAAAGAATGTCTTAAGGGAAATTTTCAGAGTCAATCAGGTTTTATAACATTATTTGGGTGGTGACACTAAGATATAATTTATTGTAAATGTACACTATTTTCCCTAGAATTACTTTTAGTTTATCTTTTTTGTAGTTGTTATCTAAATATTTAAAATATGATATGTCACATGTTGAGTTTTTAAAAATTAATTCAGCCGGCACCGCGGCTCACTAGGCTAATCCTCCGCCTAGCGGCGCCAGCACACCGGGTTCTAGTCCCGGTCGGGACGCCGGATTCTGTCCTGGTTGCCCTTCTTCCAGGCCAGCTCTCTGCTGTGGCCAGGGAGTGCAGTGGAGGATGGCCCTGCCACCGGATCAGCGTGGTGTGCCGGCCACAGTGCGCCAGCCAACGGCAAAAGGAAGACCTTTCTCTCTATCTCTCTCTCTCACTGTCCACTCTGCCTGTAAAAAAAAAAAAATTAATTCATACAATAAATAGAAATTATTCTTAGCAATAGACTGTTTTATAGTTAATATAAATTCTAGGTATAGTTAATATATAATTAAAAGAATAATAATACAATTATTTTAAGTGAACAAAAAGAGATAAGATATGTTATTGATATTGAAATGCAGCAATATTCACATAATAATTATTGTTTGGTGATCATTATTTTTCTACATTTATTTTTGTGTTCAAATAATATTCAGTTTTTAATTGAATCATCTAAAATGATCATTTCCTCCACTTCCTTATGAATGACTACATATCTTCAAAATAAATAATAACTTCTTGCCTAATCAGTTTAACTGACTTTAAACAAGCTTTAAGATAAAAGCTATAGGGGCCGGCACTAAGGTGCAGTGGGTTAAAGCCTTGACCTGAAGCGCAGGCATCCCATATGGGCACCACTTCAAGACCTGGCTGCTCCACTTCCAATCCAGTTCTCTCCTATGGCCTGGGAAAGCAGTAGAAGACAGCTCAAGTCCTTGGGCCCTTGCACCCGTGTGGGAGACGCGGAGGAAGCTCCTGGCTCCTGGCTTTGGACTGGCGCAACTCTGGCCATTGTAGCCAATTGGGAGTGAACCATGGGATGGAAGACCTCTCTCTCTCTCTCTACCTCTCTGTCTCTCCTCTCTCTTTCTGTGTAACTCTCACTTTCAAATAAATAAATAATCTTTAGAAAAAAAGATAAAAGCTTCATATACAGGCTGAATGTTGCTATTACTTGGTTATGTTTTGCTCTCCAAATTTCATGTGTTATTAGTTTGGTCCTTGAGGCAATGTTAATGAGAACTAGTGAAATGTTTGAGTTGGGGCCTGATTGGGATCGATGGTATGGTGCAGGGGGCTAAGCCTCGATTTTCAGTGCTGGCATCCCACATTAGAGTACAGAGTCTAGTCTTGGCTACTCTGCTGTTAATGCACCTAGAAAGGCAAGAAAGGAAGATGACCCAAACATGGGCCTAGGTCACCCACCTACAGGGAAGACCGGGGTGGAAATCCTGGACCCTCACTGTTATGGCAATTTGGGAATGAAGCAGTGAATGGTAAACTCCTCTCTCTCTCTCTCTCTCTCTCTCTCTCTCTCTCTCTCTCTCTTTCTCCACACACACCTCTCCCTCTCTCTTGGGCAGTGACTGAGTCATGATCTTCCTCCCTCAAGGGCTGAGCCTAGTTTTCCAAGGCAGGATAAATCAGCCTGAAAATGGGTTGTTATAAAGAAATTCATCAGCCTGGGTTCTTTCTTGCATCTTCACTCACCATGCGACTTCTCTCTCTTTCCTTCTCATACACACAAACACACAGACATACACACACATAAACATGAATACTCCCACCATGTGATATCATCCACTAGGCTGTCACACAGCATAAGGACCTTGTCAGCTATGGCCACCCAAGATTAGACATTTCAGTCTTCAAAACTGTGAGCCAAAATGCACTCTTTTTGTAAATTCCCAGTAAGAGTTATTTTCTACAGCAACACAAAACCAACTAAGATAAACATCATCTTCAGGACCAACATTTAAGAAATCAAACAACATACTTGAATAGGGTAACAGAGATTGCTTTATTCTGAAAATGGGTGGTCCCAGAAGCAGAAAATACATGTATTAAAAGGATCAAAGAGACTGCAATAGAAGACCAAATTTATGTTTCTTGGAAAACCATATATTACTAGTTCATTGTGAATATGGTTTATAGTCTTCTTTATTGCATACATCAATCATGACAATATAATGGATCTTATTTTAATTTTCTGTTGAATAATATATTTAACACATTTCATAGAAAAAACAACAATCAATACTTATAATTAAATTATATGAAAATAAGACGACCATTACATTTCTTACCTTATTATTTTATAATTCAAAAATTTATAAATCTGAATTATATAAGCCAATAAAATCACTAAGTATACTGCTTTACTCAATATATTTTTTAAAATATATTTACATAGTAAACTTAATAGATTTTCAACTGACTAAAGTTTCTTCTTGATTCTGCTATGATCAAATGCAATAAATTTTAACACAATAATATGATATCATCTTTTAGCCTGGTTACATTTTACAGTGTACATTTTTGACTGGTCTGTGTTTACTGCAGATATAAATAATGTGGCATATACAGTCATCATTAAAGTATACAGTTATTGTTATTTATTGCAACTGACTCTTGAATTTAACATTTTTTAAGGTTTTGTGTAACAAAGAACTACATTTCCGTATGTTTATCTAAGAAGACCACTTGTTAATAAACTGTACCTTTCTCTAGGGTATCAAGAACTACTGCAGTTGTTTTTTGTTTAGTAACTAAGCTACCTGGCAACGCAAGGATAAACACATTTGGGATTTCATGTTTCTTCTTGTCATTATTTCATTAGTTAATAATCTACTTAAAAATACAAGCCGATATTCTATGTATACTAAAACTCATGTATATTTATCATTAAATTCTTGACACATGGAAATTAATGCATTTCCTTATTATGACAGCTTTAAAAATTGAAAATCATTTTCTAGAACCCATTCAATAGGTCTTCCTCTGTACACTTTTCACTTAATAGTGAAATTAGTTCAATACAATTTTTTCTGAAAACCCATCATCAATAAGAATCCTAGTTTTTTTTTCAATTTTTATTTTATTTAATTAATTTATTTATTTTTTATTTTTTGACAGGCAGAGTTAGACAGTGAGAGGGAGACAGAGAGAGAGTTATAGATAATCAGAGAGAGACAGAGAGAAAGGTCTTCCTTCCATTGGTTCACTCCCCTAATGGCCACTATGGCCAGAACTGCACTGATCCAAAACCAGGAGCCGGGTGCTTCCTCCCAGTCTCCCTTGTGGGTGCAGGGACCCAAGCACTTGGGCCATCCTCCACTGCACTCCCAGGCCACAGCAGAGAGCTGGACTGGAAGAGGAGCAACTGGGACTAGTACCCGGCACCCCAACCAGGACTAGAATGCAGGGTGCCAGTGCCGCAGGCGTTGGATTAGCCAAGTGAGCCTCGGCACCAGCCAAGAATCATAGTTTTGATATGTTGAATTAACAGATCAATATAACACATAGATAAAATTTTAAACTTTGGATGATTAGGAAAGTAATCTGCAATCAAACACTTGGTCATAGACACAATGAGGTGCCCAATTTTGAGTTTTCATGTGATGAAGCTATTAGAGGAAGGAATCCAATTCAATTGCAAAATAAGTGCACAGAGAATTGTTAATATTCACTACATACTAATTTTTATTCATGTGATGAATGGGAAACAACAACAACAACAAAATCAAGCAGTGAACCAACATCTAGAGTAATTGATGCTATAAGACTTAACAAGTTTTAAATCAATGCAAATGTAAGAATAATTAACTACTTCACTTTTTTTTCAATTTAATCCAAGGCAAATCCTGGAGCAATAATCCTCGTTATTCTTAAAATATATTAACTTACATACCTGTTCAGTTGCTCTCTAACTTCAGTAGAATAATCAAAACAGGGAAAACAGAATGCTCAGAGACCAGCCCAGAATCAGCGAATATTTGGATGCATGTTGCCTCTGGGAGCCTTTGAATTGTGGGCGACTGATGGTCATAAAATGATGCCCTTGCTTCTTACTGTATATGTGTAGTAGAGGTTTATTTCTGCTTCAGGAGTTTCATCCTTCTGCCAGCATCCACTCATTAACATTCCTGATACCTTCTTGACTTCTCTGCCTCATTTAATATTCTCTCATTAATTAAATGATATGTGAATAGTTATGTATCTCCTTTTATATTATTTTGCACTACCAAGATACAATGCTATGTGAGGAATTACTTTTAATATTTTAATAATTTAGTCTCAAGGAAAGCTTTGCTTCCATTTAGGAACTCACTTTGTTCACTAGAAAAAAAATCATGTCCCAGCTTTTCTCTTTTTCTCTGACAGTCAGGAAAGCTTTCATCCTGATATTCATTGTATGTTGTTACTTGCATATTATTGAGTTATTTCAAGTTGACAAAGCAAGATGTAATAAACAAAAACATAATTACCATCATGTTTCCTAACATTAACTGAGTTTCTGGATAATTTACTCTGATTGATTCCTATCTTACACCCATACTCATAATTTGGAAAAAGTAATGAAGAAATCTACAAATATTAGTGATCTATCTTGTATAGATTTTATTTTAGAAGATAACTACAGGATTTTGTATAATATATTGGGCTATAGATATGTAATTTTCATGGTTGAATTTAAATGTGTTGTCATGTTGAGGTATCCGAATAGAATTGCAATCTATAAAATACAATTCACATGAAAACTTATATTATATTTGTTTTAATAATCATGATACAGGTGACTTATATTTAAAGTATACAGAATTACTCTGAGTAGGTGGTTATAAAATCTATTAATGGTCATGGAATAAAACACTTTGAGTGCTTTTAGTGTTAAAAGTCTCAAAGAAATTCATGGACTATAGAGATCAGAGCAATAAAATCAAAGACTAAATTCTGATTAAGTAGACTATATTATTGTTGTTATTATTAGAGAAAAATAAACCAATTTAAACCAAAAGATTAGTGAAATGAAGAACTATTTCTTTGAAAAATAAACAAAATTGATACACCATTGGCCCAACTAACAGAAAAATGAGGAAAAAGATATAAATAAATAAAATCAGAGATGAAAAAAGAAATGTCACAATAGATGCCAGAGATTTAAAAAAAATCAGAAATTACTACAAAGAACTGTATGCCAACAAATTAGGAAACCTAGAGGAAATAGGTAGATACCTGGACACATGCAATCTACCAAAAGTGTGTTATAGGAAAACTACACAGACCAATAACCTGGAAGGAGGTTGAATTAGTAATAAATAGCATCCCAATAAAGAAAATCTTAGGAGCTGAAGGCTTCACTGATAAATTCTACCAGACATTTAAAGAACTAATTCCAATTATTGTTAAGCTATTCAAAACAATTGAAAGGGAGGGAGTTCTCCCAAACGCCTTCTATGAAGCCTGCATCATCTTCATTTTTAAACCAGAAAAAACACAATAGAGATCTATAGACCGATATCCCTGATGAACATAGATGCAAAAATCATCAACAAAATACTAGTTATGTAAATAACACATCAGATGGGTCATTCACGTAGACAAAGTGAGATTTATCCCTGGTATGCAAGAATGGTTCACATTCACAAATCAATCAATGTGATGCATCACATTAATAAACTGAAGAAAAAAAATATGGTCATCTCAATAGATGCATTTGTTAAAATACAACATCTTTTCTTGATGAAAACCTTAAGCAAATTGGGTATAGAGGAAACATTCATCAACACAATCAAGCCAATTTATGACAAAACTACAGCTAGCATTATATTCAATGAAGAAAACTTGAAAGTATCTCCCTTAAGATCTGGAACCAGACAAGGATGTTCACTCTCCCCATTACTTTTCAATATAGTCTTCGAAATTTTACCCAGAGTCATTAGGCAAGAAAATGAAATCAAAGAGATACAAATTGGAAAAGAAAAACTCAAACAATTCATATTTGCAGATGACATGAGTCTCCACATAGGAGATGCAAAAGGCCCTAAATAGAGACCCTGAGAGACTATTCAAACACTTACAAGAGTTTTCTAATGTGGCAGGATATAAAATGAACACACAAACACACACACAAATCAATAGCCTTTGTATACACAGAAAATTCCATGGCTGAGAAAGAACTTTTAAGATCAATCCATTCACAATAGCTACAAAAAATTAAATATTTTGGAATAAGTTTAACCAAGAATCTTAAATATCTCTACAAAGAAAAATAAAAAAATTAAAGAAAGAAATAGAGGAAGATATAAAAATGGAATAATCTTCCTTGTTCATAAATTGGAAGAATTAACATCAACAAAATGTTCATATTCCTTGAAGGAATTTACATATCCAATATTATCCCAATCAAAATACCACCACATTCTTCTCAGATCTAGAAAAAAATGATGCTAAAATTCATATGGAAACACAAGAGACCCAGAATAGCTAAATGATCTTCAACAACAAAAACAGAACAGGAGGCATCACAATACCAGATCTCAAGACATACTACAAGGAAGTTATAATCAAAACAGCCTGGTACTGGCACAGAAATAGACATGTAAACCAATGGAACAGAATAGAAACTCCAGAAACGAATCCACACACCTACAACCAACTTATCTTTGACAAAGGAGCTAAAATCAATCCCTGGAGCAAGGACAATCTTTTCAACAAATGGTGCTGGAAAAACTGGATCTCCACGTGCAGAGATATGAAACTAGATCTCGACCTGACACTTTACAAAAATCCACTCAAAATGGATCAAAGACAGAAATCAAAATGGATCAAAGACAGAAATCTAAGACCCATACCATCAAATTATAAAAGAATATTGGAGAAATTGCAAGACATCGGCGTAGGC
The DNA here is from genome assembly GCF_964237555.1 of Oryctolagus cuniculus. Taxonomy (NCBI): domain Eukaryota; kingdom Metazoa; phylum Chordata; class Mammalia; order Lagomorpha; family Leporidae; genus Oryctolagus; species Oryctolagus cuniculus. The sequence goes on from NC_091440.1 coordinate 27,297,975, forward strand.
AAAGACTTTTTGGAAAAGGCACTGGAAGCACAGGCAATCAAAATTGACAAATGGGACTACATCAAGCTGAGAAGCTTCTGAACTGCAAAAAAAAAAAAAAAAAAAAAAAAAAAAGAAAGAAAGAAAAGAAAAGAAACAAAAACAGTAAGCAAAGTGAAAAGGCAACTTACAGAATGGGTGAAAATATTTGCAAACCATGCAACTGGTAAAAGGTTATTATCAATAATCTAGAAAGAGCTGAAACAGTCCAACAACAATAATACAAATAATCCAGTAATCCAGTTAATAAATGGACAAAGGACTGGAATAGCTATTTTTGAAAGAAGAAGTCCAAATGGCCAACAGACACATGAAAAAATGCCCAGGATTACTAGCCATTAGAGAAATGCAAATCCAAACCACAATGTGGTTTCACCTCACCCCAATTAGAATGTCTCTCATACAGATCCACAAACAACAAATGCTGGTGAGAGGTGGGAAAAAAGGTACCGTAATCCACTATTGGTGGGAATGTAAGCTGTTGCAGACACTGTGCAAGACAGTATGGGGGTACCTCAGAAATCTCAATATAGACCTCACATATGATTCAGCGACCCAAATCCTGAGAATTTATGCATATTAAAAGAAATCAGTATATGAATGAATTATTTATAGGCTCATGTTCTTTGTGCTCAATTCTCAAGGAGGTTTTACTGAAGTAAGATTTTGAGGCACCAAACAGGGCATGTTTTGGCATTGGGGAGAAACTATTTTAGTATAATTGAAAAGCAAGTGAGGGAAAGGAGTATTAATATCACCTAGGATAGAAGACCAATTTCATATATTGAAAATCTTATAAATGTCAAAAATATAGTCAAGGCAACAGATCAAAATAAATTTTAATTAATGAGATAAAAAGAGGTTCGCACTAGGAATTCTCTGCCTAGAGAAATTAGAGGCAGCTAATTCAAGAGTTATGAGACAAATAATAAGAGGTCACTGTTGGAAGACATGGCTGAGATTAATTAGTAAAAATTTCAAAAACTCTTGCCCAAATTGATAGATTTTAACTTAGGTAAATTTCCTACTTTTTATTTAAACTAAAGGGACTTCGGGAAGTTGCCACTAAAATAATAATATCATTATTAGTGTTAATCATTTAATTTGGAAAAAAAGGCCATTTTATACATGAACAGGAGCAAACATGCTACAATAAGCCATGTCCAAAGAGGGAAAAGCAAAATTTTCCTTTTAACTGCAGTAGTTATATTGCTAAGATGGCCCTATTATAAATATTGACAGGATAAGATTAAATGTATATTAGTTCTATTAATGACAATATAAGATTATATGCTATGTATTCAGATAATTAGTTTATGATTTTTTATGAAACTGAAAACAGGTAAAGATTAATTTTAGAGATGGCTAAGTCTCTGTGTATTCATTCCATCATTAGCGTAGTAGTTTACTTAATATTATATTTACTTAATATTAGTTTACTTAATGTTACATTAATACATTTCTCAAAGTGCTATCGGTGTAAACAACTTTGGAATCATTTCCAAACTCATCAAATTATTATTGTAGATGTTATTAGATATGGTTGTACTTAAAATCTTTTTATCAGTTGACATCATTTATAGAAATATCATGCACCATTGAATAAGCTATTATTTCTCACCTCTGAATCTGCTATTTCATGCCCTGCTTTGTGATTCAAAGACTAAAAATGCAAAACATATCTCTGCTTTACTACCTTGCAGTCTTTCTCCAGTGGGTCCCTGTTGAAAGTGCCTACTTGGGTGCAAGGTAGTAGGCACTTTCAACAGGGACCCACTGGAGAAAGACTGCAAATCTGAATTAGGGAGAACAAATTTATACGTCCCTTTCTGCTTTAATTAACACTGCCGCTTAAAAAACAGCCCAGATAGTGGCATAAAGCAATCATTTTTAGGATCACATGTTGGACTCAACTAACCAGTCCTCAGTTGGGGTCTTCTGTGCAACAGTTTTCAGGTAATACTGAGGTCCTGCAATCACCGCATGGCACAGTTGAGCTGTCAGCCAGGAGGGGTCATTCCCGTTGCAAACAGAGTTGCTAGTTGTGAACTGGGTACTTAACTACAGATGTCCCCTACCACATGGAGTGCAATTTGCATCTTCAATATGGGCAGTCTCAGACTACACACTATTATTTACATGGTTCACCAGTGTTCTAGAATAACCAGGGGGGAATAGAATTTTAGACCCAGACTCAAAAATTTCACAGCATTGATTCTCATTTATCCTTGATTGACAGACTTATACACATTCAAAGACAAGACATAAGACCTCACTCCTTTTTAGGAGGGGCATCCAGGAAGCCTGGGTACCAGACATGTAAGTCCTCTTATATAAGGAAAGACACAAAACTTCACAGATCTGAATTTCAATCATTTAAGGTCTCTTCTCCAAGCTCCAAAATTTTAACAGCCCCAACTTGTTCCCTTTTTACTCCTGTCCTAAGGGATACCTTAACCTCTCTTTTCTCTCTTTGAAAACTTTTACTAATTTATTTGAAAGGCAGAAAGACAGCAACATAAAAAGTGTTATTTCCCATCCACTGGATCACTCCCCAAATGCTCACAAAAGCTAAGGCTGGCCCAGATGAAAACCTGGAGTCGCAAATCAATAGCTGACTACTATGTGGGTGGCATGAACCCAAGTACTTGAGTCATCATTTGCTACCCACCAAGGTGTGCATTAACAGGAAGCTAGAATCCGGAGAGAAATTGGGGCTTGAATCCAAGCACTTTGATAGGGAATGCAAGTGTCTTCACCTCTAACCCACTCAGCTCCAGTCTCTTTCATTTAGCTTTGAGTTATATATCTGGGGCAGACATTCAGTAGGTATTTGGTCTATGATGAAGACCATGGCTCTGGGCTTCAGCATGGCCCTGCTGTGACTGTTGGCAACATTTGGGGAGAGAACCAGGGCATAGAAAACTGTCTCTGTAGCTTACTGTGTCTCACTGCCTTTCAAATTAAAAACAAAGTTACATATCTAAAAACTCATGATCTATTTTAAAACTGTTGATATTAATTTTTCTAAATAAAACTAAATGTTGTGGTATTTGGTGTTCCATTGCCCATGATAACATACACAGAAAATAATTACAGGCAAATGGAAAATAATTTAATTAAAAATTAGAAGAAAATTATTCTAACATCCTTCTAAATAGTTTAATCATATTCATATATTGATTTTAAGGAAAACTTACTATATTTATTTGAATTATACCATTTAATAAAGGATGAACTACAGCCTTGTTTTCACTCTGCTCAACTTCCCTTAGAATATCTTGGTCTTAAAAGTTATCATGGGGGGACCGGCGCTGTGGTGTAGTGGATAAAGCTGCAGCCTCGTGTGGCCACCTGTTTAAGTCCCAGCTCCTCCACTTCCTATCCAGTCTCTGCTATGGCCTGGGAAGGCAGTAGAAGATAGCCCAAATGCTTGTGCCCCTGCACCCACGTGGGAGTTTGGGAAGAAGCTCCTGGCTCCCGGGTTTGGATCAGCACAGCTCCGGCCATAGTGGTGGCCATTTGAGTATTGAACCAGTGGATGGAGGGTCTCTCTCTCTCTCTCTCTCTCTGCCTCTCTGTAACTCTCTTGTATCATCTTCCTCTGCCTTCCCAGGCACATTAGCAGGGAGTTGGATCAGAAGTGAAGCATCCCAAATAGGAACTTGCACCCATATGGGATGCCCACATCACAGATGATGGTTTTACCCACTACACCACAGCCTGCCCTGGAGCCTTTTCTTTTTAAACCCCTTTTCCTCCAAATATTAAAACTGTAACATTTGCTCTTAAGCAGATGGATCCTCAGACTGTTAATCTTGCATCCCTCTGGTCCACTCTCTGGTTCACTCCCCAAATGGCTGCATCAGCTGGGGCTGGGCCAGGCTGAAGCCAGGAGCCAGGGGCCCAAGTACTTGTACCATCTTCCACTTCCCGGGCAAATTAGCAGGCAGCTGGATTAGAAGCGGAGCACCTGGGTCTCAAACTGGCACCCATGTGGGTTGCAGCAATGCAGGCAGAGTCTTTGCCTACTATGCCACAATACCAGCACCAAAATAAATATCTTTTCAAAGTAGTAATGTGGAACTGCTGTTAAGGTGCAGTAGGTGCCTGTGACACTGGCATCTCATAAGGTTTCTAGGTAGAGTCCTGGCTGTTGTACTTGATTCAGCTCCCTGCCAATGAACCTCGTACAGCAGCAGAAGTTTGCCCAATTATTTGGGCCCGTGCCACCCATGTGAGAGATCTGGATGGAGTTCCAGGCTCCTGTCTTTGCCCTAGCCAAGTTCCAGGCATTGTCACCATGTGGAGAGTGAACCAGTCGATGGAAACTCTCTTTCTCTCTTTATCTCTCTCTCCCTGTCTTTTTCTTTCTCTCTTTATCTCCTTTTCCCTCTCTCTCTCTTTCTCAATCTCTCTCTCTCTCTCTATCCCTCTCTATCTCAGTTTTTCAAATAACTAAGTCTTAAAAATATTAAATAATACACCATTTAGAATATGAAATATATCATTATATTTAAAGCATTTTCTCTCTCCCTGCATTTCAAATAACTAAGTCTTCAAAATGGTAAATAATACACCATTTAGAATATGACATGTATTAGTATATTTAAAGCATTTAGAAATGTTTGATCATGGTAAGGGCTACAAATGTGTTAGCTATTACTGTGTCTGTAACAATGGACCACTTACATTTGAGCAGCAGTATCTGTACCTTAGATCGATTATAATATAATCACTAAGTTTTGTAAGACCTTAATTCATTTTTCCAAACGCAAGACCAAGTAGATTTTAAAAATAGGAGAAAAGATTCCTTAAAGAAATATGATTTTGGGGGCCAGCGCTGCGGCTCACTAGGTTAATCTTCTGGCACACGGGGTTCTAGTCCCGCTCAGGGCGCCGGATTCTGTCCCGGTTGCCCCTTTTCCAGGCCAGCTCTCTGCTGTGGCCAGGGAGTGCAGTGGAGGATGGCCCAAGTGCTTGGGCCCTGCACCCCGTGGGAAACCAGGATAAGTACCTGGCTCCTGCCATCGGATCAGTGCGGTGTGCCGGCCGCGGCAGCCATTGGAGGGTGAACCAACGGCAAAGGAAGACCTTTCTCTCTGTCTCTCTCTCCCTCACTGCCCACTCTGCCAGAAGAAAAAAAAAAAAAAAAAGAAATATGATTTTGAAACTTTCTAAGACCTAAATGGTAATCATCTATCTAATGCAACTAAATGTGTTTCACAAAAATTTAAAATGTTATTGAGCTTCTTATATTCAGAAAGCATATTTAAAAAGAAACATCTTAAATGCATGTTGTTATAATCATCTACTGGATATTAACCAAAAGGACAAAGGGCTAATATTGGAAAGAGAATAAAGAGTATTATTATTGAAAGTTTGTTTTAAATGTTATGAAAATTTCACAAATATTTAATATATTATTAGTAACATTTGATCACAAACTAAATATAATACATTATTTGCTATAATTTAACAATAATGATAATCATATACAAATATTGAATATGGGGCAGGTATATGGGATGCCTGGTTCAAGTCCTGGCTCTGATTCTGATCTAGTGTTCTGCTAATAGGTACCCTGAGAAGACAGTAGATGGTTTCCTACCACCTATGTGGAATACCCATATTTAGTCCTGGCCCCCAGGCTTAGGCCTTATCTAAACCTGGCTGTTGCAGATATTTGGGAGAATGATTCAATAGATCCAAATCTCTCTCTGTCTCTTTGTCATTTTCTGTTGATCTGTGCTTGATAAAATAAAAATAAATTAATTAAAATTAAGTATTGCATATATAAATTCTTTAAGGAGTGTCTATTTTTCTTACACCCAAAAAGTGAGGGATGTATAAATATAGGTGAGAATATGTAATATTGTACTCAGAGATGAGTCAGCAAGTAACACCAACCTATTAACTATTCAGTAGCTTCAGGACAAAAAAAAATTGAAAGAATACTTCCTCATAGAGTGTAAATGCAAATTCCTTTGTAGCAAATATGTTTTGGCAATATGTTGTTATTTTTTGCAACAGCTGCAAAGGTGAAAAAATGGCTGAGTTCAGATAATGAAAGAAAACAATGAACTGAATTTCCATATTTTCACAACTTAATCAAGTGAACAGCCTTTTTAATGATGTTTTGTTATCTTATTAGTGCCAGGGATCTAGCTGATAAGCCAAACAGCAAGGTTAATTCATTTTCCTTCCACACTATAAATTAGGTTGCAAGGTAATTTTTGCATATAAGATATAAGATAGAGAACTCACATCCATGAAATATAACTTTAAATGAAAATAAAATAAGGGAAGAATTAACAGCAAATTATAATAGATAAAATAGATTTCAGTTATGCATCTAAAAAATAATAAGAATTTTTAAAAGAAAAATAAATTAACCTCTTTGTTTAATTCAATACAACTGATTAGCTTTTTAAAAATATACTTTAAAGAGCTGTGGTAAGAATTCCAGATGCTTCACTCAGAATCTAGTTGAAATGTAGAAGACTTGGAGACCATTTTTATATTGCTATACAAAATCTCATTTTTAAATAATTTTGGCAGTGTAAGTTAACATTCCAATTACTAAGGTTAGAACTGTAAACAACTTTAATATTCAAATAGATTACTAGAACACACATTCAATATACTCTATCCCAGAGAAAGCAAATTTCTTTCATTTACAAACTACTTGTATAATAAGACTAGAATAGTTATATTCAATCCTGGATTCTCATTCAGTGTTATTTTAATAATACAATTTAGAATCTAAGGTAACAGAATAGCATTAAAAGCTTCTACTTTCTAAGACTGAAGGTTTGGGCCTGCTCTGTAGCGTAATGGGTAAAACCACGGTCTGCAGCACTGACATCCCATATGGGCGCAGGTTCGAGTCCCAGCTACTCCACTTCTGATCCAGCTCTCTGCTATGGCCTGGGAAAGCAGTAGAAGATGGCCCAAGGTCTTGGGCCACTGCACCCATGTGGGAGACCTGGAAGAAGCTCCTGACTCCTGCCTTTGGATTGGCTCTGCTCCGGCTGTTGTGATCAATTAGGGAGAGAAGCAGCAGATGGAAGACCTCTCTCTCTGGCCTCTCCTTCTCTCTCTGTGTAACTCTGACTTTCAAATAAATAAGTAAATCTTTGAAAAAAAATTGAAGTTTATGACAAATTATAGTAGAATTTCATTTTAAGCAACAAAATTCATTTCAAAACTATAAATTTTTAAACTCTTAAAATTGCACAGTTTATTTTAAAATCAAAAAAGCATAAAAATATAACTTCTATGTATTATTGTATCATAGATTGAACTGTTTAATAAATGTTCATCATTTGAGAGTTTGAGTTAATATTCATTTGCTTTTAAGAGGCAGAGAGGCAGAGGTGCAGAGAGAGCTCCCATCTGCTGATTTGCCCCAAATGCCCATGATGGGTATGGATGAGAGCCAGGAGCAGGTATCCAGAAACTCAGTCCAGGTGTCCCCTAACTCAATCCAGGTACCCCATATGGGTGGAGGAGACCCAACCACTAGTGTCACCACTGCTGCCTCCCTGGGTCTGAATTAGCAGGAAGCTGGAGTCAAGCATCAAAGCCAGGTACTCCACTGTGGGACACTGTTTTTCATGTTGATTAGCGTGGAAATTAGCTGAATAATTTTCTTTCTATCTGCCCATTTTATTTGAAATGATCAAAGGCTTAATTATACAATGAAAAACATCTGCAATTATTGTGACATTCTTTGTAAGGGAGAGTCATATAACCTAAGGCTGTTGTTCATTTTGCAAGAGTCAATTTTAAGGAAATAATTTATTCAACATAATCATTGATACCCATGTCTGCATGTTGTATTTAGCAACAAATATACAAAGGATGATTGATGTCAGACTCTTACCTATTAATGAAAATCTGTCAGAAATCACCAAAAACGGCCCAGAATTTCTAACATAAAATCAAGTAGATTTTTTTATTCTTCTTTATCTAAAAAATTCAAAAGTCAATCATGACTGAATTACACAGGAAATTGACAATTTCTGTCAATCAAAAATAGTAACATGTTATGTGTGTCCTCCCCTCTCTCATTAATGAGGTACCAGTCATGTATAAGCTGTAAATATTGCTTTGTAAGATCAGGAAAGCTATTCTTTTTCAGACAATAAATTGTCAAATTAAAAATATTATTTCTGTGCAAGAATATCCAAATGATTGAAATTCTCCCCTACAGGCAGTGGACTGGAATCTACTTTAGTAAGAGTTTAACAAAGGCTTATTAACATTAGGTGGTTTCCTTGTATGTTTACAGAAATTCTCATTACAGTTTGTTAAAAAAGATTCATAATAGTGGTTAATCTAGAAAGACCCTAAATATTCCTTCAGAAAGCTTATAATCTAGAAAATATTTTAAACTCATGAAATAAAATATTTGGTTGAGCTTTATGTCAAAAGTGTGTAACTACTACCCAATCACAAGTTCAAAGGAGTGGATGCATAGTAGTAGATTTTATTATTCAATTAACTTTCTTATTAACTACTAAAAATTAGAACAGAAAGACTGAAACAATAAATGGTTGTGTTCTATGTTCCTATACAACAGACTCCAAATGAATGTGTCCTAGAAAACCTTGGCTATTTGCGTTCAGGGCCAAGCCCTAAAATGTAGTTTCTTTGGTTTAAGGCTTCAGAGTTACATAATTAATATTATATTCACAGAGAGAATTTGTAGAATATACATTAGCTTACCTCTGACAATTAGCTTTAATCTTTTGCAGGAAACAAGGAGAGGGATTGAGAATATTAATGATTTAGGAAAAGAAAATGATTCTTGACACATGTAAACTATATGTAGAGCAGAGATGAAGTATTAATTACTTATTGGGTAGAAATATAAGTGGAGGTAGAAGGATATTTAAGAGTTTATTAAGAATATTGTTTATGAAACCTCAAGTCATTTAATTCCATCACTTAGTATAACATTGCAAACTGATTTCTAATCTTTTATGTAGAGCTGTGCATTTTCCTTCCACAACTCATTTCATTTTCAATCCCTTCTCTTTAGTTACCAAAAAAAATGTGGCGGCAGCGGCCATTGCGGGGTGAACCAACGGAAAAAGGAAGACCTTTCTCTCTCTCTCTCTCTCTCTCTCACTGTCCACTCTGCCTGTAAAAAAAAAAAAAAAAGAGAGAGAGAGAGATAGTAATAGAAAAAGAAAAATGAGATATAACTGCTTAAAATAAAAGTTATTGCAGAATAGATAACAAAAGAAAAAAAAATCCTAACAGACATTCCGAAGTGAGAAGCTCAACATACTGACAAAATGATGGTAGAGAAATTCCTGAATACATATTGAAGAATAGTGCCAGAATAAAATATCCCACCAAATAATAAAATGTGAATGGTAGTTAATCTGTGAAATTTTAGAATATCCACGTACAGCAATTTCTAGAGGCGGACATTTGGTACAGCAGTTAATACCAGCACCCTTTATCACGGTACTCAGTTCCAGTCCTGGGTCCCCTCTTTCTGATCCGACTTCCTGCTAATGCACACCCTGGGAGGCAGAAGACAAAGGCTAAAGTAGTGGGATAACTACACCATCATGGGAGATGCAGACTGAATTCTGAGCTCCTGGCTTCTATGTGGCCTGGACCAGGCTGTTATGGGCATTTGGGGATTGAACCAGTGGACTGGAAAATGTTTTTATGTCTCTCTTAGTCTCTCTGACTTTTACAGAAAATAAAAATAATATATATTTTTTTCATAAAAAATCACAGTTTCCAAGATGGTGAGTAAAAATGAAATGAAAAAAATTAATTTCTAGAGGAAAACAGAATTCTCTCATCATCCAAGCTATTGGTGAAGACTAGGAGACCATGAATATCATTGTCGCATATTATATGAGTGTTGTTTTATATTATAGTAGTGTTCTCACACCTCCTCTATGTCTTCCAGTTTCCTCTTTTTTTAATCTTTATGCATTAGTTTAGCATATTTGTTACTGCTAATGAGCCTATATCAATACAGTGTTACTAATGTAAATTTATCATTTGTTCAGACTTTCTTACCTTTTACCTAATTTCTTTTTTGTGCTCTAGGATCTTATCCAGGATACGACATTACAGTTAGTATTCAAATGGCTTTATCGCTTCCTTGAATTAGAACAACAACTTCATAACAGGTCTCTGCTTAAGTTCTGCCCCTTACATACACAATCTATTGTATGAGCTAGTGGATACACTTTCTACATTCCTTGTTTTATTCTATCACCACGAATATTTATCATTTTTGATTATGAGAAAAATTGGAATTTACTCTTAGCAATTTAAAAACATTTACTTCACTTTTACACTCTCCATTCCCCCCAAATTCTGTACTGTTTGACCAACATATCATTCCCCTGATCTCCCAGCCTCTGGCAATAATCATCTACTTCTATTAGTTTGATTATTTAGTTTCCAGTTATTTTGAATTTTTAAATTCATGCATGTCATGCACGCTTTCCAGTTAGTTTGATAGCTTCAGCACTAAAAATTCATGGCCATGGCTTTCTCTTAATCACATTTAACCAGGCTATTTTTCTAATCTTCAAACTTCTACAAATTCCCATTACCATCAATGCCCTTTTGCTTAAAATCGTTCTCCCTTTGCTTGTCTAGCATACCTGTTTCTAAGGATACATCTCTCCAATCCTTCACTTCATTCACTTGGGCTTCACCACAGTCCCTGAAGGTGCCTGTGCTAAAATGCCGCCGTTTTATAAGAATACTCATCATGCTGGTTTAAAGTACAGCATTATCATTTCATCTTGACCTGAGTAAATCTTCAAAGACCCTATTTCTAAATAAGATCAGGCTTTATGGAACGAGAATTAGGGCTTTAATCAATATCTTCTGGAATGATGCAATTCCAATTTGGCAGTCCAAATTGGAATGTCATTTCTGCTTCTTATCATTTTGGTGACCTTAATAAATTTATAAAATCTCTCTCTACCTCTGTTCCCATATGAAATGGACTATCACAAACTAGGAGGCTTAAAACAACACTATATTCTTGAACAGTTGTTGCAACTAGAAATCTAAAATCAATATGTTCTTAAGACCATGCTCTCCAATAACTTCTGTTGATTGTAAGTATTACTTGATATGTCTTGGGGATACAGTTGCACAATTCCAAGTATCCATGTCCATAGTACCATTGTAGTCTTTCATCTGAATGTCTGTATCTCCACATGTTTCTCTCCTTTTTTAGTATATTTTGTCTTATTTATAAGGAAATGAATCATAAAGGATTAAAGGACCACCATACTGTTATATGACCACCTCCTAATTTGCCTCTTACTAGTTATAGTCAAAGACGCTATTCAAATAATGACACATTCACAGGAAGTAGTGATTAGGACTTCAACATGCTATTTAGCGGAACACAGTTCAACAACTAGCATCCCTATTCTGCTAGCTTCAGCGACAATGATAGTGAAAACATTGATTTGAGGGACCTGACATCACAATGAGAAAATGTTCTCATAGATCTGTCACTTTTCTTACTGTCTTGTTTTGTCTTATTTTTTCTGTCATTTCTTTACTAATATTTATATATTATATATATAATCTTGTAATATGGATCATTGAAGAAAAAGAGAGACTTTAATATTTAAAGCACTGTATTAATAGAAAGAAACACTATTCTAACTCCACTAATTTTCAACTACCTGTATGTGGTAGGCTGTGCCTGTGAAAATAAGTGGTTAAATCTGTGTTAAAGTAAAAATAAATCCCACCAATTCAATGCTGTTCTCTAAAAGTGTGCTATACTACATATATTAAATAATATGTAAAAACCGCACCGGCCGCAGCAGCCATTGGGGGGTGAACCAACGGAAAAAGGAAGATGTTTCTCTCTGTCTCTCTCTCTCACCATCCATTCTGCCTTTCAAAAAAAAATGTAAAAACCAAGTCACTGTTAGAAAAAGAAAGCAAAAAATGTGAATGAACTCATGTAGGTCTAGCATTGGGGCAAATTCATATTTTTTTCTCTTTACTCCAAAGCTTCCATAAATATAATGAATGAAGTATATAAATTTTAACTTCACATTCTTTCAGTGAGACAGAAAATATAAGAGGTGAAATCAATAAGAAAACTGTATCCTCTTATTTATTTGTAAAAAAAAAATACTTAAGGAATTCTTAAATTGAGATTGTTATATAAACCAAATCCATATTGATGTTATATATTTCTCTGAATCTGTAACTGAAAAGTGATAAGAATCTACATTATTTCAACTTGTAGAGACCCTCTCAATTCTTTTTTTTTTTTTTAATTATTTATTTACTTGAAAGTCAGAGTTACACAGAGAGAAGGAGAGGTAGAAAGAGAGAGCAAAACAGAGAAGTCTTCCATCCACTGGTTCACTCCCCAATTGTCTACAATGGCAGAGCTGCGCCGATCAGAATTTGGGAGCCAAGAGCTTCTTCTAGGTCTCCCACAGCGGTTCAGGGGCCCAAGTACTTGGCCTAGACTCCAGTGCTTTCCCAGGCCATAGCAGAGCTGGATCAGAAGAGGAGCAGCCGGGACTCGAACCAAAGGCCATATGGGATGCTGGCACTGCAGGCAGAGGCTTTACTCACTATGCCACAGCGCCAGCCCAGACCCTCTCTATTCTTAACCACAAAATAAGCATTAAACTAAAAGAAACAACTTTTTTATGGATTACATAGGTAATATGGGAAAAAATCTATGACAGAGATTGTACACTACATTTTCTAAGTAGCATTTGTTTCAAATAGAAAATCTTTTTTTTAATTTTTATTTTTTTATTTTTTTATTTTTTTATTTTTTTGACAGGCAGATTGGACAGTGAGAGAGAGAGACAGAGAGAAAGGTCTTCCTTTGCCGTTGGTTCACCCTCCAATGGCCACTACGGCCAGCGCGCTGTGACCGGTGCACCGCGATGATCCGAAGGCAGGAGCCAGGTGCTTCTCCTGGGCTCCCATGGGGTGCAGGGCCCAAGCACCTGGGCCATCCTCCACTGCACTCCCTGGCCACAGCAGAGGGCTGGCCTGGAAGAGGGGCAACCGGGACAGAATCCGGCGCCCCGACCGGGACTAGAACCCGGTGTGTTGGCGCCACAAGGCGGAGGATTAGCCTAGTGAGCCGCGGCGCCGGCTCAAATAGAAAATCTTAATTTAAGACACTAATTTTATTTAAAAATGTGAGCATTATAATCAATATGTGCATTGCCATTTTATGCTAAACCTGAGATTAAAATAAGCATTACGTTTTATTAAACTTAATTTGACAATTTCTTAAATTCACTTTGAAATGTGTAAGTGTATACATGTGTATATATTTTCTATACTGACATCAACATATCATATTTTATCACTATTTATTGGATTGCGCATCAGGTAAAGTACATATCTTGATATTAAATAAAAATCACATAAAAATTGTGTATTTGAATAAGTGCTGGATTCATGAAAGTTGTGAAGATACCAGTTATAGAACTAACGTTGTTTAAGAAGTCAGATCATTTATTTTTTCAACTACAGTAGTTCAAATAGCCATAGAAATTATTGGAACAGATATTAGTCAACATTATTGACATCTGTTTTTCTTTCTAGCTTACTGTTTTTAGTAAAATTACACATTTGCATTTAAAATACATTATCTTATCCATAATATATAAAGAAACTCAAGCCAAAAAAGGCACTTTCAAAGCTGCAAATTGGCAATATACATGTCATTTGTCAAATGAAATAGAAAGAGCCAACCTCGAATACCAATCTGCCTTTGCTCACCACCCGTCATGTTCTTCAGTTGTGTTCAGCTCTGTGGAATGTGGCCTCTATTTATACAATGTAAAGACTGAAGTTAATTTATTTGGGATCATAAACTAAACCATATTAAATATATTTGTGTCGAAGAGTATAACTATTAGAAAAAAAAGTTGTTAAACTCACACAAGTCTCTAAATTTTAATTTGTCACATTTCCTACTGATATTTGATCATTCAGACAATATGTACATCCAGTCTAGAGTTACAAATAAAGTAAAGGCTTACACATTTTTTAGGTTTTAATTTAAAGTTGTATTTTTCTAGCTACTTAATAATTACTTAAAAAGTCTAAGTGCTCCCTCCTCTGGTGCTTATAGGATGTTTGTGCAAGTTGTGACCAAGTGCATGAGACCTTGAATGTCTGCCCTGTCCTTCCTACCACCACAAAATCCAAACTAAGTAATACTCCTCCTTCTTTAGAGAATGCCATTTTCAGATTTGGGTAAGATTATGAATAGTGCACTCAATATGGTTCACTTCATGTTCTATGTTCTTAGTCTGTGCATGGTGTTCATCCATCTCAGGGCATGAACCACATATTGGTTGGGATGAAGTTCACCCACCTCCATATTGTGAATACAACATTTCTTGTGTTTTACTAGAGGATTCTATTAGCTCAAAATTCTGATAACTAAGTAACATTCATAGGCATACACTTTATTTCTCTCTGTATGTTGTTTTTACTCTGGAAGATATTCTTGTTTTTCTTTTAATATAAGTAATATAGTGAATGATATTTTTATGATATTTTCTGTATCTTGGTTTGAAAATCATTAATGGGTCATACCATATCCATTGTCCACCGTGTTGTGGCCAGGATGGAGTTATCAATTGATTTTGGTTAATGGGAGCTGCTTGGAAGGAATTTCACATCAGAGGAAAGGAAGTTCAGGACATGAAGCATATTTTCACTTATTGCAGGGTACCAATAGTAGACATCTATCAAACGTCACAGATTTTCCAGGGCACCCTCTGAGTACAGCTAAGCTCTCTAGGTTACTAGTCCCTCATTTTTGGGCCTAGAAAGTGCTATATTGCACAAAAAGAGTTTGGATTATCTAAATTCTGCTTACCTTTGAAATTAGTCCCTTTTATAAATTCTGTCAAAATCCACTTTGAGAGCATAATTCATTGCTTCTGGGTCTTGTTTAAATTTGTATTTTTTTCTCATATTCTGCCACTGGAAGGAAAATATTTTTCCTGTTTGGGTAAACTTCATGTTATGCATATAATATGTGTGTGTGGGTGCATGTGTGTGTTTGTGTGTGTGTGTGTTTTAAATATGAAGATCGTTAAAATATTTTAAATATTTAAAGCTATATATGGTCGAATTTCAGTTTTGAGAGTATTTACAAATTTAATATAATTGTGTAACTTATTCATCTTATTTGATCCATCCTATTATTTGTATTCTCTAATGTGCTCTCTTTAAAGTACACAATTCAATTCCCTTCAGTATCTTTGTTTAATAATGAATCATCTAGATTTTCTGGAGCTTGGGTCACAACTTCTGAAGTAATGCCATTTGTTGTATTAGAAATTATATCTGAATATCTGAAATGCTTTCATTATGAATGTATATCATTAATTTCAGAAATATGCTCTAAGTAGCATGATCATAGTTATCAAGATTCTAAACCTTCTATATTAATATTCATTATTCATCTTCAATCAAAAATACGAAGTGAAACTTTCAGATTGTTTTATTTGAAACTGCACAATCCCCACATAGACCCAACACAATATATTTTTTCATCATATTTACAGGTGGTTTCTTTTATTTAAATAATGCTTTAAAGTACTTACATGAAAAACTTGACCAAATAAACTCAAAAATATGCAATACCCTATGTTACCTATCCCTTGCAGTCTATTTTATTATGGGAATATTATCTTAGATTTTTCTATTTGGTAGGAAATGTGGAACAAGAAAAATGAGACAAAATAAACCCTAGATTTAATATGAAATATTAATTCCCAAAGGAAATGTGAAGTCTTGTAAATTTTATGTGAAGATACAGTTAACATTAATTTAAAACCAAGAATAAATAAAAAATTAAGCTTTAGTATTTATATCCAAACAACCGTACACAAGGAAAAAACAAAGACCACAATGGTATGTGGTCTACTATAGACACTTAAAAGTAATAGGTGGAGGAATTTGATATTAAAATATTATGTTGCAAAAAGTATGAGAGGACAATTGGAGTTCATCCAAAAGCTTACAATGGAACTATTTGTAGAAATCTTATATTTGAAACATTGATAATAATTGACAAAGTCTACAAAGTGATATATCCAATAATGTAACACAGTTATGTGATTTTGGTTGTAGGAAGAGTGAGGAGAATATTATTAGCGATTATAAAACTATCAATCTTGAATCGTGTTCAAGATAAGATTAAAAACACAAGGGGAATGATCTATCACTATTTCATGCTGGTTGATTAACATCATCCAACTAGATCAGGGGGAATACAATGTTTGACCACTGTTTAGAATTTAATTCACAGTGTGACAGATACACAGGATGGCTATATACTGACACAGAAAGATGGAAAGGATGACTCAGGTCTCCTAAGTCATTACACTAGAGATTCATTTATAGATAAACAACTTTGGAGAGAATGTTTTCTTAGCTCTTTAAGACTAAATAGTATTAACTGCTTTGGAATCCAATGTCAGAAATAAGTCTATGAAAAGAATTTACATAAGTAATTCCTGATTTACTATTTATTTCAATATAAAGATTATAGGAGAAGCTACAGCTGCCCCTGTATCAACACTGAAATTATCAGAAATTATCTAATTTCTTTCCTTATAAATAAGCTCAATTTACTGGATAAAATTTATTTTAAAATTTATCTGATGAATTCAGTAAAAATTTTATTTCTGTTTACCACTATCTTCAATTATACTTTATTCAAGTCTCATTACAGCAACATGGATCTATCTAACAGGTTAACATCCACTTATATATGTAAAATAGAATGATCAAATTTAATCTTAAAAGTTCAATAGTGTGGCTTATTCTGCGGCAGAGTCTTGGCATTGATGACTGGGAGCAGGAAGGGAGTATATCATGCTTTTAAAATCCTCCATCACCTGATCATTATTTTTCCTTTGGATCTTCAAATAGTGGTACTTAATTGCAGGGAGAGAGAGAAGGAAAAAAAGGAAATTACCTTCATAAACTTGTATTTCTTCAATCTTTGGCCGCTGTTCATATCACATTCTGGTTCTTTCTTGAATGCTTGTATGCCTTCAGCCACAAGGTTTCTTTCTGTATATTTCCCTGACACAAGCATTTCTTGTGGTGTGACTTCCTCTGTGCTGTTCTCTGGTTCTTAGAGTTTCCTTATAGAGGACAATACCTTCTTTATTAGGGAAACTCAAGTCTAGTCTTCTTCCTGTACAGTTGGACCTTCAATAACACTGCATATTCTTATCAAGCCAAATGGTTCTTGGTAATGAGCCCTAGCCCTCTCTCTTCTTTTTCATATGAGAGCTCTAGAGATCTAGCAGTTTAGAAACCCTTGAAAAGAAAAATCCCATAGCCCACATCCAGGTCCCTGGGCTCCATTTCTAACTCTAGCTATCTGGCACATGATTCCAGCTTTCTGCCAATGCAAACAGGGTACTTGCTATGCACATGGGAGAACTAGATTGTGTTTCTGCTTCTGGTACTAACCAACACATGTCCATGAAGTCATTTGAAGAGTGAAGCAGTAGATGAAGGCTCTCTCTCCCTGTCTTTCTGTCTCTCAAATAAATACAAATTACAGTGTTTCAATGTGCTGTTATGAAAAATTATGCATTACTTTCAGAATTTTTGCACCAAAATAAGCTTGTCTTTTAATTTCACTTTTCATTAATTTTCCAATGCTTGCATTTCTTTGGTTGATTAAATTTCTGTACAAAATAGGCATTCAATATACATCACCAAATCATTTGCTTGAGCAGTATCCAGTCATGGAATTAAATGACACTCATTTTATTGCAGGCAGATATAAACTCTGTTTCTGCAACTTTCAGAGCCTTCTCACTATGTTTGGGGGGATGTTAACCTTCCGTCTCCATGGTAAACAACTTTCCATGATGACCACAATACAGAAAATTCCAAGCGTATCCATTCAGTGGATTATTGTCTTCTGCAAGTGTGAGGAGTGGTGATGCAGAAGTTATGGTTGCCATATCTAGAGAGAATTCTGGAAGAGTAAGGAAATGTTAATATGGTAAATTTATTCACTAAAAGAGTTCACCTCTCCATTTTTTATTCCTTTTCCCCCATGTTCTAAGTTTCTTATATTCTTGACTATTTGCTTAATCATATTTTCTCTGCCTCTATAACTATGATAACATTACTTTTTGTATATCCCTTGTAGCCAATTAGGTTTAGCTTCCGATTATTTGCCTTTTGTTTCATGCGTGAACAGAAATTCATATTTCTCCTTCTATATATTGATTGTCATTTTTAGACTGTCTAAGATGAGAATTATAAAACCAAAATGAAGTAAATGCATATAAATAAGAATATTTAAAAATAAGTGTGCACTGTGACTTTATAATAAAACTCAAGAATGTATTAGGGATTAGTGTGTCAAGTATAAAAATAGTTTCACAAAGCTCCCCAATTGTCTACTGTTATGTCTTTTATTATAAAAGATAGAGTTAGACAGTGAGAGAGAGAGAGAGAGAGAGAGAGAGAAAGGTATTCCTTCCACTGGTTCACCCCACAAATGGCCACTACAATGGCATGCTGTGCCGATCTGAAGGCAGGAGCCAGGTGCTTCCTCCTGGTCTCCCATGCGGGTGCAAGGCCCAAGCACTTGGCCATCCTCCACTGCCTTCCCGGGCCACAGCAGAGAGCTGGACTGGAAGAGGAGCAACCGGGATAGAACCGGTGCCCCAACCGGGACTAGAACCCAGTGTGCTGGCGCCACAGGCGGAGGATTAGCCTAGTGAGCCGCGGCGCTGTCTCCTGTTATATCTTATCTGATTCTTTCTGTGCTTTTCTGCTATAATTCCTTATCAGTAGATCCCATCACATATTCTAACTCTTGTACTTGCAATCCTGCCTTCTAGAAATATCTCCTAAATTAATAAATCATGAGTGAAGGACTTTGTTTATTCTCATTAATTTACTGACTGCCAAGAAGAGATTTGGAAAGTATTTTGAGGAAAAAATTCTCAATGAAAAATACTGATGACAATTTTTTCTGATTCCAGTTGTAGATGTCTACATTTCTATCTGAAAATCAGTTTATCTGGGCAATTTTTTTGTTCCAACTATAACATGAAAATTCTTCACAAAATGATTGATATGATTAAACTAAGTAGCCTATATATAACAAAATATGTAGGATTCAATGGTACTAGAAATAATTTATAGGCCTCTGCTTTCATAAAAACATACCTAAATTATGGAATTATGTCTAACCGTAAATTATACTCATGTATTCCCTGACAAAAATTATTTTGCATTTTCTTTTAAGTTTATATTATTTAAAATATATAACAAAAATTTTTGATGAAACTGAACAGAAATGATAGAAAAGTAACTTTTCTCATGAGTTTGAATATGGAAAGTTGAAATAATTACCAAATTGAGTAGCAAGGCATTTTGCTTTTGTTTATTTTAATCTCAGAAATCATATAAATACAATGAATATTTGTGACTTTATAGCATTTCAAATTGAAAGTGAAATTTGTTCCTTTTCTCTTTGGCACATAATTAAAAATATGTATTTCATTCTTAACAATAATAAATATCTTACATTTCAATCTTTATTCTTTAAATGCATGTTTATCTCACTTCGTCTTTGCTTGCATAAGAACTTTCATTTGATTAAGCTATCCATTAAACTTTCAAAAGAAAATATAATCTCCACTATTTAATGGGCACTTCTGTAAATAAACATATACCTAAATATTGCCACACAGAGCTATTTTCCCATGGCAAATTTACTCACGCATTGTGTGTTGTGCATACACAATTTTAGATATGTCTTGCAATTACCTAGAACAGAAAAACAACTGCACTGTAACATGAGTGGACATGTAGTGTTACACAAATTGCTTACACAATATCCATTAGCAGCTTGATTTCAAGAGTAGAAAGCTACATGCTACAGCTAGAAATCTCTAGGGAGTTTCGCTCTCCTCCCCAAACACACACACATACACATACAGAGAGAGAGAGAGTGAGAGAGAGATGAGAGACGAGATAGAGAAGAGTAAAATGAAGGGCAAAATATTAAAAGTGATGGGAAAGAGTTTTCAGGGGATTTACAGCAAATGAACACTTCATATAGCTTAAACTAGGGATAGATGATACTAGAAGAAATGGAGTTAAAATTATTGCTACTGGGGCCAGTTTTGTGGCACAATTTCTGCCTGTGACTCCAGCATCCCATTCAGACTCAGGTTTGTTTCCCAGCTGCTCTACTTCTGATCCAATACCTGCTAATGGCCTGGGAAAAACAGTGGAGGATTGCTGAGTTCTTGGGTCCCTGCAACTCATATAGGAGACCCAGATGAAGCTCCTAGCTCCTGGCTTTTCCCTGGCCCATCCCTAGCCATTTTGGCCATTTTCCATCAGATGGAAGACCTCTTCCTCTCTCTCTCTCTCTCTCTCTCTCTCTCTCTCTCTCTGTAACTCCGGCTTTCAAAATATATAAATAAATATATCAGATTTCTGTTGTGTTTCTACCTGACATAGAATCCCTGTGAGACCTTTTGGTACCCCCTTTAGGTAAAATTTCCTCCAGATAAAAATGACAACAATTGGGCAGGTGCTGGGCTGCAGCAGGTTAACTTCCTAGCCTAAAGCGCCAGTATCCTATATGGACGCCAGTTCGAGTCCCAGCTGCTCCACTTCCAATCCAGCTCTCTGCTATGACCTGGGAAAGCAGTAGAAGATGGTCCAAGTTCTTGGGCCACTGCACCCACGTGGGAGACCTGGAAGAAGCTCCTGTCTTCTGGCTTCAGATCGGCGCAGTTCCAGCAGTTGCAGCCATCTGGGGAGTGAACCAGCGGATGGAAGACCTTTCTCTCTGTCTCTCTCTGTAACTCTGTCATTCAAATAAATAAAATAAATCGTTAAAAAAAAACAATAATAATAGCACTGGACTTAGTAATTCTGACAATGTCAGTTGTTAAGACTTTGGAATTGTTTAATATGCCTCTTTAATGTAACACTTTCATTTAACCATAATAAAGTTTAACCTGGAATCTAAAATTTACATAAGTGTTAAAGACCTTCTGACTAGAATCTTCTTAGATTTATGACACAATGAGAGAATAAATCTTATTTACTTCTACATTATTTTCAAAAGCAAAGTCAAACAAAGATGATGATACTTATGTGTGGGCTGCATGAAAATTAAGCAAGTAGACTCATGTATAGCATAATCTTCAAAGAGAAATGCCAGAAATATGGACGCTCAAATACTGCAAGAAATAATTTTTCATACACAGATTTTTCCGTCAAAATGTTATGGGGCTGAACATTGGAAAGAGGAGATGATAGGATTACTTAAATGAAGGGTATTAAGGTACTAGCATGCTAAAGGTGACAATATAAGAAACAAAATGGATATGTGATACTTTGTCACATACCTCATGTTTTCATACAATGATATGAATAGATAAGAACAAAAATAGAAAAATTATTAAATTAATACGTATGACCTTATACAACAGTCACAGCCCTACAGAGCAGATATGACCTTGTAAAACAGAAATCAACACACAATTCTTTATTTAAGTCTCTGGTAAATTTAACTGTTTCCTTTTCTTAAAGTACTCAAGTAATATTAGTCTGTTCATTCTTGAATTAAAGAATTTCAATTTTTCACCCCCTAGTTTTCTCACAGTTATTTGGGAGGCTTTAAGCAAAGCTAACATGCCTTGCAAAGTGATCCCGCTAGCCTCCCTGTCACCTCGGCCTGTGCACGGGCACTTGAAGGCTGCAGTTCTCCTGTGTATTGCATAAAGATCACAGGGTTAGCGGCTTGTGAGTTGCTTTCTTTCTCCCTAACACATTCATGTGCATCCATTAGCTCTCTAAGGCACATCTTATATGGAATTCTAACATTTTCAAAACTTTGCTGAAAGTTGGTCCTAACAGAATTCACAACATGATGGTGGGGAATGATTAATGCAGTCTCAGTTGTGGCTGACACCTAACACATATGTCCATTATCTCTCCAGGGTTTTTCTCACTCTCCTATTTCCTTAGCCTCATGCACATCCATACACCTAAAATCCTTGCTCTGAATCTTGTAAACACTGACAGAAAAATGAATGTTTACTTCCCATCTTAGAGCAAAACTCTTTTTACAAACATAATCTTTTACATGTAGTTCTCTTGAAAGAAAGACAAACTTGTTCCTCTTTATCTACGCATGGGCTATATTTTTCTCACTCAGAAAATAAATTTTAGTTTACATATCAAAAAGATCCACTAAAGTGGTTCGGCTTGTTTCTCCCAAATACCATTTTCTTGCAGATAAATTTATTCACATTTTTCAATATACAAATAACCTGCTAGAAGTTTTAAAATTTAAAAGTCATACATCTATCCCTATCTAAATATTAATATTTCAGAAGTGTCAGAATTAAATATCAAATAAAGCATAAGTTTGGCTTTCTTTAGTAGAAACTCTAAAATGAATAGCCATGGCCCACTCTTAGCCCAATTAGCAACACGCTGCTATCTTGAAGGTGGTTGGTGCCTTTTTCATAAGCGTTAGTGTAGAATAGGTTAGAATCCTTTCCAGGAAAGTAATAAACCTGAATACTGGATGAGGAAGAACATAGTATTTAGATTATAACAGATGTTTAAAAATGTATATTTTTTTATTTATGAAGAAAATATAGAAAAACAGAAAGAGATAGAGTTAGATATAGAGATAAAACATGAGACTGGGAGAAACAGAGATCCCAACAATTGGTTGACTGGCCAAGTGACCATCACAGTCAGGCCTGAACCAGGTGAAATCCAGGCATCAGAAACTCAATTCAGGTATGTAATCTGAGAAGTGGGGACACAATCACTTGATCCAATCATTACATGAACTGTGAGGCGTTGCCTCCCAGGGTTCACATTAGCAGGAAGCTGAAATCAGAAACAGACTTGGGACTCGAAGCCCAGCACTATAAAAAGTGATGCTGGCATCTCAACTGGTGACTTTATTGCTAGGCAAAACACTTTCCTAAGAAATATGTTTTAACTAGTATCTATCGAGGAAAAAATACGCCTTCTAAAAATATTGTAGAAAATGCAAACATAAGCGACATCTTGTAAACACCTGTTAAATCAGGAAGGCGGCTTTATATTGCAGGAATTGAGGAAAACACTAATGCATCTAAGAGGTAAGAAGTAAGGGAAATGTGTTATGAGTTTTTTTTTATTTAATTTGGAAAGCAAGGAAGATTTGTTATGGCTTGTACTTTGTAATGAAATATTTGAATTTATAACTAGATGAGATATTCAAAAGTTTGGATAAATTATATGATCTTATTTCCAATTTTCAAAACATTACTCTGGGGCTATGAACGAGGTAAAGCAAGGGATGTATTTTGAAAACAATTGTATTAGTCTCTAAAAACACAACTGAGTGTTGTGCCAAGAATATGGCAGTAGATATGAAGACGTTTCAATGGTGAGGCTTAAATGTGCGAACTTAAAGATAAGCTCTGCGGTGGTTTCACCATATACTGAAGCTGCAGAGTCCAAGAGCCAGGCAAAGGTTTGAGTTCCATTATGTGAGAAGGCAGGATTTCAGCAACTTTCACCCCCAGACTGAACAGACCCACTTAAAGCTTACACATGATGATAAACAGGAGAGAAGCACAATCCTCACATCTCAGAGAAATCTTTAGAAGGACGCCTATGATCTGGTGCTTTTCCTCTTCCTGTACATGGATAGTATCAGAATCAAGACTATATATCTACAAAATAGCCAGATGCACACTTAAAACTACTTGGATGTCTGACCAACTTCCTGCATGTAACATTTCTGTAAAAGTTTATTAAAAGTCATCTCTAGACCCAAACATTCAGAGTAGTCACTCAGATCACTGGGATTTCCCAGGCTCAAATCCTCAACTTTGACTCTGAACTCTGTTTTTTTTTTGTTTGTTTGTTTGTTTTTAACAGTCTCATTTTGTTTTGCTTGACACATGATTAATACTTAAATTAAAATTTTGGCATGAAATAAAGAAACCAGATGATGATTCTTCAGTTTTGGCCCTGGAGAAAGTGCTGTGCTAAATAGTTAAATATGGAAGCTGAATGGCATATACTTTTGGCACAGCGGATAAGGCACGACTTGTCCTATACTGGAAAACTTGCATTCAAGTTCTGAGTGTATTCTCTATTCTATTTTCCTGCTAATGGACACCCAGAAATGCAACAGATGATTTATCAAATTCTTGGGTCCCTCTGTGTCCCTCAAATGAGAGACACACATTGAGGTCTTGGTTTCAACATAGCACCAGTTGTTGCAGTCATTTTGGGAGTGAACCAGCAGAGGAGATCTCACTTTGACTTCTCCCTCCCCATTTCTCACTCCTTTTCCCTTTAAAAATAAATAAATAAATACAAATTTTAAAATTAGTAATTGGAAACTTACAGCTGACTAACTACGTCACAGAAATAATTGAGACTACTTAAAAATAGAATGCAGATCTATTTTTGTTGAGAACTATCCCTTTTGTAGAGAATGAATTTCGTTTGTTTTTTTTTTTTTTTTTGGACAGGCGGAGTTAAACAGTGAGAGAGAGACAGAGACAGAGAGAATGGTCTTCCTTTCGTTGGTTCACCCCCGAAATGGCCGCTACAGCCAGCACGCTGTGCCGATCTGAAGCCAGGAGCCAGGTGCTTTCTACTGGTTTCCCATGCGGGTGCAGGGCCCAAGGACCTGGGCCTTCCCGGAACACAGCAGAGAGCTGGACTGGAAGAGGCAACAGGGACAGAACCGGCACCCCAACCGGAACTAGAACCCTAGGTGCCAGCGCTGCAGGTGGAAGATTAGCCAAGTGAGCCACGCTGCTGGCCTGTAGTGAATGAATTTCAAAAATAAAGAATAAACTGATAAACATATGTTAGTATGTGAACTAATTTGCTATACATTTTATCCACTAGCTTAAATAAACAAGAGGAAGTTTTCCAGTATCAACAGAAACCTAATTATACTGACTGATTCCATTCTGGAAATCTAAATTTATTTCATACCAGGAGAATAAAGCTCTAACTATGGAACTACTCATGACTTCCATCTTTCCAGGTGGACATTCGCACATTTCATTCGCCAACAAAATGTATGCTCTGTCTGCAGAATTGTTTGTAATTTCCCTACTCCTCATGACTGTTATCCTGGCCAAAGCCTCACTTAACTAACATTTGCATTGCTGTAGTGGTCTCCTACGTGGTCCCCCTGTTTTCTGCCATTAACCTTGGAGTGTAAATCCTCTACACATTCTTTCACTAAGATTAAAGGCACTGATGTTATAATCACCAAAAAGCCTTTCTGATTCTGTTTTGAACTTACTTCTCTAATAGTCCCCTCCACGCAGGTTGGCTTGTTTCTTCTTCCAATAGCAACCATACGCCTGCTTCAGACCCGTTGTAAGATCCTTTCCTTACCTGAAATGTTCTTCTCCTGGCTATTCACGTGCCTCAGTCAAGTGACTTCTTCAGGTATTTTTCAATTATCACCTTCCTATTGGGTCTCAGAGAGCATGCAAATTCCGATTGCTACTCCTGTCAGGCTTCTTTCCTGCTGTCTTTGTTCCAAGTATAGATCAACACTGAGGCTGCTGGAAAATCATGCTGCACATGTTTGTCTTACGAATTTGAAATCTAAATTCTGAAGACTTTTAAAACATAGTAAAAAGAAGTTTCTGAGTGCAACTAATATATAGTCAAGTTCAAGAATCCTAATAAACTGTTTTATTCATTGGAAGATGCAAGAGTTAACGGAAATAACAGATAAAGACAGCTATGCAACTTTGAAAAAATCATTTACTGGTTTCTGAAATAACAAAAAGATTTCTAATAAAAATTTAAGCAGATAGGCTGGTGCCGCGGCTCACTAGGCTAATCCTCCACCTTGCGGCTCCGGCACACCGGGTTCTAGTCCCGGGTGGGGCACTGGATTCTGCCTCTCTTCCAGGCCAGCTCTCTGCTGTGGCCAGGGAGTGCAGTGGAGGATGGCCCAAGTGCTTGGGCCCTGCACCCCCTGGGAGACCAGGAGAAGCACCTGGCTCCTGCCATCAGATCAGCGCGCGGTGCGCCGGCAGTGGCGGCCATTGGAGGGTGAACCAACGGTAAAGGAAGACCTTTCTCTCTGTCTCTCTCTCTCACTATCCACTCTGCCTGTCCAAAAAAAAAATTAAGCAGATAATAGCATATAAAAATCACAAAAATCACTAATATATGTTTTAATAAAAATATGATTAAAATATACAATGCTATCCTGAACTGTCCAAATTAATTCTGAAAAACAATAACAATGCACCAAACAGTGTGAATACTCAGAAAACAAGGGTATTTATTGTTATATAAAGTTTACTTGATATTTTATCTTACGCAGTGTCACTAACCATTTTCTCTTGCAGAAAGCGAGCAAGAACCAGGGGCTGGCGCTGTGGCACAGTTTCTTAGTGGGTTAATCCTCAGCCGCGGCACTGGTATCCCATATGGTTAGAGTCTCTGTTGCCCCTCTTCCAATCCAGCTCTGCTGTGGCCTGGGAAAGCAGTGGAGGATGGCCCAAATCACTGGGCCCCTGTACCACATGAGAGACCGGGAAGAAGCACCTGGCTCCTGGCTTCGGATCAGCGCAACTCCGGCCACTGAGGCCACCTGGGAAGTGAACGAACAGACAGAAGACCTTTGTCTCTCCATCTCACTGTAACTATCTCTCAAATAAATAAATAAAATATTTTTAAAAAGAGAGAGAGAGAGCGCAAGAAACAGAGAAATCTTCCATTCACTGGTTTACTCTCTAGTTGTCTGCAAAGGCTATGGCTGCGCATGGCTGAACCCAGGAGTCTCAAGCTTCTTCAGGTCTCCCACAAGGGCACAGGGGCCCAAGCACTTGGGCCATCTTCCTCTGCTTACCCAGTCACATTGGCATAGAGCTGGATCAGAAATGGAGCAGCCGAGACACAAATCGGCACCCATACGGGATGCCAGTGTCACAGACTGCTACTTAACTTGATATGCCACAACCCCAGCCCCATAACTGTATCTTTTAAAGTTAAATAATATTCTATTGAGAAGGTGAACATTTGGTGTAGGAGTTACAACATCACCAGGAAAGCGTGTATCTCATATAAGTGTGCCTGGGTTCAAATATTGCCTCCCTTTCTGAAACCAGGATCCTGCTAGGCAACAAAGCAGCTCAAACACTTGAATTTGTGCTTCCCACCTGACTCTGACCTAGTGTAGCTACAGTAGTTGTTGGCACATATGTGAATGGAAGAATAGGGGATGTTTCTGTCTCTATTTCTCTATGCTTCAAATGAATAAAAATAAGTTAATAATATTCATTATATAAATACACCATAGTTTCTGTATTTATCCATCTATTTATGAGCATACCACTGGCTTTCATATCTTTAGTATGATGAGTAATGCTGAAGCAATCAAGAAGCAATTGCATTTCTAGGACTATTTCCAAACAGCACAAATATTACTTTAGTTGCTACAATGGCAAGTCTGGTTGCTATTCACCAATATTTGGACTAGTTTTGTTTAATCCTAGCACTGCCAAAATCTAGCTTATCACATGTACAACTAATTTGATATACTTCCCTCTTAATTTGTTCTGTGATGGGACTAAATTTTGTTGAATGAGACACTAATTATAATGTTTCATTATGCATACTGAGACATTCTGACTGAATTGATTTAGTTAGAAGCAATTGATTTTAATTTAAAAACTGAATAAGAAAGGAAAGATGAGTTGTAAGTTTGCAAGTTTGAATAGATATCAGACTGACATATGATTTAACCAAAACAAAAATAACTTACAAATACACATGTATTTTTTAAAAAATATTTTATTATTTTATTTTTAATTTGAAAGGCAGAGTTAAAGAGAGAGGAGAAGAAGGGGAGAGAGAGAGAGAGAGAGAGAAGGAGAGAGAGAAATCTTCTATGCTCTGATTTACTCCCCAAATGGTTGAGCAGTTGGGCCTTGGATCGGCCAAAGCCAGGAACCAAGAGCCTCTTTAGGCCTCCCATACGGGTGAAGCTCCCAAGCAATTGGGCCTTCCTCTGTCTGCGGCTTTCCCAGGCCAATTATCAGGGAGCTGGATGCTGGATCTGAAGTGGAGCAGCCATCTCTTGAACCGCCCTCAAAATGGAATGCTGGCAATTTCAGTAGGAGGCTTAACTTGTTATGTCGCAATGGTTGGCCTCAAATACACACTTCTGTTAGAATCCAACTTAATGCCAATTTTTTACTAAATTTCCTGGGCAATTTAGTAAAACATCTTGTAGAAAAACTTTAAATATGAAGATGGCGGAATAGTGAGGGCGCGCACCGATAGTCCAGGAAAATTTAGTTTAATAAAAGTGGAGTTACGGTAGCCTCAGAAAAAGGATCAGGAAAAAATTGCAGAGGAAACTCTTCTGGATCTAGTGGCTGTAACTTGGAGGACCTACTGGGAGAACAAGGTTGCCCACCGCGCAGAAGCCGAGCTGTGGGAGCCACAGGATCTGTGCGCCAGTGCAGGAAGGGAAGTGGATGTCACACAGACACCAGCGGGGAGACTTGGGACGCCCAGGGCTCTGAGTCCGCACATCAGCACTGGAAGTGGAGGTGAGCTCAGTAACCTGAGACAATGGCGGGGAAACAGTGGTCAGAATCTAGAGGGGAGCAGGTTGCAAGGTTGCAATGTTCAAGAGTTTGCAAGAGTTTTCAAGGTTTGCAAGAGATAAAGAGCAGGCCCCTACTCTGGATTTACATAACAACAGGAGGGAGCTAAGGAACTGAGTCACTACAATTCAGTAGCCAAGGCAACCCAGTGGGAGTCCAGAGGAGAAACAGAGCCTGCACAGACTCTTTGGGTAGAAGCCAGAGATCGGAAGCTAAGTACCATCAATTCTGCACAGCCGTGAGATGCGGTATTAATTACCTCCTGAATAAATAAATAAATAAATAAATAAAAAGAGAGAGATTTACCACACATAACCTGAGGGTGTCACCTTTGCACACCTGTAACCCAGAAGAACCAAGCAGAGCTCTCAGGCCACACCCATCTCAAGCCTCCAAGGCTCCTCCAACAGCAGGCAGTCCACTTAACACAGACATAGCAAAAAAAAAACCAAAAAAAAAAAACAACAAAAAAAAAAACGCAGTGACGAAAGAAGAATTAACTATGCCAAGCAACAAAGACAGAAATCTAGGGAACAAGATCAACGATGACACTATGATGCCTCCAAATAAACAAAACACCCCAAGCCAAGATATGAAGATGATGAGATAGAAGAAATGCAAGATACGGATTTCAAAAAATTTATGATAAGAACATTTAGAAGTTTTCAAAAGCAAATCCTTGAGCTACAGAAATCCTTATTGGACAGGATTGAAAATCTCGTGAAAATGAAATTTTAAGGAAGAATCAAAATGAAATGCAGAAACTAATAGAACAGGGAAGTCTGATAGTGAAGAGAAATCAAAATGAAATGAAGAGCTCAATAGATCAAATGACAAACACATTAGAGAGCCTTACAAACAGAATGGGTGAAGCAGAAGAGAGAATATCGGACTTAGAAGACAGAGCACAGGAAAACATACAGTCAAACCAAAGAAAAGAAGAGGAAATTAGAAATCAAAAAATATTGTTGGGAATCAACAGGATACTATTAAAAAAAACAACATTCGGGTTCTAGGAGTTCCTGAAGGCATGGAGAGAGAGAAAGGATTAGAAGGCCTTTTTAGTGAGATACTAGCAGAGAACTTACCAGGTTTGGAGAAGGATAGAGACATCCTAGTACAGGAAGCTCATAGAACCCCCAATAAACATGACCAAAAGAGATCCTCACCACGACACGTGGTAATTAAACTTATCACAGTGAAACATAAAGAAAAGATCCTAAAATGTGCAAGAGAGATTACTCTCAGAGGATCTCCAATTAGACTCACAGCAGACTTCTCATCAGAAACACTACAGGCTACAAGGGAATGGCGAGACATAGCACAGGTGCTAAGAGAGAAAATTGCCAACCCAGAATATTATATCCTGCTAAGCTCTTATTTGTGAATGAAGGTGAAATAAAGACCTTTCATAGCAAATAGAAATTGAAAGACTTTGTGGCCACTCGTCCGGCCCTGCAAAAGATACTTAAAGATGTGCTACACTCAGAAACACAGAAACACGACCATCAATATGAAAGAAGGTAAAGGAAGAAAAACCATCAGTAAAAGAGCATGGGAAGCTCAAAGCATATACTAGAAAATATCTCCAGGAAAATGGCAGGGCAAAGTCACTACGTATCAATAGTCACATTAAACATTGATGGTCTTAACTCTTCAGTTAAAAGACACCGATTGGCTGATTGGCTCAAGGAACACAACCCAACTATTTGTTGCCTACAAGAAACACATCTCTCTAACAAAGAGGCATGCAGACTGAAAGTGAAAGGTTGGAAAAAGATATTCCATGCCAACAGAAACCAAAAAAAAGCAGGTGTAGCCATATTAATATCAGACAAAATAAACTTTAATACAAAAACTGTTAAGAGAGAGAAAGAGGGACACTATATAATGACTAAGGGTTCAATCCAACAGGAAGATGTAACTATTATAAATGTATATGCACCTAATTACAGTGCACCGGTCTATTTAAAAGATATGTTGAGGGACTTAAAGGGAGACTTAGATTCCAATACAATAGTACTGGGGGACTTCACTACTGCACTCTCAGAAATAGACAGATCATCCGGACAGAAGATCAACAAGGAAACAGCAGATTTAATTGACACTATTGCCCAAATGGATCTAACAGATATCTACAGAACTTTCAATCCTACATCTAAAGACTTCACATTCTTCTCAGCAGTGCATGGAACCTTCTCTAGGATTGATCACACACTAGGCCATAAAGCAAGTCTCAGCAAATTTAAAAGTCTTAGAATAATACCATGCAGCTTCTCAGACCACAGCGGAATGAGGCTGGAAATTAGCAACTCAGGAACCCCCAGAAAGTATGCAAACACATGGAGACTGAACAACATGCTCCTGAATGAACAATGGGTCATTCAAGAAATCAAAAGAGAAATCAAAAAAATTTTGGAAGTAAATGAGGATAACAACACAACATATCAAAACTTATGGGATACAGCAAAAGCAGTATTGAGAGGCAAGTTTATAGCAATAGCAAGAAATTGGAAAGGTACCAAATAAATGAGCTTTCAGCACATCTCAAGGACCTAGAAAAACTGCAGCAAACCAAATCCAAATCTAGTAGGAGAAGAGAAATAATTAAAACCAGAGAAGAAATTAACAGGATTGAATCCAAAAAAAATTCCAAAAAATCAGCCAAGAGAGAAGCTGTTTTTTTGAAAAAATAAACAAAATTGACACCCAATTGGCCCAACTAACTAAAAAAAGAAAAGACCCAAATCAATAAAATCAGAGATGAAAAAGGAAACATAACAACAGACACCACAGAAATAAAAAGAATCATCAGAAATTACTACAAGGAATTGTATGCCAGCAAACAGGGAAACCTATCAGAAATAGATAGATTCCTGGACACATAAATCTACCAAAATTGAACCATGAAGACATAGAAAACCTAAATAGACCCATAACTGAAACAGTAGTAAAGGCCCTCCCAACAAAGAAAAGCCCAGGACCAGAGGGATTCACTGCTGAATTCTATTAGACATTTAAAGAAGAACTGACTCCAATACTTCTCAAAATATTCAGAACAATGGAAAAAGAGGGAGTCCTTCCAAATTCTTTCTATGAAGCCAGCATCACCTTAATCCCTAAGCCAGAGAAAGATGCAGCACTGAAAGAAAATTATAGACCAATATCCCTGATGAACATAGACACAAAAATCCTCAATAAAATTCTCGCCAATAGAATACAACATCACATCAGAAAAATCATCCACCCAGACCAAGTGGGATTTATCCCTGGTATGCAGGGATGCTTCAACATTCACAAATCAATCAATGTGATTCACCACATTAACAGACTGCAAAAGAAAAACCATATGATTATCTCAATTGATGCAGAGAAAGCATTCGATAAAATTCAACACCCTTTCATGATGAAAACTCTAAGCAAATTGGGTATAGAAGGAACACTCCTCAATATAATCAAAGCAGTTTATGAAAAACCCACGGCCAGCATCCTAATGAATGGGGAAAAGTTGGAAGCATTTCCACTGAGATCTGGCACCAGACAGGGATGCCCACTCTCACCACTGCTATTTAACATAGTTCTGGAAGTTTTAGCCAGAGCCAACAGACAAGAAAAAGAAATTAAAGGAATACAAATTGAGAAGGCATTCGGATCTGGCTGAAAAGACCATGAGACTATTTCAGGCATGGAAAGCCAAGACACTCTGGCAAAAAAAAAAAAAAAAAAAAAAACCACTAAATGAAAGGAAAGATCTCTGTGAGTGAGAACCCAGTGGAGAGAACAGGTCTTCAAATAAGGAGGTACCTTTCTCTGAAGGGAGGGGAGAACCTCCACTTTGACTATGACCTTGTCT
Organism: Oryctolagus cuniculus; assembly: GCF_964237555.1. Lineage (NCBI taxonomy): Eukaryota > Metazoa > Chordata > Mammalia > Lagomorpha > Leporidae > Oryctolagus > Oryctolagus cuniculus. Next base: position 27,330,588 of record NC_091440.1, read on the forward strand.
AAACAAGATGAGTCGGAGAACTCAAGGGGATTCCATAGCTTTGGAAACTCATGACTGGAGCATAGGGAGATTACTGATGCCATAAACAGGAGTGTCAATTTGTTAAGTCAACAACAGGAGTCACTGTGCACTTACTCCTCATGTAGGATATCAGTCCTTAATATGCTGTACATTGAGATTTAAGGCTATAATGAGTACTCAAACAGTATATTTCTCTTTGTGTTTCTATGGGGGTGCAAACTGTTGAAATCTTTACTTAATGTATACTAAACTGATCTTCCGTTAAAAAAAAAAAAAAAGAAATTATCAACTCCCAACTTGACTCTCACTGGGATTAAACATGACAATAGGTCTGATCTGATTTCATTATCATTTAAAAAATCATCTATTATTTTTCACTTTATGTTTCTGTGTGGGAGCAAACTGTTGAAATCTTTACTTAATGTATGCTAAACTGATCTTCTGTATATAAAGAGAATCAAAAATGAATCTTGATGTGCCAGCATACCGGGTTCTAGTCCCAGTCGGGGCGCTGGATTTGTCCTGGTTGCCCCTCTTCCAGGCCAGCTCTCTGCTGTGGCCAGGGAGTGCAGTGGAGGATGGCCCAAGTGCTTGGGCCTGCAGCCCATGGGAGACCAGGAGAAGTACCTGGCTGCTGCCACTGGATCAGTGCAGTACGCTGGCTGCAGCGCGCTGGCCACGGCAGCCATTGGAGGGTGAACCAACGGCAAAGGAAGACCTTTCTCTCTGTCTCTCTCTCTCACTGTCCACTCTGCCTGTCAAAAAAAATATAAAAAAAAAGCCAGATTTCTTCTAAAATGAGAGATGTGTTACATTAGGTTTAATAGTTATTCTAGAATAGCCACCAAATATACACGACCACCAACTTCACCAAGTGAATACAATAATCTTTCGTGGAACAAATGGCCTACTTTGCTCACCTGGGAACACAGTATATGATTCAAATATTAAAACCTGGGAATGTTTATGGTTTTTAAATGAATAATAGCCACTGGGTAGGATATACTCAAAACAATTTTTGTCTTAAGGTAACTATTATATATATTTACAAGTTCTTTTGCCTAAGAAGCACAGCTTCATGTTTGTAAAACACAAATAAACAAAATTTGTGCATTCACAGGTCTGCTAATTATCACAAAACAGAAATAATTAAAATAAACATAAATTGTGACATGTTTAGAGTCTTAATTCTGTACATTAATTTTATGGGATGATAATTAAAACTATCAATTGACTTTAACAATAATCTAAATACTGGTCTTACATGAGGTTTCCATATGTCAGTGAATTTCCATATAAATATCAAGTCATCTGAATTACTCCTACATTGTGTTACAGCTCTCAACAAAGCTTATCTTCCCTCCTTCTCCATTATCTGTACATAGGAAGCCAGGTACACTCTCTTTGTAGTCTGTCACATCAATTATCGTCAAATGTTATCACTCTGAACACTGTGAACTTTATATATATATATATATATATATATATATATATATATAAAAGATATGCACAATTGTCCTGGTTTATACAATAGGATATTTTTGACTAGAGATGTTTGTTTGCAAAAATTATAAATCTCCTGTTTGATAAATTAGGAAAAGCTTGGAAAAACAACTATTTCTATTATAAATAAGCTTATACAGTATCATGATTTGGTAGCTTGGTAACTGTGAAAAATATTGATGTGATATTAAGATGTGGTGTTTAAAAAATGACCCACAGAAGCCAAACTATCTACTGTCAAATAGAGAACTGATTTTTGTGTGCAAAATATTAACTTTGACAATTTAATAAACCTGGGCCGGCACTGTGGCATGTAGGTTAAGTCGCAGGCTATAATGCCAGTATCCCATAGAGGCTCTGTTTGAGGCTTGGCTGCTCCACTTCCAAATCATCTCCCTGTTGATGTGCCCGGAAAAGCAGCACAAGATGGCAACAAGCCCTTGGGCCTATGCACCCAACTGGGATAACTGAAAGAAGCTCCTGGCTCTTGGATTCAGCTTGGCACAGTCCTGGCCATTTCAGCCTTTTGGGGAGTAAGCCAATGAATGGAAGATCTATCTTTCTCTGTCTCTCCTCCTCTCTGTAAATCTGCCTTTCAATTAAATAAATAAATCTAAAAAAATTTAAGAAATTTATATTTTCAATTTCTTTATTGTTCATTATCTTTCCTTTAATTTTGTCATAACATCGCCATGAATTTTAAAAATGAAGAATATGCACCAGTTCAAACCTGATTATGGAACATTCAGAGATAATTGTAGGTAAGAATGCAACTAGTACAGCCACTGTGAAAGGTGTTAGAAGATACCTTAGAAAGCTTAAAATAGATCTACCACATAACATAGCAATTCCATTCCTGTGAATTTACCCAAATGAAATGAAATCATCATCTGGAAGAGCTATCTGTACTCCCATGTTTATTGCAGCTCAATTAACAACAGCTAAGATGTGGAATCAACCCAGATGCCCATTAATCAATAACCTGATAAAGAAATTGTGGTATGTATACAAGTATAAACATTACTTAGGAATAAAAAAAGAATGAAATCCTGTATTTTGCAACAAAATGGATGCAACTGGAATCCATTGAAACTATTTTACTTAGTGAAATAAATCAGTCCCAAAAAGACAATTTTTCCAAAGTTGTGTTGGATATTTGGGCTCTTTGTGAATCCTTACAAATTTTATTACTTTTTTTTTTCTACTTCTTTGGCGAATGTGATTGAAATTTTGAGATGGAGTTTATTGAATCAATAAATCATCCTGGGTAATACATGTGTTTTAATAATATTAGTTCTCAGGGTGGGTGTTTGGTTCAGCATGTTAAGCTGCCCCTTGGGAGACCCACATTCCCTACAAGAGTGCTTGGTTGGAATTCTGGCTCCTTTTCTGACCCAGATTTTTGCTGATGCAGCTGGAAAATACTTGGGTTCCTGTCACCTGTGTGAGAGACCCAGGTGAAGTTTCAGGGTTTTATGTTTGGCCTGCTCCACCATTGATTGTTGTGGAAATTTGGGGGCTGGGGGGGTAGAAACCAGCAAAAAGAGCATTTTGCCTCCATCAATTTCTCTCTCTCTCTTTTTTTTTTTTTTTTTTTAACAGGCAGAGTGGACAGTGAGAGAGAGAGACAGAGAGAAAGGTCTTCGTTTGCCGTTGGTTCACCCTCCAATGGCCGCCACGGCGGGCGCACCGCGCTGATCCGATGGCAGGAGCCAGGAGCCAGGTGCTTTTCCTGGTCTCCCATGGGGTGCAGAGCCCAAGCACCTGGGCCATCTTCCACTGCACTCCCTGGCCATAGCAGAGAGCTGGCCTGGAAGAGGGGCAACCGGGACAGGATCCGGCGCCCCAACCAGGACTAGAACCCGGTGTGCCGGCGCCGCAAGGTGGAGGATTAGACTGGTGAGCCGCGGCGCCGGCCCAGTCTCTCTTTCTTGCTCTCTCTCTTTCTCTCTCTCTCACTCTTTCTCTCCTTCCCTCCCTGTATCTCTCCCTATTTCCATCACTCTGTCAAATATAAATAAATATTTTAAATCAAATATGAAATTGATTCTTCCAATCCATTTACAATATATACCATTAGCTTATTTGTGTCTTTTTAAATTTATTTTATCAATGTGATTTAGAGTTTGCATTGTACAAGTTGTTCACTTTCTGAGCTAAAGTTGTTGCTAGGTATCATATTCTTTTGGATGCTACTGTGAATGGAGTCATTTTCATAATTTCTTTTTCAGTCATTCTTTAGTTAATGTAAAAGGAATGAAACTGATTTGTATGCTGGTGTAATATGCTGCAACTTTGAAAACACAGGAAAAAATTTCTTATTTTTATTGATCTGGGCACTGGCGCCGGATTTTTAGATGTGACATCAGAAGCATAGGCAAGTAAAGAAAAAAAAAATGGTACTACATAATAATATAAAACTTCCACTGTACAAAACAGCTTTGAACAAAGTGGAAAGTCAATCTTTGGAATGGCGAAACTATATGGAATCCATAAGGCATTAATTTCCAAAATAATTTGGAGCTCATACTACTCAGTAGGATAATAATCAAATAAGCAACCAACCAACCACACACACACACACACACACATCCCAATTAAAATTGGTCGAAGAGTCTGACTCCACATTTTGACAAACACATAGGTATGTAAAATAATAGCTAAAATCACCAAACAAAGAAATGATAATCAAACCCACAATGAGCTGTCTTTCTACACTTATTAGAATGGCTATTATAAAAAAAAAATAAGAGATTGAGAATGTTAGCCAGAGGTGGAAGAAAATCCATACCTAGTGTCAGTGACAATGTATGTTAGTATGACCATTAGTATGGAGGGTCCTTTAAAAGATAAAAAATGAAATAAAATGCTATATAGTAAAGTATAGGAACCCCACTTCTGAGCAGGCATCCAAAGGAAATGAATGGTATCTCTGGAAGAGTTAACCGCATCTTCAATGCCCATTGCAGTATTAATCACAATATTCAAGATATGCAAACAAAATATAGTTATGATTATATAGTAGAATATTATTAAACCACAAAAGAATGAAATTTTGACATTTACAACAAATATTTACCTAAATGACATTATGATAAGTCTAATAAGCCATGCACTAAAAGAAAAACAAACACAAAAAACATGGATCTCACTTTCATGAGGAATCTAAAAATTTTGTCTTTATAGAAGTAAAGTATAGAATGATGGTTACCAAAGGCTTGGGAATGGAAGTCATGAAGAGCTATCAGGCAAAATGTACATTCATTCAAGTATAAGATGAATAGGTTTTGAATACCTAAGCTACAGCAAAGGTGATCATGCATGTATTTATTATTAAATTGTGATAAGCATTTATAATGTATACACATATCAAATCATCATGCTTTACACTTTGATTTTCTGTAATTATTTTTTAAATATTTGTTATTTATTTTATTTGAAAGACAGAGTGACAGAGAGAGAGAGAGAGAGAGAGAGAGAGAGAGAGAGAATCTTCTGTTTACTGGGTTATTCCACAAAAGCTTGCAATAGCCAGATCTTGAGCAGCCTGCGTCCAGGAGCCAGGAACTCCTTCAGAGTCTCCCATTTGAGTGACAGAGACCCAAGTAGTGGATTCAGTGCCTGCTGTATCCCAACAACTGAATAGGAAGCTGGATTGGAAAAGGAGTAGTTGGGACACAAACCAGACAAACTGAAGTAGGATGCAGGTGTTCCAAGTGATGGCTTATTACATTGTGTCACAATACCTACCCAACAAAAATCTTTATCTTTAATTTTAATATTTTGAAATATATATATTAAGATTTATTTTATTTATTTGACAGACAAAGTTACAGAGATAAAGACATAGAGAGGTCTTTCATCTGCTGGTTCACTCCCCAGATGGCCGCAACAGCTAGAGCTGCACTGATCCGAAGCTAGGAGCCAGGAGCTTCTTCTGGGTCTCCTATTTGGGTACAGGGGCCCAAGGACTTGGGCCATCTTCTACTGCTTTCCCAGGCCGTAGTAGAGAACTGGATCAGGAGAGGAGCAGCCGAGACTAGAACCTGCAGCCATATGGGATGCTGGCACTTAAGGCCAGGGCTTTAACCCGCTGGGCCACAGCACCGACCCTGAAATATATTTTTAAAAAATAAAATTCTAGTATATAAACCTCATCTAAGAATTAGAATCTTTATAAAACTTTTCTATGGAGATTAGAACATCATGCCTTTAGTTCTTAAACATATCAAGTGTCATGACATTACTTCTGGAAATGGTAACATTCATATACTCATTCAGTCTCTTCCAATGCTAGATCTGTTGCAACAGGAGGTGATAGAAAGACAAAGATTATAAAATGAACAATTACCAGCTGACAAAATAATTAAATCACCATGTACAGTTGGGGGGGTTATTCATTTATTTAGCTATTCAATTTTATGCAAATATTTTATTTTCTTTTAGAAGTTTTTTTTTATTTTTAAATTTTAATTAGTTTTTAACAGATTCAATGTGATTTATAGATACAATTCTAAGAACATAAAGATGTTCCCTTCCTCCCTCCCACCCTCTAGAAAAAACATTTAAAGAAATTATGGATATATTGGCTTAAATAAGTACAGAAATAGTAACAAATATTCATGAATTTGTTACATGCTAGATAAAATATGATGTCATTACAGAGGTTGAAAAAAAAAGACCCTTCACCTGACAAAGTGATACATGTTGCAATCCATCTGGACTCCAGGTGGTGTGAGGACAAAAAGAAAAGACCATTATTCTTCTTTGTATTTGGTCAAAGAAGTCTCAAAGGCAATATGACATTAGTTCTGTATGCAAGGTCACAGATGTACGACTTTAAAAGGAGAAATAGTAAAAAAAATCAAAAGCACTTTAAATTTAAGTTCAGACAACAATGCTTGTAAGAAAATAGCATGTATTTAAATGATTACACATATTTTGTTGTTGTAAGCGCAATATGCTGTGTGTGTGTGTTTAGTATCATTAAATAATGTCAGGCAATATTTTTCAGCAAGACAAAACACCTTCTTCTTCAGCATACTACAACTCTGATCAGTGTTTAACAATACACAGAAATTAGTGTTCTTATTTGAACGTGAACACATCTATTCAATGAATATCATGAGACTGTAAATTAAATCTATGTACAAGACGGATTCAAAAAGATCATGGAAAATGGAAATAAAAGGTAAATTAAATTGGCAAATAAAAGATCTATCTGTGCCTCAATGTTTATTGCAGCTCAATTCACAATAGCTAACACCTGGAATCAACCTAAATGTCCATCAACAGAAGATTAAAAAAGAAATTATAGAATATGTAATCTATGGAATGCTACACAGTGATAAAATCAAAAAATTAAATCCAGTCATTTGCAACAAAATGGAGGAATCTGGAAAACATCATGATGAGTGAAATAAGCCAGACCCAAAGGGACAGATATCATATATTCTCCCTGACCTGTGACAACTAACTGAGCACCTAAAAGAAAACCTGTAGAAGTGAAACTGACACTATGAGAAGCATTGACTTGATCAGCCCTTGTCCTGACTGTCAAGGAACAACTTACTATTTTATTCTTTTTATCATTTTATTTTTCTACTTAATACCATTGGTTGAGCTCTCTATTTAACACATAATTATACTTAGATGTTTAAATCCAATTGAAAATCGATCCCTGTTAAAAATAAGAGTGAGAATAAGAGAGGGAGGAGAAGTACAGTTCGGCACACACATCCTCAGACTGACCCCTAAGGGTAAAGCTCAAAACTTGCCATGGGACTCCAAATTCCATCAAGTTGGCAGGTACCAATGCAATCTTACTTGTTTAAATGATCAGTTCAAGTTCATAACTGATCATAAAGTTAAGATTAAATGTCAAAGGGATCACATAAATAAGACCAGTGTCTGCTAATAACAACTGATACAATTAAAAAGCAGAGAATGATCCAACATGGGAAGCAGGATACACAGCACACTCGTAGAATGACAAATGCCCTAAACAGCACTCTGGCCTCAGAATCAGCACTTAAGGCATCCGGATCTGGCTAAAAAGCCCATGAAAATTTCTCAGGCACAGAAAGCCAAAACATCGTGGCAAAAAAATGACCTACATGAAAGATCTCTGTGAGTGAGATCCCAATGGAAAGAACAGGCCATCAAAGAAGGAGGTATCTTTGTCTGAGGGGAGGAGAGAACTTCCACTTTGATTATGGCCTTGTCTAAATAAGGTTGGAGTTTGTGAACTCAAGAGGTTTCCATGGCCTTGGCAGCTCATGACAACAGCCTCGGGTGATTACTGATGTCAAAAATAAGAGTGTAACTTGTTAAGTCAACAACGGGTGTCACTGTGGACTTGCTCCCTATGTAGGACCTCTGTCCTTAATGTGTTGTACTATGAGAATTAGTGGTAAAATTAGCCTTCAAACGGTACTTTATACTTTGTGTGCCTGTGTGGGTGCAAACTATTGAAATCTTTACTTAGTATAGAGTTGATCTTCTGTATATAAAGATAATTAAAAATGAATGTTAATGAAGAATGGAATGGGAGAGGGAGTAAGAGATGGGATGGTTAGTAGGTTGAAGGGTGGTTATAGGGGGAAACAACCACTATAATCCAAAAGTTGTAGTTTTGAAATTTATATTTATTAAATAAAAGTTTTCTATAAAAATATAAATTATTTTGGAGAAAAAAATCATAGAATCCATGCTTTTTTTCATAGTGCATGTTTTTCATGAAGTTATCAGAGACCCCTCATATTTGCTTTAATTATATTAAACATAACTTTGAAATTCCTCTTTTATTGAACTAGAGAATACCTGAAGTTTTCAGTAACTGAATTAAAATTAGTTCTTAGGAAGCTTTCCCATTATTTCATAAGTAAATAAGAATCTAGTTGTGGACAATTAAATAAACCCTTTAGGTTTGCAAGATTATACAAAAAATGTATGAAATCCAACATAAATTATAATAGAGATGTTAGAACAGAAAGCTGGATAAATAATATGAAATGATACTTGATTTAATCTTATTTTGTAAAAAAGCTAGTTTTGCAGTGAAGCAGAAATTATCTCCATGGTATTATGTTGACTAAAGAATGTTGGTTGGATTATTGATTTTTCAATTTCATTTATTGTTCAATTATTTCACATTAGATATTTAAATTTACTTTCTTATTAATTATTTATGATGGAAGAAGAAAGGCAGATGTCACTGCTTTAACGAAAAATACAGTACCCACCAATACTTAGAGAATTGAAATATTTTTACTATAGGTAAAATGTAGATAGAGTAAACACAGGCATATACTAATGTGTCTAACCTTCTTCTATCTATTAAGAACAGAAATGGACAAACAATGATAAAAGAAGGTAATTTATGAAGGTGTTCTGAGAATAGGTCTGGAACAGGAATTGTTATATAGCGGTTAAGTCACTGCCTGCGAAGCCACCATCCCAGATGTGTGCTGGTTTGTGTCCTGGCTGCTCTACTTCCTATCTGACTCCCTGCTAATGGTCTGGGAAGGGCAGCAGAAGATGGGCTGTGTGAAACTTCTGGCCCTGAACTTCAGACTGGCCCAGCTCTGGCTGTTACTGCCATCTGGGGAGTGAACCAACAGATGGAAGATTTCTTTCTCTCTCTAACTCTGAATTTTATAAATGTAAATAAATTTTTAAAAAAATAGGATTTAGGCCAGCGCTGCGGCTCACTAGGCTAACCCTCCACCTGCGGCGCAAGAACCCTGGGTTCTAGTCCCGGTCGGGGCGCTGGATTCTGTCCTGGTTGCTCCTCTTCCAGACCAGCTCTCTGCTGTGGCCTGGGAATGTAGTGGAGGATGGCCCAAGTGCTTGGGCCCTGCACCCCATGGGAGACCAGGATAAGTACCTGGCTCCTGCCTTCGGATCAGCTCGGTGCGCCCGCTGCAGCGTGCTGGCAGCAGCGGCCATTGGAGGGTGAACCAATGGCAAAGGAAGACCTTTCTCTCTGTCTCTCTCTCTCTCACTATCCACTCTGCCTGTAAAAAAAAAATAAAAAATAAATAAAAAAATAAAAAATAGGACTGTTTGTGTTTTTAAAATTATTTATGCATGTATGTATGTATGTATGTAGTATGTATTTAAAGAGCAGAGGAACAGAGAGAGACAGAGAGAGGTTTTCCGTCTGCCGGTTCACTCCCACCTAGCTGCAACAACTGGATCTGCGCCAGGTTGAAGCCAGGATCAAGGAACTCTTTCCAGGACTCAAGTGTGGATGGCACGGGCCCGGGTGCTTGGGCCATCTTTTGCTGCATTTCCAGGTGTGTTAGCAGGAAGCTACATCAGAGTGGGAGTAGCTGGGGTTGGAGCTGTCAATCTGATTTTGGATATCACAGCCACATGTGGTGGCTTATGCTGGGCCACAAAGCTGCCCATTTGCTCTTATGTTTTGAATAAAACTTTTGAATGGGCTTTAAATAATAAGCACTCATGGAGAATCTTGGGAAAGGAGGTAAACAACTCCTTTGTTAGAATCAAGGATGCAGAAATCAGAATGTATTTTAAAGGTTTATATTTTGGGGCCTATTTTTCAGTACATATGTAAAGTCTAGCGATGATTCTGGACTAACATAATTTATGTATTTATTTGGCAACTGATTTTCTTATCTACATCATTATATTACTTGTACCGGCAAGAACCAGCCACTCTATTTACCAAATATGCACTTAGGTCACTGAAATGAAAATAAAACCCATAGAAAGGTATCATTTCAAGGCATTATCTGTGCTTTTTTGAAAGGAAATACGTATCTTTGAGTGCTTAACTGGAAACTAGCTTGTATTTATGGCTTTAACACAGCTATTCTTTAAAGTGGTAATATAAAACATTCTTCTTTATAGACTTTGTAAGCACTCTTTGAGATGAGACTTCTTAATAGTTCACATTTCTTCTATCATCACAATTGTAGGAGTGTATTCTTCAGTCATATGTGTGTACTTTCATGATAATCACATTGGGATAACATGACAATACAAAAAAAAACTATTAAATTCTCTGCATTTTCATTCTTTCTCATTTATTTCTGTATCATCTAAACTTTCCATGAGAGAACACACATAAAATTGGCAGCTATCAAACTGAAACTAGATCATTTTTCTTGAATGCATCAGAGAACTGAGTGAATAAACAAAATGAAGTATGTGAATATAATGGAACATTACTCAACTGCAGAAAGTAATGTGATACCAAACAACACAAGGGTATAAAAGAATCTTAAATATTGATAGCTGAAAGAATCTAGTCTGAAAAACTACATGATGAATTACTACAAGCATATTATTTTCCAGCAAAGACCAAACAAAGAAACCACAACAGCATCAGAGGGGTTGTTAGGGAACAGTAGGGGCAAGCTGAATACCTGAAGCCTGGGTTATTTTTAAAGTGGTACACAGATTTATCACCCTGTAATGGTGGGTGCATGACATTTTGCATTGAAAAAAAAGCGTAATATTTTTAAAGCACAAAAAATCTTTAATGCCTATACATTTAAAAGTAAAAGATTAACTGGTGGGGAGTCTCAAGATGAAATGCAGAACCTGACAACAAATCTGTAATACAAATGTATGAAATGAACTCATGGAAGGCTGAAAGGAGAATTATTCCATTGCTCATTGTAATGTTAAATGACACATCTCCAGTGACATTTCAGCAGCCACTTCTGACCATTAAATGCATTTAAAAGCATGGATTCTGAAGTGCTCGTCTTCCAAATCACTCTCCTCTTCATCTAACATGTTCCCATCACTATATTTCATACTTCCCTAACCCTGTAAAATTGAAGATCTGTTGCAGAATGGGAAGATAGATTTGGGTTTTGTTGGTTCTTATTTAAACTATGTTATCGCAGGCCTGTAATAACCATTCTCTCTCCGGAAGATGGATTTGGTATTTTCCTAATAGCTGTGTGTGTCAGTGGGCAGGCCTATATCTCAACAAAAATATAAAGTTTGAATTTCTATCATATTTGCATCCTACATAGACTAGAAATGCTTCAGAGAATAGTCAATTTTTAAATTTATTTATTTGTTTGATAGGCAGAGTTACACACACACATACACACACACACAGAGAGAGAGAGAGAGAGAGAGAGAGAGAGAGAGAATCTTCCACCCTCTATTTCACTTCCCAAATGGCTACAATGGCTGGAGTTGGCCAGACCAGAGCCAGCAGCTAGGAGCTTCTTCAGGGTCTCTCACCTGAGTAGAGGAGCCTAACCACTTGGACCATCCTCCACTGCTCTCCCATGCACATTAGCACGGAACTGGATTGGAAGTGGAGCAGCCAGGATTCAAACCAGACCCCATATGGGATGCCACTGGCACTTTTACTCACCATGTCGCAGCACCAACCCCCAAATAGTCAACTATTATTTTTTTAACATTTATTTATTTATTGAAGAGGAAGAGTTACAGAGAGAGGAAGAGACAAAGGGGTCTTTCATTTGCTGGTTCACTCCCCTAATGGCTGTGATGGCAGAGCTAGGCCAGTTGGAATCCAGAAGCCAGGAGCTTCATTCCGGTCTCCCACAAGGGTGCACAGGCCCAAGTGCTTGGGCCATCTTCCTTTGCTTTCCCAGGCCATTAGCAGAGATCAGAAGTGGAGCAGAAGTGGGGCAGCTAGGATATGAACTGGCTTCCACATGGATTGCTGGGGCGCAGGCAGAGGCTTAACCCATTATGCTACAGTGCCAGCCCCGTCGATTCTGTAGTTCTCAAAATTATTGAATCTCCTCCATTCTGTTAATCTGCCTCTGTGCCCATAAACTAAATTCACTTACCTTTAAATCTATTACTTACAAGTATATATCAGATATTATTTAATTTTTGTTTATTTACAATAATATGCAGATACTCATAGTCTCAAAAATTTTGCTTCATAGAGTCCTATCACTGCATTATATTCTGATATTAAATAAATAAAAATATTTAAGGAAAACTTTTCTCAAACTTTAGAATAACACAACCAGTTCTTGAAAAGATTTCACATTGTTTGTTTTACTCACAATTCACATTGTCTAGACAGACAGATCTTCCAAATTGACAGCTTCAAGCCTTTCAAAATGTATGAGCTTAAGACAGCCCAGTCCCCAGTGGCCCCGTTTCTTATGAGCTTGCCGACCCTTTCTTGGTAAAAGCCATAACAATATGTTTTTTTTATTTTTTTTATCTTTTATTTAATGAATATAAATTTCCAAAGTACGACTCATGGGTTACAATGGCTTCCCCCCCCATACCGTCCCTCCCACCCACAACCCTCCCCTTTCCCACTCCCTCTCCCCTTCCATTCACATCAAGATTCATTTTCAATTATCTTAATATACAGAAGATCAGCTTAGTATACCTTAAGTAAGGATTTCAACAGTTTGCTCCCACACAGAAACATAAAGTGAAAAATAATAGATGATTTTTTTTTAAATGATGATGAAATCAGATCAGACCTATTGTCATGTTTAATCCCAGTGAGAGTCAAGTTGGGAATTGATAATTTCTTTTTTTTTTTTTTTACAGATCAGTTTAGTATACATTAAGTAAAGATTTCAATCGTTTGCACCCCCATAGAAACACAAAGTGAAATATACTGTTTGAGTACTCATTATAGCATTAAGCCTCAGTGTACAGCACATTAAGGACAGAGATCCTACATGAGGAGTAAGTGCACAGTGACTCCTGTTGTTGACTTTACAAATTGACACTCCTGTTTATGGCATCAGTAATCTCCCTATGCACCAGTCATGAGTTTCCAAGGCTATGGAAGCCCCTTGAGTTCTCCGACTCTTATCTTGTTTAGACAAGGTCATAGTCAAAGTGGAGGTTCTCTCCTCCCTTCAGAGAAAGGCACCTCCCTCTTTGAAGACCTGTTCTTTCCACTGGGATCTCACTCACAGAGATCTTTTTTCCAGAGTGTCTTGGCTTTCCATGCCTGAAATACTCTCATGGGCTTTTCAGCCAGATCTGAGTGCCTTTAGGGCTGATTCTGAGGCCAGAGTGCTATTTAGGACATCCGCCATTCTATGAGCCATAACAATATGTTTTATTATTTTCTCTCTTTTTGAAGTTATATATGTTTTAATTTTACTTGTTTTTATTTTTGTGAAAGAGACCAAAACAGCCCCAGAAAGAGAGAGCTCTCTCATTGGCTGCTTCACTCCCCAGTGTTCACATCAGCCCGCTTGGGCTAGATCAAAGCCAGGAGCCTAAAATTCAGTCTATGCCTCCCACAAGGGTAATAGGGACCCAAGTAAATAAGTCATCATCGATGGCCTCCTGGGATGTGTGATAGCAGGGAGCTGGAATTGGAAGAAGTCAGAATTTGAACCCATGTACACTGATAGAATATTTGCATGTCCCAAGTGACATCTCTCAGCTGCACCAAATGTCTACATCTTCCCTTTTTTTCATAAACCTCACCTCTCCTTTCGATTTTATATATATATATATATGATTTCAAGTATAAAATCTAAATATGATTAATTGCTTTGAGACTCATGCATGGTTGTGTCTTTTTTAGTGTGTTCCTAGGCATTCTTTAAGAAATACATTAATATCCTTTGAACTACTCCTCTTTAGCTGTTTCTTATAGTAGCTGTTATTAACTTGACAATAGAAATCTCAAGTCTGTGCAAACCATTTGGCATAAAGTCTTACATGAGAGGGAAATGATTTACATAGACTTAAAAATTTGCAAAGTGCCCCTGCATCCATTATTGTCTATAGTTATCACCAAAGTAGAGTGATTTGAAGTGCTTCTAATGATAAGGAAAATCCCCTCGTACAAATTTCCTTCTCAGTTGGCTTTGATTTATTCTTCTCCATTCTACACAAAAATTGCTTTCAAATTCCATTATCATATAGCTAACCACTTGGAGAAATTCAATGAAATTATATTTTAGGAGTGAAGGGCTTTTAGTGATTTCTGGTTTAGAGCTATTTTCTGGGAATTTTTTCTGATTTAAATACCTATAAAGATTAGAGCCCATCTCTTTTTGTTCACTGACAGACTTTCTTACAGTCAACTAATTAGACATTTTCATAAAGACTACAAAAATGTAAGGCAAGTGAAAGATAGACCCTGTATACTGGGATCTAGCTGGACATGATGGGGCACATACCTACCTAAGTGTTGCTAAATATATTTTTCCTAAGAATAACCTCAAATTTAGAACTATATGTGAAATGCTAAGATTTTTAAAAAGAGTGTCCAAAGCACAGCATCTGTGCCATTCCTATATGATGTATTTTTTCTATTTTTATTCAAACCAATGTCAGTTATTTTATCAGTAAGGATTTTATTAGATACCACAAAGAGGATAAATGAAATTAATAGAAACTTTATTTACAGTATACTATTATTTCACATAAAGCAAGCATTCACCTGGGAAATCATGTATGGCATTTGGTTTTACATGTTTTTACTCTGACATTGCTAAGGAGTGAGTGTCATCTCGTGGGCCAACATAAACATTAGAGTTTCAGCCTCTGCATTCTTCTTCCAGACATGATGTCTTAGTGTTGTGCCAGGTTGGGCCTAAATTAATATCCCAGGCTCTTGCCTTTAATTAGAGAAGATACCTAAGAACAGGCACAAACACAGCATACAGTGTGATAAGGTTTGTTTGCAAAGTGAGAAGAATACACAGGCACGGGAGGGCTTTGCTGAGGGAGAGTGGGTCATGAAAGGTAAAAGGGGATTTTCCTACTCTGCTCCAGGTTCATGAGGTGTAGAGAGAGAAAGAGTCCCCTCCCGTTCACCAAGCTTCTGTGAGGTTCACAAAGGGGAGTGTTTATAGATTATTCACCAGGCCCCAGGGAAGGGGAGCTGCATCTTGGGGAGGAATCATCTGATTGGTAGTTTGGTTGACGGGATTACCCAGGGGTGGGGAAGGTGTGGGTCCAGCTCATGAGCTATCTCCCTGACTTTCCCCACATCATTCCCCCATCAGAGATTTCTGACCCTTAACCATAAGGGGATGCTGGAGGACATAGATCCATCCTATCTTCTGTATCCACTCCCTGCTGAAGATGGACACAGGCCCTGCTTGTCTAGGGTCCAGAACTCTCTTCCTATCTCAACTAATGCATCTGTTTCATGAGCTGAAGAATTTTCGGTTGCTGCCAATGGCTATGTTCCCTGCATAATCATCACTGCTTTCAGAAGTTTTTGAATTTTTGAATCACACAAGTTTGTCAATCAGTATGAGCAAAACTGGAAGGAAGCAAATTGCAAAAGGAGTGACCTTTATGATGAGAGGAATATATTCTACTGTCTCCCAAATAGTGCTGGTGATAAGCTGTTCTTGTGCAGATTGTAAAACAATTTAACCTGAGTGTAGAGATTTTTACTATCTCTTTCAGTAGACATAATACTGTTAGAGTAAAGGTGGCATATCCCACTAATCAATGCACATGTTCCTCCTTGTTGCGCCAGTATATTCCAAGGTCTGTCAGTTGTCCATACTACTTTAGACAGAGTGCCCCCAGGTTTAATTACCTGCTACAAAAGTTGGTCTAAAGTGTAAGCCAGAGTGCCTAAAACAATGGTCAGGCTTTAAAAAGCAGCTTCATGTGGCACATCAGGATTTTCTAGTATTACAACTGAAGAAACCACTAAGGTGTTTCCCTGCCAATAAGAGCTCCCAAAAAGAATCAGAAGAGGAGGTAGGTACCACATGTCTTTAAAGAGAAGCAGTCTTGAAGTAACAAAAGCAAAAGTTTTACTTAACTTTTTGCCTTTTGAAGAAATATTTGAGATCTTCAGATGGCTCACAGGAGTAGGCAGACCTCTCTCAAGTGCACCTATGAAGACTCAAGAGGGAGAAGCAGAATCCTTGACAAATGTACCCAGGTTGGGATGCCCTGTAATTTCACTGAGGTAGGCGTGCTCAGCAGCACCTGCTAGGCTCCCTTCCATTTAGGCTGCAACTGGTCTGGAGGGGATCCTTCCTTCCAAGCTTTTAATAAAACTAAGTTCCCGTGGAAATAGGCTGCACATGTTTTAGGATCTGGCACTGGGAGAACGTTATTACCATATTCTATCAGGGCCTTTTTTACTTCGCCTAAATTGATCACATATTTTATCTGATCTTGAATCTATCTCTGAATCAAAGCAGATGTCAGAGGTAGCATCTCATGTGGACTAAGCTTTACAGTAGCCTTAGGCACTATTTTCATCCTGAGGAGTGTTTAAGCCACCTTTCTTGGCAAAGCTGAGCTAGAATTTTCTTAAGACTGCAGTTGGCTCAACGCCTGAGGTTTCCAAGAGGCATGGAGATGATAAGAAACTGCTAGACAGCAGCTACGTGTTGAGTTATTTTAGGTAAAAAGGAAGGTCCTTTGTCACACTGGAGTGACCATGGGAGTCTAAAGCATGGAACTATGTTTTTTAGCAAGTCTTCGGATACCTCTTGTGCCTTTTCTGTTTGAGTTGGAAAATCTATCCAAAATGTAGAAGTATTAATAAAAACTAGGAGATATTTGTAATTATTTGTTGAAGGACTGTTAGTAAAATCAAACTTCAAATCTTCACCTGGGTCTGTTCCTCTCCTTTGCAAAAGATTGCTTTGTAAACAAAGGAGATAAGAATCAATTACTCCCCTTATGAGAGTACTTAGCCCTTTCCCTCCAAATACTTGAAAGATGATTTGCATAAATCTCCCCCTTCCCATCGGCGTAGAGTCATGTCTTTCCTTAATGATTT
The DNA here is from genome assembly GCF_964237555.1 of Oryctolagus cuniculus. Classification (NCBI taxonomy): domain Eukaryota; kingdom Metazoa; phylum Chordata; class Mammalia; order Lagomorpha; family Leporidae; genus Oryctolagus; species Oryctolagus cuniculus. Next base: position 27,347,845 of record NC_091440.1, read on the forward strand.
TAAATTGAGAGGCCATTGAGTGCATAAACTTATGATCTAAAGTCCACCATCTACTAGATTCTTGAGTATAACCTTGTTGGGTCCATTAAACCTCAGAGTCAGAATAGTGAGGCTCTTTAATCTTACTAGGAGTCTAGGGGTTAGAGCTATTCCCAGAGCGTCCTGTGCAGCACCTGTTTTTGCTTCCTTATCTGCTAGTGCATTTTTCTTGCTAACACAGCTGTCTTCCTTCTAATGTCTGTTATAGTGGATGACAGCCACTCTGAAGATTCCAGTACTGCCTGAGTAGAGCTAATATCTCCCTTCTATATTTAACGGGGGGATTGTCTGCAGTCAATAAGCCTCTTTCTCTCCAAATTGCTGCATGTGCATATAACCCAAGGAAAACATATTTGGAATTTCTCTGTGTGTGTGTGTGTGTGTAAATTGCTTGTCTTTTCCTAACTGCAAAGCTCTAGTTAATGCAATAAGCTTAGTTTTTTGAGCTGAGATATTACTTGGCAACATCTGAGCTTCTATTACCTTAAGATTCGCTAAGGCATAATCTGCCTATCTGACTCCTTCCTTCATTTAACTACTGCCATTAGTAAACCACTGAACATCTGGATTCCCTGGGGACTCATCTCATAGGTCATGTCTACTAGAATACACTTGTTCTATAGATTCTATGAAAGAGTGAGTTAACTTTTCAGCTGGCAACAGAGTTCTTGGGTTGAGGACTTGGCACACTTTTAAGAGTTATCTCAAGTCTGATATTTTGTGAGACACCCTTCTGTTAGCCATTGATGTCCCTTAATTTCTTTTTTTTTTTTTTTTTTGGACAGGAAGAGTGGATAGTTAGAGATAGAGACAGAGTGAAAGGTCTTCTTTTACATTGGTTCACCCCCTAGTGGCCACTGCGGCTGGCGCGCTGCAGCCCGCGCACCCCATGATCCGAAGCCAGGAGCCAGGTGCTTCCCCTGGTCTCCTATGTGGGTGCAGGGCCCAAGCACTTGGGTCATCCTCCACTGCACTCCCGGGCCACAGCAGAGAGCTGGACTGGAAGAGGAGCAACCAGGGCAGAATCCGGCTCCCCGACTGAGACTAGAACCTGGGGCGCCAGCGCCGCAGGCAGATGATTAGCTTAGTAAGCCACGGTGCCGGCTGTCCTTTAATTTCTAAGATCCCTTGAGCCCGATGTGGAGTTTGAACTTCAAGTGGCTGGCCCAAGGTCAGCCTGGTGGCTTCCTGCACCGAGAGTGCTGTGGTAGCAACAGCCTTAAACATACAGGCCATCATATAGCCACTGTATCTAGTTGTTTAGAAAAATAGACCACTGCTCATGAAAGTGAATCCAGTTTCTGAGTCAGTATTCCTAGAGCAATCTGCTGCTTTTATGCTATAAACAAAGTGAATGGCTTAGTCAGGTTAGTTATTTCTGACGCTGGAGCTTCTGGTAAAAGCTCTTCAATTATTTGGAACACATTTTGTAGCTCTCCTAACAAAGTGTGTCTGTGTCAGGGCCTTTTACATCTTCATAAAAGGTTTTACTATTAACCCAAATCCTGCAATCCATGTTCTACAGAATCTTTGTCATTACCTGAAATGTCCTTAGCTGCTTTTTGTTCTGTGCTGACCCTATTCATAGAATACCTTCCTTTTTCTCGACTGAAAATGCATATTTCACTGGCGTCAGAATGTATCCCAAGAAATCTACTTCTTGTTCAGACACCTGCGCTATTGTAGGGGAAAGTCTTTATCTTCCTTTTGTTAGATTCTTGGTTTAATGTGGTGCAGAAAAAAAAAAAAAAACTTTCTTTAGGTATGGGTTTAACACAATTGGATACATTGAAACAAGTACTCATTAACAGCCCTGAGATGTTAAACTATTCTATAATTTCCATTTGACTTTTACATATGCAAGATAGGAGTATTATAGGGATACAGACATGGAACCAAGAGTCCATGTTTGAGAAACATAATTAACTTCACCCAAGGCTCTTCACAGGAGATGCGTAGGCTGTGGAAGCCTCTTGAATCCACAAACCTCATCAGCCTTCAGACAAGGCCATGAGCAAAGTAGAAGTTCTCCCCTCTCTTCAGAAAAGAGGACATAGTTCTTTGATGACCACTTTTTCCACTGGGTCATGGACCACAGAGGTCCTTTATGGAGGGACATTCTGTGCCGTTGTGCTGGTTTTCCACACCTGACATTCTCTTTTTGGCTTTTTAGCCAGAATTATGTGCTGATTCTGATGCCACTGAGTATACTTACAGTGAGCCATTTTATGAGTCTGCTGTATGGACCTGCTTCTTATCACTAACAGTTAAAATGCTACTTTTATCACCAACTCATGGGGATTTGGTATCCCATGGCAAGTTTTCAAGTGTACTCTTAAAAGTAAGTCCGTAGAAATGTATACAGAACTACACAGCTGAACAGTCTTTTTGTAGGACCAGAGAAGATCAAAACAGATATGGCTTTCTACAAACCTAATTATCCTTAAATATGTGACTTGGATACATTGCATTGGCTGTAATTTTGACACCTTAGAGTACCCTTTTGCTCAAAAATGGGGTCTAGGATTTTACCCAGTCTGCTGAGGGTATTTCTAATAATAATCTCCCTATTTATAATAACCAGCATAAAGCCAAAGTTACCAAAATATAAAGAAAAACACCACATGGTCTGGGAAACACTGTCCCAGAAGGCCACAGAAAATAATGCCTAGTCCAAGATGAAACCTCAGAAGGCCACCCACCAGATCAGAGATAAAAATCTGAGAAGGGCCAAGAAAAGCTGTGTAAAGATAGAAGAAAAATAAACTAAAATTTAAAAAAAGCCACTCTGCTAACCAGACATGCAACACGTGACCAACTATGGGGTCTGCCATCTTGCGGGGGGGTTCTGTTGACCACTTTCCAATGAGGATGGAAGTCTCCATGGGGGGCTGCCATCTTGACAACCTCGTGTTTTTGAAGTGAAAAGTCATTCTAGCACGTCTGATTTTAAAATTGAAAACCTAAGGCAAAGCAATTGTCAGTCACCATCAAATCAATCCACAAAATGAAAGGCTTAAGTTTCATCCTTCACAACTATATAAATTATTCTTAAAAACACATTACAAACAACTTGGAAATATTTAAATAACAGTAAACACTCAAAAACAGCCCCTTCTTTTTCTCATCTTTCCAACCAAATTACATTAATGCTAAAGTCTGTATTGTCCTCTGCTCCCCAAAAGGTATCAAAATCAGAAAAAGAAGATATAATCTTTATTTTAGCTGGCCTTCCCAAACCTTGAGCACTGAGAGGAGGGACTTGGAGAGAGAAAAACTTTCAAGATTTAGAAAACATGTATTGCTGAGATAGAAATTGTTTGAACTCCAATTACCATGCTGCCACTACCACTTTTGAAACTAATTATCTCCTGCCTGGCTCACCAATATGTTGTGGGCTGGGCTGGGCCTAAGTTAATATCCCAGGCTCCTGCTTTTTACTTAGAGAGCAATTATAAGTACAGACACAAACATAGAACGCAGCATGATAAGATTTATTTGCTAAGTGAGAAGAATACACAGGAACATGAGGGCTTTATTTAGGGAGAGTGGTCCAGGAAAGGTTAAAGGGAAATTTCCTACCCTGCTCTGCTTGTCTGGGATCCACAAGGAGAGAAAGAGAGAGACCCTTCCCCTTCACCAGTCTTCCTATGAGCTTTGAAAAGGGCAGTGGTGACATAGTACTCCCCTCCCCCCCGGGTCCCAAGAATGAGGAGGCGCATCCGAGGGAGGGGTCCTCTGATAGGTTGGGTTGATAGGATTACATGGGGGTGGGGGAGGTAAGATTTTAATAATTCTTCTTTGTTGAGAACTTTGAGGGAACCCACAAGGCAGATTCAGTTACATATCACAGTATGTAAATTGGAAGGGGGAGTTTTTTCCTGTTTTAGATGATCATTAGCCCACATGAAATTAAAGGGATTTATTTGTAAGGAAGATTGAAAACTGTTTTGATATTTATTTATTTATTTAAAAGGCAGGTTATGAATGTAAATATATATATATATATATATATATATAAAGAGAGAGAGAGAGAGAGAGAGAGGGAGAGAAGACAAACAGATCTTCCACCTGCTGATTCATCCCAATTGGCTACAGCAGCCAGGACTGGGCTAGGCTGGGCCAGGCTGCAGTCAAGCTGGGTCTCCGATGTGGCTGGCAGGGAGTACTTGAGAAGCCATCCTCTGCTGGTACACCTGCCTGGTACACCATGAGGAAGCTGGAAAAGAAGCACAAAGCAGCTGTGACTGTAGCTGGCACTATGAGATGCGATACAAGCATTGCAATCAGCATCTTAACCCAATGCTCCGCAATACCAGCCCCAAGCATGGAAAATTTATGATGTGGTAAACAACTAAAGCATTGTGCTGCAGGGTCTTTTAACCATCTGTGTTAGGATAGTAGGTTGTAGAGCCTGATTGGCTTGGATAAATTTCTGTCACTTTTACTTGTTAACCACATGACACCACAATAGTAGCATTAATGTATTGGTTACTTTCCTCATCAGTAAAAGGGGAATTACAAAATATTTGCTTATGTTTATTATTGTGAGGATAAACATGTTAGAACAATGCTGTCACACAGTAAGTTTCATGCACTATTAGTTATTATTGAGACTATGGTGGTACACTGTGAAGGAGTGGCTTTCATGGCCACTCATTCCATAGGACTCCAACTAGGAATGGTTGCATCCACAGAAGCAAATCTTAAACAGGCCACACATTCCATTGAACCTATGCAATGATTTAGGATTTTACAAATTTTGGCTCATGTAATTGATTTTTTGGCACCCAAATGAGAAAACAGAATTGAGTCCCCAGCTCTCGGGTATAGTCTATTGTGGATATTTGGGGAATGAAGTGATGAGTAGGTGGCAGCTCTCTCGCTCTCTCTCTCTAGCTCTAGCTCTCTATCTCAAATGAATTTTAAAAAAGGCATTTATAAACCTTCCTAGGAATTTGCAATTATCCAAACTAGCGAGCATATCTCATACAGTAAACAAATTTAAAATGGAATAAATAGGAGATAAAAAGAAAATAATCCTCAGAAAAATCCCATGTGGATAAAATTCATCTGCTTTCCCATTTGTTAGATAATGACCACAAGACAGTGCTTACTAAAATTATCTCTCCAAGTTCCCATGGCGAGGAGATGTAAAAGTTAAGACTATCAAGTCAAATAGCCTGACTTCCTAACAGCATAAGTTTCGCCACAAAACTCAGTTGTGGGAAGGACACCATTGAGTCAGACTTGACCCCCTTAGGAACATATAGGGGAGGCCTTGTGGGTTGCATAGCAGAATCATCTGCCTCCTGGCGGTTGTGGTGGTGGTGGGGTGCCAGAAGTGAAAAATAACCAGAAAAAGTTATCTTAGTTTTGCAATTTTTTTTGAAAGGAAAAAATAAGTAAAACTTACTAGCAGTGCTGCAACTTTCAGACTTGCTTATCAATTATGTTGAAAAAAATAAAGAGAATCCTTGGTTCTTATGATGTGACAAATGAAAACATAAACTTAGATGAACATAATTTAGGAAAGATTTTATTTGGTTGTGAGTAAATGTTGCTGCTTTGAAGACAATTTTCAAGCACTGATAAAATATTTGTCTTACAAATGAATAACTATTCATAACAGGTAAAAAGTTGCTGCTTCTCTTGTTTTCATTTGTGGGAAACCCTACAGCTCTGTGCATGCATAACCAAATGTGTAGGCAAGATTGAGCTAATTTAGCCTTTTTATCTCCTAGGCACTTTTTAAGAGACTCCTTCAGTCACAACATGAGATTCTTTCCTTTGGGTAGTTCCAGCCAGGATGCTTATGATAAACCTGTCCTCCAGCTATTTTCCATGCTCTCACAGTACCCACTGTTACTGATTATGTATAATGGCATGCCTATGTTTAAAACTCCTTCAGTTCATTGTTAAAGTCAGTCTTTTTGCAACTGATCACATTTTGTCTGAATGTTTGAAGCTTGCTGAACAAAGACAACAGGCAAGTACTGAATGTTATAAGACAAGAAAAACATGTTTAAAGCAACAAAATTCCAATTATGTTTAATCTAAGGAGAGGGAAAAAGAAAGAGTCATGAACAAGGTAAGATTATTGTGCCTCTCTGTAAAACTGTCAAAATCCCTGGCATTTTCCTTTTGAGTTTTACAAAAGGGTTGCTGCTGCTTACTTCTTTTTAACAGAAGAAAGTACACTTTGATTTATAAGACATTGTTCTTGAAAAAGGAAAGAAGAATAAAATAATTCCAGAAACAAAAATATAGCTTGATCTAGCAATGGAAAGCTCATACTAGTTGGTAAAAGTATTCAAGCATTATTTTTTATTTTTTTAATGTACTCACATTTTATTTGGAAGTCAGAGAAACAGAGACAGAAAGAGACAGAGAGACAGAAGCACAAACATTTTCCATCCACTGCTTCACTCTCCAAATGCCTGGAACAGCTGGGACTGGATCAGGCCAAACCCAGCAGCCTGGGACTGAACCCAGGTCCCAAATATGAGTGGCAGCGAACCAAATACTTGATCCATACTCCCCACCCCTTTTTGTTCTTAAGAGAGTAGAAAACTGTTATGGTAGGTATCTTAGAAGAAGGTAGTGAATACTATTTAAGAAATTAAATGATTTACCTTCATATAAATGTGTAGTAGTCCCATGTATGTGTCCACACAGTGAAGCTATGGTTCTCATTTATTCATTCAAACACGGATAATGGTTTTGTGGTAGATCTGGTTAACACTCAAGATCTGTTCACTTTAAGAAAAGGCGATTGCCTGGATAATACGAACAATTCACATCCAACCAGTTAATGCCTTGGAAACAAAAAAAGAACTGAGAACATCGAGGAAGAAGCAACTCTGCATCACCAGTTTCTGACTTCAGTGTCCAGCATGCTGCTCTGCTCTGCTTGTTTTAGACTTGCCAGATACCAAAAGACAAATAAAATAAATCTCTCTCTCAAATATACAATAGTAAAACAAAAAGTACACAGAACATTGAAGCAAAATAGAGGATATTTGGGTGCAAAGATTTTGAAACTCATGCATAGTTTCATATTAATTTTTATGAGTATTTAATCTCATATGTATGAATTTCAAAAATGAAGCACCAAACTAAAGCCATCATTCATGGGAATTTTCATGAATATTTCAAGGTACACTTGTGTTTATAAAACCTAAGGAATTATTAAATAGAAACTGCAAAAACAAAAAACTACATCTAAAGAAAACCACAATGTGAGAAAAAGAATTTTTTTTCCAAAATAACTACTTTTATAATTGTGAGGGATTATATTAATACACTTATTTAATAAAGATATTTGAGTAGATATTAAAATTTAAATGAGATCTAATGTACCATTCATTGTTTTAAAATTGTACAGACCTTAACAAATGTTTTAAGAAGATTCATTTAATTATTTGCAAGTCAGATTACACAGAAAGAGGAGAGGCAGAGAGAGAGAGAGAGGTCTTCCATCCATTGATTGACTTCCCAGTTGACCACAAGGGCCTGAGCTGTGCCTTGCAAAGCCAGGAGTCAGGAGCTTCTTGCTGGTCTCCCAAGCGGGTACAGGGGCCCAAGAACTTGGGCCATCTTCCACTGCTTTCCCAGGCCACAGCAGAGAGCTGGATTAGAAGTGGAGCAGCCAGGACTTGAACTTACACCCACATGAGATGCCGGTGCAGCAGGAGGCAGCTTTACCTGCTATGCCACCATGCTGACCCATCCTTAAACAAATTAATAACTGTATTTGCCCTCAATCCAAATATGCATGATGTGATATGATAATAAGATATAATTTAATTAATATATTACACCTTATTAAAAACAAATCTGCTCTTTTCCACATTTTCTCTCATTTTACATATTTGTGTGTATGTTTGACTCAACTCCTTTTATTTATTTATTTTTTTGACAGGCACAGTGGACAGAGAGAGAGAGAGACAGAGAGAAAGGTCTTCCTTTTTTTTTTTTTTTTTTTTTTCCGTTGGTTCACCCCCCACTGGCCGCTGTAGCTGGCGTGCTGTGGCTGGTGCACCGCGATGATCCAAAGCCAGGAGCCAGGTGCTTCTCCTGGTCTCCCATGCAGGTGAAGGGCCCAAAGACTTGGGCCATCCTCCACTGCACTCCCAGGCCACAGCAGAGAACTGGACAGGAAGAGGAGCGACTGGGACAGAATCTGGCGCCCCGACTAGGACTAGAACCCGGTGTGCCGGCGTCGCAGGTGGAGGATTAGCCTATTGAGCCATGGCGCCGGCCTCAACTCCTTTTAATTACATGTAAATAAATAGTATTAGTTTCCCTGCATATAATATGTATTTATTTTATTTATCATATATTCTCTTTAAATTTATTCATATATTTAATATATGCATGTATATGTATATTCAATTAAAACAATTAATTCATTCAGTAATCTCTCAGAGAGGTGTGGTAGTGAAAATTGTACATAAAACTATGATATCTTGCAGTGAAAAGTGCATGGCACAAGATGGAGTCTCAATGAATATTAATTTACTTTCTTATAAATCACGCTTATCATATGGATATTTCACAATGACACTTTGCATGTGCATACAAATTCAATTATTACAAGACTGGAACCAGCGCCCAGAGGGGATGCCAGCACTGCAGGCCGGGGCTTTACCCACTACACCACAGAGCAGGCCACAGAATCATGGTTCTTAATAGTGTACAATATGATGGACCCTTATGGTCTGAAATCTGGTAACAAAAAGGTAGTGTCTGACATTCTGACCACAAATGCCAAAAACGTTGACAACTTTGCTGCTGAGAAACTTCCCATTGTCTCCTGTAGCCCTTGCTTTGCCCCTGTACCAGGAGGAACCCAGAAGTGAGAAAACTGTATAGGGAGTGATTTTTTTTTTTATTTGACAGAGTTATAGACAGTGAGAGAGAGAGAGACAGAGAGAAAGGTCTTCCTTCCATTGGTTCACTCCCAAAATGGCTGCTACGGCCGGCACTGCGCCAATATGAAGCCAGGAGCCAGGTGCTTCTTCCTGGTCTCCCTTGCGGGTACAGGAGCCCAAGCACTTGGGCCATCCTCCACTGCCCTCCCAGGCCATAGTAGAGAGCTGGACTGGAAGAGGAGCAACCAGGACTAGAACCCAGTGCCGTATGGGATGCCGGTGCTGCAGGCAGAGGATTAACCAAGTGAGCCATGGCACCAGCCCCAATAGGGAGTGATTTTGAACTATATTGAATTTTGATAAATTGCACTTTTAAATAAAGTTTATTTTTATTTTATCAAAGCAGTATAATCTCTTCTCTGCACTGGGTAAATTGGACTGCGAGGCAGAATGCTGATCTCCAAATATCCAAGTCAACCCTACAATCTGTGAATGTGACTTTACATGGTAAATGAGGTTAAATAGCAAGAGATAAAGACCTAAATCTACGACCTGACACCATCAAGTTGCTAGAGAACATTGGAGAAACCCTTCAAGATATTGGCACAGGCAAAGAATTTCTGGAAAAGACCCGGGAGGCACAGGCAGTCAAAGCCAAAATCAACTATTGGGATTGCATCAAATTGAGAAGTTTCTGTACTGCAAAAGAAACAGTCAGGAGAGTGAAGAGACAACCGACAGAATGGGAAAAAATATTTGCAAACTATGCAACAGATAAAGGGTTAATAACCAGAATCTACAAAGAGATCAAGAAACTCCACAAAAACAAAACCAACAACCCACTTAAGAGATGGGCCAAGGACCTCAATAGACATTTTTCAAAAGAGGAAATCCAAATGGCCAACAGGCACATGAAAAAATGTTCAAGGTCATTGGCAATCAGGGAAATGCAAATCAAAACCACAATGAGGTTTCACCTCACCCCGGTTAGAATGGCTCACATGCAGAAATCTACCAACAACAGATGCTGGCGAGGATGTGGGGAAAAAGGGACACTAACCCACTGTTGGTGGGAATGCAAACTGGTCAAGCCACTATGGAAGTCAGTCTGGAGATTCCTCAGAAACCTGAAGATAACCCTACCGTTCGACCCAGCCATCCCACTCCTTGGAATTTACCCAAAGGAATTTAAATTGGCAAACAAAAAAAGAGGTCTGCACCCTAATGTTTATTGCAGCTCAATTCACAATAGCTAAGACCTGGAACCGACCTAAATGCCCATCAACGGTAGACTGGATAAAGAAATTATGGGATATGTACTCTTTAGAATACTATACCGCAGTAAGAAACAATGAAATCCAGTCATTTGCAACAAAATGGAGGAATCTGGAACACATCATGCTGAGTGAAATAAGCCAGTCCCAAAGGGACAAATACCATATGTTCTCCCTGATCGGTGACGACTGACTGAACACCAAGAGGGAAACCTGTTGGAGTGAGGTGGACACTATGGGAAACGGTGGCTTGATCAGCATAGCCCTGACTGTTAATGAACAACTTAATACATTATCCCTCTTAGTAGTTTTTTTATCTGTTCTACTTAATATGACTGGTTTAGTTTTGTAATTGATGCACAGTTATTCTTAAGTGTTGAAAATTAACTGAAATGTGATCCCTGTTGAACATGGGAGTGGGAATGGGAGAGGGAAGAGATGTATAATTTGGGACATGCTCAGGCTGACTTGCCCCAAGTGGTGGAGTTGGAAGCATACCAGGGGATTCCAATTCAATCCCATTGAGGTGGCATATACCAATGCCATCTCACTGTTCCAGGTGATCAATTTTAGTTCACAGTTGGTCATGGTGGAGGGACTGGGAGTCAAAGGGAGCACATAGACAAGTCTAGTACCTGCTAACGCTAACCAATGCAGTAAATAAAGGGGAGAGTGATCCAACATGGGAAGTGAGATACTCAGCAGACTCATAGAATGGCAGATGTCCTAAATAGCACTCTGGCCTCAGAATCAGCCCTAAAGGCACTCGGAGCTGGCTGAAAAGCCCATGAGAGTATTTCAGGCATGGAAAGCCAAGACACTCTGGCAAAAGATCTCTGCGAGTGAGATCCCAGTGGAAAGAACAGGTCATCAAAGAAGGAGGTACCTTTCTCTGAAGGGAGGAGAGAACCTCCACTTTGACTATGACCTTGTCTAAACAAGATAAGAGTCGGAGAACTCAGAAGGCTTCCATAGCCTTGGAAACTCATGACTGGAGCATAGGGAGATTACTGATGCCATAGACAGGAGTGTCAATTGGTAAAGTCAACAACAGGAGTCACTGTGCACTTACTCCTCATGTAGGATCTCTGTCCTTAATGTGCTGTACATTGAGATTTAATGCTATAACGAGTACTCAAACAATATATTTCACTTTGTGTTTCTATGGGGGTGCAAACTGTTGAAATCCTTACTTAATGCATACTAAACTGATCCTCTGTAAAAAAAAAAAAAAAAGAAAGAAATTATCAATTCCCAACTTGACTCTCACTGGGATTAAACATGACAATAGGTCTGCTCTGATTTCATCATTATTTAAAAAAAAATCATCTATTATTTTTCACTTTATGTTTCTGTGTGGGAGCAAACTGTTGAAATCCATACTTGATGTATACTAAGCTGATCTTCTGTATATTAAGATAATCGAAAATGAATCTTGATGTGAATGGAAGGGGAGAGGGAGTGGGAAGGGGAGGGTTGTGGGTGGGAGGGACGGTATGGGGGGGGAAGCCATTGTAATCCATAAGTCGTACTTTGGAAATTTGTATTCATTAAATAAAAGTTTAAAAAAATAAAAAATAAAAAAAAATGTTCAACATCACTAGCAATCAGGGAAATGCAAATCAAAACCACAATGAGGTTCCACCTCACCCCGGTTAGAATGGCCCACATTCAAAAATCTACCAACAACAGATGCTGGCAAGGATGTGGGGAAAAAGGGACACTAACCCACTGTTGGTGGGAATGCAAACTGGTCAAGCCACTATGGAAGTCAGTCTGGAGATTCCTCAGAAACCTGAAGATAACGCTACCATTCAACCCAGCCATCCCACTCCTTGGAATTTACCCAAAGGAAATTAAATTGGCAAACAAACAAGCTATCTGCACATTAATATATATTGCAGCTCAATTCACAATAGCTAAGACCTGGAACCAACCCAAATGCCCATCAACAGTAGACTGGATAAAGAAATTATGGGACATGTACTCTATAGAATACTATACAGCAGTCAAAAACAACGAAACCCGGTCATTTGCAACAAGTTGGAGGAATTTGGAAAACATCATGCTGAGTGAGTTGAGCCAGTCCCAAAGGGACAAATATCAAATGTTCTCCCTGATCGATGACAACTAACCGAGCACCAAAGGGGAAACTTGTTGAAGTGAAATGGACACTATGGGAAACAGTGACCTGATCAGCTCTTGTCCTGACTGTTGATGTACAATGTAATACTTTATCCATTTTAGTATTTTTTTTTGTTCTAGTACCATTGGTTGAACTCTGTAATTAACACACAATTATTCTTAGGTGTTTAAATTTTAACTGAAATGTGATCCCTGTTAGGAATCTGGAAAACATTATGCTGAGTGAAATAAGCCAATCACAAAGGGACAAATACCACTTGTTCTCCTTGATAGGTGACAACTAACTGAGCACCAAAAAGGAAACCTGTTAAAGTGGAATGAACACTAGGAGAAACGGTGACTTGATCAGCCCTCACCCTGACTGTTGATGAGCAACTTGATATGTTATCCCTCTTAGTATTTTTTTGTTTGTTCTACTTAATACTTTTGGTTGAATACTGTAATCAATACACAATTCTTCTTAAGTGCTCAACTTAACTGAAAAGTGATCGCTGTTAAATATAAGAGTGGGAATAAGAGAGGGAAGAGATGTGCAATTTGGGACATGCTCAAGCTGACTTACCTCAAACGGTAGAGTTAGACACATACCAGGGGATTCCAATTCAATCCCATCAAGGTGGCATGTACCAGTGCCATCTCACTAGTCCCAGTGATCAATTTCTGTTCACAATTGATCATAATGATAGGACTAAGAACCAAAGGGCTCACATAAACAAGAATAGTGTCTGCAAATACTAGCTGATAGAATAAAAAAAGGGAGAGAACAATCCAACATGGGAAGCGAGATACACAGCAGACTCATAGAATGGCGGATGTCCTAAACAGCACTCTGGCCTCAGAGTCAGCCCTTAAGGCATGCGGATCAGGCTGAAAAGCCCATGAGACTATTTCAGGCATGGAAAGCCAAGACACTCTGGGGGAAAAAAACCTAAATGAAAGATCTCCACGAGTGAGATCCCAGTGGAAAGAATGGGTCATCAAAGGAGGTGCCTTTCTCTGAAGGGAGGAGAGAACTTCCACTTTGACCATGGCCTTGTCTAAATATGATCAGAGTCAGTGAACTCAGGGGGTTTCCATAGCCTTGGCAGCTCATGACAAGAGCCTAGGGTGATTACTGAGGCCATCAACAAGAGTGTCAATTTGTTAAGTCAACAACAGGAGTCACTGTGCACTTACTCCTCATGTAGGATCTTTGTCCTTAGTGTGCTGTACATTGAGATTTAATGCTATAACGAGTACTCAAACAGTATTTTTCACTTTATGTTTCTGTGTGGGAGCAAACTTTTGAAATCTTTACTTAATTTATGCTAAACTGATCTTCTGTATATAAAGAGAATTGAAAATGAATCTTGATGTGAATGGAGGGGGAGTGGAGGGGGGAGTGGGGAGGGTTGCTGGTTGGAGGGACATTATGGGGGGGAAGCCATTGCGGTCCATGGTCTGTACTTTGGAAATTTATATTCATTAAATTAAAGTTTAAAAAAAAAAGTTATCTTGAAATATCAAGGTGGGTCCTAAATGACAATGCAACTGTAATCACAAGAGAATGACAAAGGTTGAATGCAAATAACGCACAGAATAGGAGGTGTCGGGTATTGCACTGATGAGGCTGCAAAGCTAATCATGCCTGGCAGCTAGCAGAAGCTCAAAGAAATAAGGAACTGATTGTCCCTAAGAGCCCCCTGAGGGAACTGGACATATTTGATTTCAGACTTCCAGTCTCCAGAATTCTGAGAAAATATATTTCCATTGTTTTAAGCTGGTTGAATTCTAGTAACTTATTTCATTTCACTGAAGAACTTAATACAACATCCCATGATTTTAGATGGTGAGAATTTATAACAAGAAAAAAAACAAGCTCCATTCTATTAGGTTCTGTAGTTGAAGCAATGGCTTGATTACGTCCAGGATTCAAGATTATACTCTAACTTAAGGTACTACATCCTTACTCTCAAACGTATTGATAGATAATGACATACTCTGGTCCCTGTGAAGCTTTATCAATAACGTGAGATTCAGCAATTTTAAGTGCTTTTTACTTCTGTAGAAAGAATGTTAGGGTACTTACTTCAAAAAGTTCAACAAGAAATAGAATTGAAAGACAAATTTATTTCAGTACCAAAAATCTTGAAATCTATGAATAGAGTTTTCTTACTAAGTGTTTCAATGAATTGTTAAAAACTATTTATTTATGTTTTTGCTTATTTATTTATTCTTCTTTATATTGAAAGCCCCAACTACATGAACCATCCATCTGTTATTGCTTGGGGAGCAGAGAAAGGACTTGAACCCAGATTCTTTGATAATCTTTCAAGACCAAACCAGCACCTTAGCTGCTATGCTGGAAATTTTCCACTCGAAGAAACTATCGAAGACTTTCTATAACATAGATTTCAATTGTTTGCACTAAATGAATTTATCTTATAATTTAATTATCCATAATATTTTGAAGTGTCCACTTATGTAGAATTCAGGCAAGGTGGACATTTGTTCTTGGTACAGACTTCTATTTCCAGAGTTCCACCAGCCCATAAATAGTGGTATAGAAAGAGCACACACTCGGGTTAAAAACACTTGCCCATTGCAGTAAAAGCTGCAGCTGATCTTTTATCTGAGCAGAAGGATAACATCAGCCCCTCTATCATCATGAGTTCGCTCTTGAAAATTTTAACAAATCTTCCACCATCGTAATGGAAAAGAAAGAGTCCTAGAAAACAATGCTCTTCCCATTTCAGTTCATAAAATCTTGCCACTTCTGTTACAAAGGCAGTCAGACGGATTCATCTGTGTCTTTTATTAGCCCAGGTTACACCTGAAAATCCCCACTACCTTCTGCATCATTATCTCCATAATGCTGAATGAGTGCCCATTCCCTCTCCTTTGCTCACTTCTTTCCAATACCTAAAATTCTAATTCAGTAAACATGCCACCTACCTATGATGTTCTTGGTTTCGTATAGTTCTCACTGGCAAATAAACTCTACAGTGTGGTAAGCTTCAATTATTTTCTTTTATGATATTTTGTACATATCTTTAGAATTAATAGTTCTATAAGCTCAATAGATATTTGTCAGACAATAAATGAATGAATGGATGACTGAGACTTGTAGTCAATTTTTTCCTTCTCTAAAAAATAATAGTACACTTTACATGTATAATATGGATTTAAAGCCAAATTTGTCATCAGCTAATTACAGGACCTAAAAAGAAAAACAGTTTCATATTATTTGTTCTTAAAATACAAATAATAGGGGACAGTGCTGTGATGTGGCAGGTAAGCCTGCCAGCTGTGACCCTGGCATCCCATATGGACAAGGGTTAAAATCCTGGCTGCTCTACTTCCGATACAGCTCCCAGCTAATGGCTTCGGAAAAGCAATGGAAGACAGTCCAAGTGCTCAGGCCCCTACACCCATGTAGAATCTCCTGGCTCCTGGCATTAGCTTGGCTCAGCCCTGGCCTTTGCAGCCATCTGGGGAGTAAATAAGCAGATGGAAGGCCTTTCTCTGTGTGTCACTCTTTCTCTCTGTAATTCTGCTTTTCCAATAAATAAAGTAAATCATTACAAAAATCATTAAAAACACAAATAATAAGAAATAAGTCACAGTATATTTGAGAATGAAAATTATGTTTTTAAAGATTTATATATTTTATTTGAAAGAGTTACCGAGAGAGAGAGAGAGAGAGAGAGAGAGAGATCTTCGAACTGCTGGTTCACTCCTAGATGGCCACAATGGCCAGCACTGAGCCAGGCTGAAGCCAGGAACCAAGAGCTCCATCCAGGTCTTCCATGTGGGTGCAAGTACTGAGGCCACCCTCTGCTGCCTTCCTAGGCTATTACCATTGAGTCGGATAGTTTTGCAGCCAGGACTTGAACCAGTGGCCAGATGGGATGCAGGTATCTCAGACAGCGGCCTTATCCATTATACCATACAACGGGCTCTGAGATGCTGAACTTTTACTTCAGGAGGGCAGAACATCAGGAAAGAGAATTGAAGAAAAGTTACATAATAAACAATGTTTATGACAATCAGGACAATACAATTTCTAAGATTTACTATTTCACTTTCTAACGGTTCATCATCTTATTTCCAATACAATAATTTATTTTTCTGTCTTAAATGCCCACATGCTCTTCAGAAAGTTTTATTCAATTAGGATTTATTCATATTTTGCTACTAGGGAATTGTTTCCTATATGTGGAAAACAGATTTTACTCATAAAGACATTCCTAGGAGCAGGAAACACTTATTTAAAAATTTTAAAATGGTCAACTCTTTATGTCATTTAGTAAACAGACATCCCAATAGCCCTGCTGACAATTCTGGAAATATATGACTGATTTGCTTGGCAAGAGGCTGCTTTGTCTAAGAACACACTGAAAACCTCGTACTTGAAGGGTTTCCATTTGAAAAACCCCACCATGTGTTTTGTATTCTCCTTCTCTTCCCAGATTACATGATTTATCTCAGCATCTGTGTGGTTCCCTTCAGACAGCTAAAGCCTGGATGAATCACAATGAAACCCAAACGAGAATAACTCGGTGAGTTTATTCCAGGACACTCTGGGCACATCACATGGGTAGAGGGGCAGGTAGTGCAGAGGACATCCCAGACTCTGCCGCAGTGACCCAGACACCCTTCTAATGATGCCGTCTCCATAAACTCTGCTATAATATTCACTGATTTATTCACTACGATTTAAAAAAATATTATCACCATCATTTCTCATGGAGAAAAGATCCTCTTTATAGGGAAATCCTATCAATACAAGAGGAAATAAATATGCAGATGAAAAAGACCCCTGCCCTGCGCACACACACACACACACACAGAAAGACACAAACATGGATCTTGTAATCCTTCCTGCATTTTTGTTTTTTTTTTCTTTTTGTGTGCTATTTATTTATTTGAGAGGTACAAGGAGAAAGAGAGAGAGAGAGAGAGAACTATCACCTGCTGCTTACTCCTCAAATACCTGTGTATGTTGGCTCTAAGCATAGTCAGAAATTCTAAAATCAAATAAATGGTGAAACTTTCATGCCTCATATACACTTCTACCTGCTTTTCCCCCTTTAGTTCCTATTTTTATTGAAAATCTACTAAACTTTAACTTGTATCTTGTTTCTTTTTTTAAGATGTATTTATTTATTTCAAAGGTGGAGGTACAGAGAGGGAGAGACAGAGGCAGAGAGAGAAATCTTCCATCTACTGGCTCGCTGCACAACTGGCCAAAACAGCCAGGACTGGAGCAGACCAAAACCAGGAGCCAAGAGTTTCATCTGGGTCTCCCCCATGGGTGCAAGGGCCCAAGAATTTTCCAGGCCATTAGCTGGGAGCTGGATGGGAAGTGGAGCAGCCAGGGCTGGATCTGGTACCCACATTTGATGCAGGCTCTTCAGACAGTTGCCTAACCCACTACACACAGCACCAGTCCCTTCTTTTCTTTTTTTCTTTAGACAGTGCCTTCTTTTCCTTTAAATACTTTTTCCCCAATTCACTTCAATAATTTCTTTCAAATGACAATTAGTGTAAATATATTACTTTCTAGGAAAATGTGAATACAATTTTTTTGCAGAGAAAACTTCTTTGCTACTTATCCTAGACCTTGATTCAGTAGTTGATTTCCCATTATTCCTTTCATTTATGTGTCAAACTGCAGCTATATTTTTCTCCAACAACAAAGACTCAAATTTGGAAATTATTTTTTTTAATTCAAGTGATTTTTTTTTATTTGATAGGTAGAGTTATAGACAGAGAGAGAGAAAGAGAGAAGGGTCTTCCTTCCGTTGGCTCACTCCCCCAGGGCCTCTACGGCCCAGCACTGTGCCGATCTGAAGCCAGGAGCCATGCACTTCTTCCTGGTCTCCCATGCGGGTACAGGGGCCCAAGCACTTGGGCCATCCTCCACTGCCCTCCCGGGCCACAGCAGAGAGCTGGACTGGAAGAGGAACAACAGGGACTAGAACCTTGCATCCATATGGGATGCTGGTTAACCAAGTGAGCCACGGCACTGGCCCTCAACAAGTGATTATTGAGTACCTATTATGCTTCAGTCCCTGTACTAGTAATGGTGTGCCACTGACACAAATGGGTAAAAACATCTACTGTACTAGAACAATATCTGCTAGAGAGAGGAGACAGACAGCTTTATATATATATATATATATATATATATATATATATATATGATTTTGAAGTGCTATTGAAAGTGCCTTAGAAATCAACCAACAGAAGGAAGGATATGGACACTGGTAGAGATCAGGGCATGAGAGTAGCAGAATACAAATTTAAACATTTTCATACAGGTAGAACTCAATGAAATAAAATTTGATTAGTGACATTTTTGAAAGAGGTGGTGGGATACACCTGCAGATATTTGATTCCATCTATTCTTCTTAAATTATTTATTATTTTTTATTTATGTGGATTTTCTGTTGATGACATATAGTTTGGCTTTATTCTCTTACCAAGTCTGATAATCTCAGTCTTACAACTGGAATATTTAATAAGCCACAATTCAATGGAAGCTTAAGTTAGTGGAAGTATTCTCTACTGCTCAGAGACACAATGCAGCCTCTAGCCACGGATGACTATAGTGAACTTCAAATATGTCTAATGTTACTGGAAGCTTAAATGTTGAATAATTTTTAAATTTCCAGTTTATTAAATTGACATAATCACAGAAGATAACGGCTTTGAAAATCATGAGAGGACACTTATTAGAAGTTGCAAATATGTTTTGGTTTTACTCTAGCATTTCATTATTTGTTCTATATCTGTGTTTGCTGTTTTTTGTTATATTTTCTTTTAAAATACAAAAGGTATATAAAGTTATACATTTTTAACATCTAACTAGTGTTATAAAAATCACAAAGTCTAGAAAAACACAGCCTATCAATTAACTGCCTGACACACTTTATGCTACATTTTTTCTTTATGTTTACTTTCTGCCCTTCCATTTCATCTTAAAATAATAAATTTTTAATGTCATGATCTATTGAAAGGAAAGAAAAATGACTTAGATTTTCTTTCAGCATGGTTGATTAAAATTCATATTTTATTAATAAATACTTGTGATATGTTATTTATGTGACTTTACTCCCACAGAATTTTCCAGGTTTTAGTAATGATGTAGGTTGCATTCTATTGCAAGAAACTCTTATAATTACAATAAGATTATATCCAAAGAGAAATATATATGGCATTACAATGGTATATGCTTCATTACTAAATACAGATCGAACTACATAGAGCGTTTTTTTTATTGACTACCATTTAATAGAATCCTACCTTCCTAATTAATTTTTTACAGGTAGAGGAATTATCCACAATTTATTCTTAGCTTCATATGTTTCAAATGTAATTTTATTTCTATTACTGGTGTATTTCTTTCCCTATGCCCATGCAATAAGACCCATTTATAACCACTTTTCATATCTCATTTTTTTTTAATTTGACAGGCAGAGTTAGACAGTGAGAGAGAGGGAGAGAGAGAGAGAGAGAGAAAGATCTTCCTTCCGTTGGTTCACCCCCCAAATGGCCGCCATGGCTGGAGCTATGCCTATCGAAGCCAGGAGCCAGGTGCTTCCTCCTGGTCTTCCATGAGGGTGCAGGGCCCCAAGCACCTGGGCCATCCTCCACTGCCTTCCCGGGCCACAGCAGAGAACTGGACTGGAAGAGGAGCAGCCGAGACGAGAACCCGGTGCCCATATAGGATGCCAGCACCACAGGCGGAGGATTAACAAAGTGAGCTATGGCACCGACCCCATTATATCTCATTTTTAATTTTTTAAAGTCCAATGGTGGAATATTTGGCACAATATATATTAACAATAACTGTGATTCTTGAAAATGTGCCATGCTTTCTGAGACCATATGAGATGACAGATTCTTGACAGTGAGTGAATGAAAATAAACTGATTTTATCTGTCATTATATAATTACTGTGCTATTATTACAACTTTTATAAAACCATATTAGTCACTTTAGCCTATTTCTAGGAGCCCCATAATGGCAATAAGTGAAAAGCTGCAAGTGAGGGCCTCTGAATGTTGAACAGCGTTAACTTCTTTTAATGATAGACCAGGATTTGAAACCGATGTTAATTCCAGAGCTGTTGCATCTCATTTTTCCTTCTGGTTGATTGAATTTGGATTTCTTAGAAACAGAGCACAATAGATTCGTTTGATGAATGCTTTTTGGATAAAAGTAGTAGAGAGCAGTTGAACAAAACGAACTAAGAATGTAGTCGCTGGGACTAGCCTGAATGCAGCTACGGGCAATTCTAGTGTATGGAATACACCCAAAGGGTGTCTGTTACTGAGGCAAGGGTCCAGTTTTTCACATGTTTAGCAATAGTTACCTGAGTTAGGGACAATCAGATGCTGGTTGCATGCCAAAGTAATGGAATATTACTTGTAAATGACACAGACTCCATTTTTGACAGCCACTTGCATTTCATTTTTGTTTTTAAAGATTTATTTATTTATTTATTTGAGAGGGAGTGGCAGAGACAGAGAGGTCTTCTATCTGCTGATTTACTCCCCGAATGGCCACAACGGCCAAAGCTGGGCTGATCTGTAGCCAGGAGCCAGGAGCTTCTTCTTGGTCTCCCACGTGGGTGCAGGTGCCCAAACACTTGGGCCATCTTCCATTGCTTTCCTATGCCATAAGTAGAGAGCTAGAACAGAAGAGGATTAACCGCGACACAAACTGGTGCTCATATGGGATGCCGAAGTGGCAGGTGGAGGCTTACCCCAATATGCCACAGTACTGGCCCTACAATTCACTTTTTTGTAAAGAGATCATTTTGAGAACTGACAATTAAGATGTGGGGAGTTAAGTTTTACTTCTTGAAGGCAGACACATTGGAACATTTCTGCAGCAGAGTTGTCGTTTATTCCAAATGTACTTATTTAAGTCACATATTTATATCATTATTAACTCATTGACTTTTGTTTTTTATTTCTTGGTTTATGACTCAATATTTACTTATTTTGCTATTCTAATTGTTCCAACTTTGACTATTGATGCTTCTGATAGTTGGCTCCTGTGTCCCATTGACATGACTCTGAATTTTTTTGAGTATTTCCATCCTTCGTAATTACAATATATGCATCTTGCACACTCTTGCCGTAGTCATAGAAAAAGGCAATTTGTCAAGGATCTCTGGTTCATTTTATTGATTAATGATGTTACAAACAAATAACTGGACAAGATATGTGCTGATTGCTTCTAGAACCTTTTCTAGAACTGACAGAGCAAAAAGATATTTCTGTATATCCTAACCTCTGTACATACATGTATGTATAAATATTAGTATGCATAACCATTTGTTTCTTTCTTCATTTTTTTAAAAAAAGATTGGTTTATTTTACTTGAAAAGTGGAGTTACAGAGATGGGAAAGCAGAAGCAGAGACAGACAGAGAACCTTCCATCTGCTGGTTCACTGCACCAAATAACCACATCGGCTGACCCAGGGCCAATCCAAAGCCAGGAGCCAGGAGATTCTTGTGGGTTTCTCATGTGAGTGCAGGGGCCCAAGGACTTGGGCCGTTTTCCACTGCTTTACCAGATACATTAGCAGGAAGCTGGATCAAAAATGGAGCAACTGGGATTGCAGTAGGAGCCCATACGGGATGTAGCTGCTACAGGCAGAGGTTTAGCCTACTAAACCACAACTCCAGCCCCTAAATACATATTTTTAAATCAACTCTAAAGGCTACGTTATCTCCGAATAACTAAATATCTGTTTCTCAATATTGCACACGTTCAGTGGAACTAGTGTTAATGATGGAGATATCTACCTAACTGAATTCTGTTCTCACTCATGTTTGGAAAAATCCTTCGTAATCATATAGAAAATTTATGCCATTTTGTGCCTACAGTTAATGTAAACATTCAACATTAAAATCAACTACTAGGTGTATTGACATATCAAATATTTATATTATTGTTTGTTTCTACAAAAATTCTTGTAACTTTTGCTAAGTGACTTAACATCAAATTTAATTATCATAAACAAGTGTCTTCCTATACTCTGAAATCAGTTACAGACACATGCTTTATTTTCTTATAAAGAGCTTCAAAGAATCGCTAATAATAATCTGTGGGAATTTTGACTTTAATATCTTGGGCACATAACTGTATATTAATCAACTATTGCAAAATCTGTGAATCTTGCAGATTTTAATTAACATTTCTTCCATTGGATTTATTTGTGAGCCATTTGTAAATGTTGCTGAAGGTAAACAAAACATGCTGATACTATAGACAAGTCAACTTGACTTCTTAAATCTATATAAGTCAAATATTTTTAAAAGATATTACATTTTAAAGAAGGATAAAATACAGAGTGTGCAGTTTTCATAATATTTAAGAAAATATTATGAATCTTTATATATTTTGAATTTTCCTTGGAGGCACATTGCATCGATCATAACCAATAGTCTGTTTAGAATAACATGATTGGAAGATATTAGAGAACTTCCATAGAATAATGGGAAATTTAAGAAAGCATTTTATAAACAATATAATAAGCAAAACTAACAGCTCTGTAAAGGCATGCCATTCTGGAATAATTATTCATGAAAACACTGATTTTAAATATTGCCAACGGAAGATGTGGCTTGTCAGTTGATTATATGCAGTATGAATCCAACCACAATATTTTACTTCACACAAAATACACACACACATATATATATATATATACCCACTCCAAAAAGAAATGGATAGTTGTCACATATACACTGTAGTGCACAGTGAATTTCATTTTATTTAATGTTTTCACTCATAGAACTTTCCCATCAGTTACTATAAATTAATTTTACAAATAGTTCCTTTCTTTTTTTATCCTTATATACAGAAGATCGATTTAGTATATATTAAGTAAAGATTTCATCAGTTTGCACCCACACAGAACATAAAGTGTAAAATACTGTTTCAGTACTAGTTATAGCATTACTTCACATTGGACAACATATTAAGGACAGAGATCCCACATGAGGAATAAGTACACAGTGACTCCTGATGTTGACTTAACAATTTGACACTCTTGTTTTTGGTGTCAGAAATCTCCCTAGGCTCCAGTCATGAGTTTCCAAGGCTATGGAAGCCCCCTGAGTTCACCGACTCTGATCATATTTAGACAAGGTCAAAGTCAAAGTGAAAGTTCTCTCCTCCCTTTAGAGAAAGGTACCTCCTTCTTTGATGGCCCGTTCTTTCTACTGGGATCTCACTTGCTGAGATCTTTCATTTAGGTCTTCTTTTTTTTTTTTTTTTTTTTTTTCCAGAGTGTGTTGACTTCCCATGCCCATGGGCTCTTCAGCCAGATCCGAATGCCTTAAGGGCTGATTCTGAGGCCAGAGTGCTATTTAAGACATCTGCCATTCTATGAGTCTGCTGTGTATTCCACTTTCCATGTTGGACGGTTCTCTCTATCTTTGATTCTATCAGTTAGTATTCGCAGACACTAGTCTCGTTTGTGTGATGTCTTTGACTCTTAGACCTATCAGTGTCATCAATTGTGAACGGAAATTGATCACTTGGACTAGTGAGATGGCATTGATACATGCCACCTTGATGAGACTGTATTGGAATCCCCTGGCATGATTCTAACTCCACCATTTGGGGCAAGTCTGATTGAGCATGCCCCATATTGTACATATCCTCCCTCTCTTATTCCCACTCTTATATTTAACAGGGATCACTTTTCAGTTAAATTTCAACACCTAAGAATAAATGTGTGTTAATTACAGAGTTCAACCAATAGTATTAACTAGAACAAAAAAAAAATTCTTAAAGGGATAAAGTATTACATTGTACATCAACAGTCAGGACAAGGGCTGATCAAGTCACTGTTTCTCATTAGTGTCCCTTTCACTTCAACAGGTTTCCTTTTTTGTGGTTGGTTAGTTGTCACCAATAAGGGAGAACATATGATATTTGTCACTTTGGGACTGGCTTAATTCACTCAGCATGATGATTTCCAAATTCCTCCATTTTGTTGCAAATGACTGGATTTCATTGTTTTTGACTGCTGTATAGTATTTGATAGAGTACATGTCCCATAATTTCTTTATCCAGTCTACTGTTGATGGGCATTTGGGTTGATTGCAGGTCTTTCTTAATTAACAAGTAAATCTCTTAAAAAGTAATGATTTTGCTAATTAACTTTAGTATTAATTTTATGTTTTTCCCTGAAATCTGTTTTATATAACATATATTCTGTATATTTCTACATACTTTTCACATAAAAATAAATTCTAAACTTTAAATAGATATTTGTATGGAAAACCTTTAAAGATGTAACAACAAAATACTACTTAGAACAGAGGTACAATTGCATCAGAATCTCACATATAATATATTTTCCCAAAAGAAAGGTATATTTTTTCAGAAATAACTAGTAAGCCCAATTCATGTCTATATCTATTTATATAAGTATCTATCTTAACTCTTCTGATTCAGTATTCATTGATGGTTTTATATATTTTTATTTTTAAACATTTTATTTAAATAAAGCATGCATACCAAGAAATGCATAGTGTACAGACAAACCAGTTTTTTGTCCTCTGAGTACACTCATAACCAACACCCAAGTTAAGAGCAAAACTGTACTAGTACCCCAAGAGCCCTCACTATTCCCCTTGTCCATTGCTTTTTTTTTTCCTTTTAAGTGGGTGAAAGAACAGTATATTGCCAGTTATATGATATGATTCAGCAAAAGAATATTTGTAACTAAATGCTAAATGATATGACATACACACAATTTTAGACTCTAGGTATACATCCCACAAATAAGAAAAAATATGTGATGTTTTACTTAAGGGTTGGCTTTATCTCACTTAGCACAATGATCTCTAGTTGCATAATTTTTGTTCTAAATGTCAGCACTTTATTTTTAGTGGCTGAATAATACTCCATAATATATATGCCATATTTTCTTGATCCAATCATCAGTAGGTGACCATCTAGATTGGTTCCATACCTTTGCTATTTTGAGTTGCACTGATATAAACAACTGATATATTCCCAGGAATGGGAGAGCTGGATCAGATGGTAGACCTATTTACTCTTCTGAGGAATACCCATCCTGTTTTCCATGGTGGTTGTACCATTTTCTAATTGCACTAGCAGTGTAGTAGGGTACCTTTTTCTCCACATCCAGCATTCATTATTTTTGATTATTGGATGAAGGCCATGTTTGATTTTCATTTGCATTTCTTTGATGTCTAGTGATTCTGGGCATTTTTATTAATGTGTCTGTTATACATTTGTATTTCATTCTTTGAAAAAAGCCTATTCATATATTTTGCCCATTTCTTAACTGGATTGTTTGTTGTTCGGTGTCTTGACCTCCTCATGGATATGAAAGATTTATTGAATGCATATATTACAAATATTTTCTCCCATTCTTTTTTTTTTTTTTTTTTTTTTTTGACAGGCAGAGTTAGACAGTGAGAGAGAGAGAGAGACAGAGAGAAAGGTCTTCCTTCCCTTAGTTCACCCCCCAAATGGCCGCTACGGCTGGCATGCTGCACCGATCTGAAGCTAGGAGCCAGGTGCTTCCTCCTGGTCTCCCAAATGGGTGCAGGGCCCAAGCACTTGAGCCATCCTCCACTGCCTTTCCAGGCCACAGCAGAGAGCTGGACTGGAAGAAGAGCAACCGGGACAGAATCTGGCGCCCCAACCGGGACTAGAACCGGGGGTGCCAGTGCCACAGGCACAGAATTAGCCAAGTGAGCTGCGGCGCTGGCTTTCCCATTTTTTTAGTTTCTCTTTACTTTGTTAGATGTCTCTTTTCCTTTGCAGAAGCTTCTTAGATTGATGTAATCTCAATTATCTATTTGTGCTTTTATTGACTTTTTCTGGGATCCTATCCGAGAAGTCTTTGCCTATGTCAATGTCTTTCAGTGTTTTCCTTATATTTTCCTTTAGTAATTTGAAGGTTATAGATTTTGTGTTTAGATCCTTAATCCATTGTGAATTTATTTTTCTAGAGGTGGTAAGTTAGGGATCTTATTTCAAAGTTATAGATGTGGAAATCTACTTTTCTCAGAACCATTTTTTGAAGTCACTATCCTTTTCCCAGGGAATAAATTTATCTCAATGATTTGCTGATTATATATGTGTGGGTTAATTTCTGTAATTGCTATTCTGTTATGTTAGTCTACATGTTTGTCTTGTTCCACTTCATGGTTGTTTTGATTATAATAGCCCTATGATATGTCCTGAAATCTGCTAGACTGATATCTCTAGTTTTATTTTTATTGTTTAAGATTGCTTTGGCTAAATGAAGTCTTTTGTATTTCCATATGAATTTTGGAATTGCTTTTTCTAGTTCTGTGAAGAATGTCCTTGAAAGTTTGATTGAGATCACATTGAGTCCATAAAGTGCTTTGGATAGTATAAATATTTTGATGATATTAATCATTTAAATCCACAAAATATGGAAGATTTTTCCATTTTATTTTGTGTGTCTTCTATTATTTTGTTCTTTTAACTGTTGTAATTTTCATTATAGAGATCATGTACATACTTGATTAAATTTATTCCAAAGCATTTATGTTTTTGACATCTAGTGTGACTGAGATTGATCTTATAAGTCCTTTCCCAGAGAGCATATTTTTTTATGTATAAGAATGTTATTGATTTTCATGTGTTAATTTCATATCTTGCAACTTTGCCTAATTCTCTTATGAGTAATAATAATCTCTTTGGAGAACAGTTTGGTTATCCTATATAAAGGTTCATATCACCTGCAGAGAAGGATAATATGACCTCCTCCTTTCTAATTTATATGTCTTTAACTTGTTTTTCCTGCTTAATGGCCTCGGTTAAAAATGTCAGGACTATGTTGAATGATAGTGTTGAGAGGGGTATCCCTTTCTGGTTTCAGACCTTAACAGAAATGCTTCCAGCTTTTCTTTATACAATATGATGCTGTCTGTTGATTTGCCATATATTTCCATGATTGTATTGAAATCTTTTCCTGCTATACCCAATTTTTAAGATTTTTATAATGAAATTATGTTTTTGTTAATCAAATGATTTCTCTTTATCTATCTAAATAAACATATGATTTTATTCCTTCATTTTTGATGTGATATATCACGATTATTTATTTGCATAAGTTGAAACATCTATGGATCCTTAGGATAAATCATGCTGTTCTAGGTGGATAATTTTTTGATGTATCATCAGATTAGGTTTCCTAGTAATTTGTTGATGATATTTGAATCTATATTCATCAGCGATATTAATCTGTAGTTCTATTTTTTCTTTTATCATTGCCAAGTTTTAGAATTAAGGTTATGCTGGCTCCAATCCTATGTCTTCCTGGTTTAATATTCGAAATTTTATGTGTCAATAATTCTAACCATTTCTTCAAGATTTTCCAATTTTTTGAAATATTGCTTTTTCTAATAATCCCTAATGATTCTTCAAAATTTTCATGGTATCATTTGTAACAAATTTTTCATCTCTGGTTGTATTAATTTTCTCTTCTCCCTTTTTTGGAGGGATGGGCAATGGTTTATCAACTTTGATTATTTACAAAGAACAATTCTTTGTTTCATTGATCATTTGTAGTTTTTTTAAATTTCTGTGTTGCTTCTTTATTTGTTTATTCTTACGATTTTCTTATACTAATTTTTGTTTGGATTATTTTGCTTTATAGTTCTTTAGGATGCACTGTTATATCATTTGATCCTTTTCCAGTTTTTTGATGTAGGTGCTTATAACTATAATCTTTCATCTTCACACATTTTTTGCTATATCTCAAATGTTTAACTTGCTGTGTTTTCATTTACATTGTTTTTAAGGAAATAGTTTTTTTCCCTTCCAATCCACTGTTCATTTAGAAATATGATGTTCAGTCTCCACGAATTTGTATATTTTCTAGTTTCTTCTGTTGTTTATTTCCAACTTATTTCTATTGTGATCAGAGAATATACATGAT
This sequence comes from Oryctolagus cuniculus, assembly GCF_964237555.1. Lineage (NCBI taxonomy): Eukaryota > Metazoa > Chordata > Mammalia > Lagomorpha > Leporidae > Oryctolagus > Oryctolagus cuniculus. The sequence continues at coordinate 27,376,144 of NC_091440.1, forward strand.
ATGAATAACCATTTTTGGAAACTGTTTTATGGCTTATTATATAGTCTAGCCTGGAGAATGGATCATGTGCTGGTGAAAATAATGTACATCCTGTATCTGTGGGATGAAATACTCTGTAGTCATCTATTGGATCCATTTGGTCTACAAGTTACATTAGTTGTACAGTTCTTTATTCATTTTTTTAGTCTGTTTGATCTGTCCATTGAGGAAAACCATAAAGTAAGATCACCTGTTATTATTGTATTGAAGTTTATGTCTGTTTTTATATCCATTAAAATTTGATCATGTCTGTTTGGGCTTCTATGCACTTCCTGTTTGGGGATGTACATATCTTTTTCCAAATGGGGTAATTTTTCAACTAATATTTTATTGAATATTATATTACTTTTATAAAAATTTATAAAACTTGCATATTTTGTATTTTAATGATACCCCAAAGATCCCAAATGCCTTTTTTTCTTTTTCCTCTTCTCCTCCTCCTATTCCTTCTTCTTCTTATAATCTTATAAGCATTTTTTATTCCTTTTTCAGGCATTTTGTCAATATCTCCTTCTACAAATCCAATATTAATGTTTTGTTGTTGTTTTTACTCCTTTTGTGGAGTCAAATTGCCTTCCTTCTTCATGATTCTTGTGTTTCTACACTGATGTGTGTGTGTGTGTTTGAGGGAACTCTTGTTTTTATTACTTCTGGGGGATTTTTTTAAAAAAATTATTTATTCAAAATGCAAAGTTATGGAGAGAGGAAGATACACACACACAGAGAGAGAGAGAGAGAGAGAGGAGAGAGAGAGATGTTCTATCTGCTGATTCACTTCCCCAAGTAGCCACAACAGCCAGATCTGGGCCAGGATGAAGCCCAGAGCCACGGAGCCAGGAAACATGGACTCCATCTGGGTCTCTCTGGTAGGAAGCAGGGGCCCAAGTACTTGAGCCATCTTCTGCTGCTTTACCAGACACATTATCAGAGAGCTTGAACAGAAATGAATCAGCTGAACCCTGGATTGGTGCTCATACAGGATGTTGGCAACTCGTGTGTTGACTGAAACTGCTGTTCCACTGAAACAATGGTGATGTCTTTTTTTAATTGAAGGATTTTTTTGTGTGGAGATTTTGCTCTTGGGCCAGATGGAGCACCTATGGCTTGCATTCTAGTTCCAGACATGTGTTCTGGTTGGGGCAAAAGTGCTCAGACCACAGTTTGTAGGTTGAGTAAGTATCCAGAGTGACACCCAAGATAGGTGTGGTGGTGTACCTCTGGCCAAAGTTATTAGAGGGAGGGGTTGTTGGAGCCTACTTGTTTTTTCAAAGTCCTAGGTTTTCTCTGTGCCAGGGTAAACTAGTTAATTCACAACTTAATAGTGAACCTATGGGTCAGTGCACTTCACCCAAATCACAGACATGCACAATATTCAGAACCCTGATTCTGTAGTGTGTCCCCTAATGTCACTATGACATCTGTCCCTAGATTGTAGGAAGCCCTGAGTTTCAATAGCCAGCCTGAGCAGGTCCATGGGAACCAAAAACAACTTGTGATTCTCTTTGCCCCATGGTTTATGCCCAGAATACCAAAGTCACAAGGAGCAAAGAAGTTGTTCAAATCCCCCTCAGCTCCCCAGGCTGGACTTGAAGTCAGGGGGGACTAGGGAATTCTCCTTCAGTTAAAGCTTCTAGTGGCCAGAGCTGTGGTAGTTTCTTCCTACCTAACCTTAATAAGGTGGCACTTCCCAGACAAGAGCTGATCATGTTGATGCAGGGATGATGGATAGTGTGGCCAACGGCAGTGTCTGTCCTCTCTCCATCAGTCCCCTGGGAATATGGTCCTCCATTTTTAAAGATTTATTTATTTATTTGAAAGTCAGAGTTACACAGAGAGAGGAGAGGCAGTGAGAGAGAGAGAGAGTGAATGAGCGAGCAAGAGAGAGGTCCTCCATCCGATGGTTCACTCCCCAATTGGCTACAGTAACCAAGCAGCACCGATCTGTAGCCAGGAGCCAGGTGCTTCTTCCAGGTCTCCCACACGGGTGCAGGGGCTCAGGGACGTGGGCCATCTTCTACTGCTTTCCCAGGCCAAAGCAGAGAGCTGGATTGGAAATGGAGCAGCCGGGTCTAGAACCAGCGCCCATATGGGATGCCAGTGCTTCAGAGCAGGGCGTTAACCCACTTCGCCACAGGGCTGGCTCCAAGGTCTTTATATTTTTATTTTTGTTTGTTTACTGGTATTTTTCTGTTGCTGAAGTCAGAGAGGCATCTTACTATTCAGTGATCTTGCATCTCACTTTTTATTTTAAAAATTATTTTACACACCTCCTGCTTTCTTTTATGTTTTAGGTTATCATTATCTTTCCACAGCACTTTTACCAAAGTCTTCTATGAAAAGCAATGTAAGAAAAGCTCTGTGGTGAACTAATAAGTTGATGGGTCTTTATAACATATTGATGATGTTTATCTACACTTAGGGCTTTAGGGTGGACAGGTAATGCAACTCCAAGAAAACTGAACACAAGTTGAAAAAAAAAAAAAAAAACAGGACTACAGCCTACCCAGTTATTTGTTGAATAAATAAAGGGATATTTTACATAGATGGCAGAGTCAGTGCAAAGGATCAGTTTGGGAATGTGAATTTTGAAAAGCATATGAGAAGTTCCAAGTAGAGTTTAGACTATCAGTTGAGGACCTTTGTGAATATTGATTATATTAAAAATGTAAAGATGTTGAATGATTGTGATAAAAATACTAGGAAAAATGAGGAAGGCATACATATATGCATGCATACAAACAAATGAATATAATCACAGTATATATATAATATATACATATATATAATATATATAAGGCCGAATTTCAGAAATTTACTTAGTTGAAAATATTTGAGTTTTGTGAGACAACTCAGGGAAACCCATCCCATTTTGTGAACAGTACAAAGCAAAGGTACCTGGAGCGAATTTGCACCGAAACAGCTGCTACTGTTGCTGCAGTTTTACCTTCAGTTTCACGACATTCTCCATGGTCAAAATGCATTAAATTATTACCAGACTTGAATCATTAAGCAAACAACAGGAAGGAGGAGCCACCAGAAATGTGCATCTGGTTTCTTTACCAATGTTGTAATTTTGTATTAGCTGATGGAGCCAATTTCTTTATTACTGAATGTACATATGGACCCTCACAGCAACTCAAACTAGAATAGAATTAACCTGTTCTTTTTGGCAGAGTTACCAAAAAAGAATTGAGAGATCACTAATCATCCCAGGTGGCATGATGTTGTATTATCTCAAAACAAAATTTATAACTGATGCCAAATAAAAGCATTAATCCCCATTAAAATGGCATTGATAAAGAAATAAAGTACACTTGAAAGCTTAAAAATGGAGAATATTATTCACTTCAGAAAATACTTAGAGCTCAAAAGTAGTTTTATTTGTTTGCTTACTTTTTAAGTAATACAAGTCCACAACACTTTGCTTAAATCTTTGGGCTATACATGATTCAGAATTTTGAATTGGTTAGCTGTCAAGTTGGTAATCTGATCTATAAATTGTACACTATAAAACACTTTGGATCTAAAGTAACACTCTAATAAAATACATTAATATCTCAGCAACAAAATGTAAGGGTATTAATGCCAAGTAGTATAAATACAGACTATAAATAGAATATATTCTATTCACATCAATCTATACCAGGTTTATGAGCCAAATAATTCTCGGCACAAAACTTTGAAAAGGTCTGAAAAGGAAAAAGAAAAGCTTTCAACCTTTTTCTGATCTAGAACTTGAGAAAGACTCATTCAAAGTTTGTATTAGAAGATAAAATTTGCACTAATGAACAAGAGCCAGAACAGGGATTGAAGATGTAGAAGACAAATAGGAGATTTGATGAATTTATTTTTTCAAGTTGTAAAATGAGTAGTTTAAGTACTTCTTCATAGGTTGGGGTAACTATTTTCTCCTGGGTGGCAAAAAAAAAAAAGGCAGGGGATATTTTAGCATTAATGGTTTTAAAAGAATCAATTAATTCCCAGAAACTCAACTTTCATAACTTGAATTCTTCTAAAATCATGTACTTCAGACTTGTCTTTGCTAATTATATACAGTTTTATTCTTAAAAATGTATATTTAAATATCATTCAAAGTTTTAATATGTCAAATTCTCCAATGGTAAAACTACTTGTAGAATACCCAATAGCAAGGTTAATTTAATGAAAATTCTGTATCTCATTGTAGTAGTTCCTTGCTTCCCATGTCTTCAGTACATCCATTCCTATCACTCTATTTCCCTGTCTCTGGTAATGTAAACTCTGACATTAGAAATGGCATGCATTCACCCATGTTGAGGTTGTTTGAGTTCATATATATACATACAAAGCACAAGATGTAGAACCCATTATATAAACATCTATATACTATATTATAATGTAACAAACATATGTTATGTAGTATGTATGCATGTGATTTGTACATGTATACACACACCACAAAACACAGAATGTAAGATTCTTTTGCCTTAAATGAGTCATTTTATTCTCCAACTATCCTATTGCAGCTGTTTCACCATCACATGCATCACATACCTGAATCATACTGAAGATAGCTCTTTGAGAATTGAGTAAGTACACAAAGGAATATCTGTAAGAAAAAGTTAATGTAAATAAATAAATAAATAAATGCCCTTATGTACTTGAGCAACAACTATTTTTTAATACATTCTCAATGTGCTATTAACCTGAAACACAAAGTTCACCAGGTACTAAAGATGATGCTTTTTCTTTAGAAGTAACTGCAGATTTTGAGCTACTCTAAACAAAATCCCAGTATATGCTGTGTGAAAGGAGTACTGCAATAAATGTTTTGAATTTGTGAATGTTTTTCAATCAGCATTTTGCAGTCTATTTTATTATATAAAAGTATAAAATATGTATTTCATTTCAAATGATTTATTATTTTTGTTATAAAATATTTATTATCTCATTAATAAATATAAATGATCAGTTTTCTAACAGTATGCATATATTCAATATATTAAAATTTTATTATAAGTTTAGTAGCATTTATAAGAAATTTATGATTTTTATACTTAATATTCATTTCCAAAGTCAACAAAAATTAAATATAATACTCACATGCTAATATATGAACATATACCCATCTTTAGGAAAAAGAAAAGCAATGATTCCCATCTTCACTTCTCATTTTGGCTAGACATTATACAGAATTATTTATTTTTATAATGACAGGTAACAAAAATTTGTCTCAGGTTTATGTAAAGCAATATTAATTTATTTTTATTATGTTTGAATACATTGAAAATTCTTATAATTCAGCATACATTTATCCTTATAGAAGTCATTAATATTTTCAATTGACTCATTAAATGATTTTAAGATATTTAAATTAAAAATAAACATAATCACTTAACAAAGCTAGTGATTAAAATTACACTTCAGTCCCTACATGGGTTGTTTATTTGCCCAAAGAGAATAAAGTACAGATATAGTTTAATAGCTTTGTGTCAGGCAATGAAGTGCAGATATTTAAATATTTACATTTTGAGGATGTGATGTTGATCATTGACCTGAAAGCATTAACTGTATTCCATCTCTTATAAAATATAGGAGTTCAATTTCTGCTACAGTGACAAAATACTTGATGCTTTATAAAGAATAGTGCTTATTTAGCTCAAAATGTTGGAGACTGAACATCCAAGCAGCAAAGCCTCAGCTCCAGCAAGAGCCACCCCTGCTTCCTCAGTTCATGACAAATAATATGACAGAGGTATGTGTGAAAAGAAATGAGATCCAATGGCAAGAAGAAGGCAGAGAGACCAAGGAGTAAATTCAGTCTCATTAAAACAATGAAAGAACATGACCACAAATGACTTAAACATCTCATACTGAGGCTCAACTTTTTTTTAAAGTCCTCCAATCACTTAATACCCCTACACTGAAGACCAAGCTTCTGATACATGAGCATTAGGACACATACTTCTACCATATCCCAACCCTAGCATTTAAGTATCAGGAAATAATGTAAGCTTTGTGGAAAATAAATATTATGGCATGATATTTTACTTTGTGATTAATATTTACAAAAATAATATGTTGATTATTCATGGCATTATAGGTGCTATTTTAATTGAAAATTCACAACATGAATAATATATACTCTCATCTGTTCTAGAAGCCTCTTCTCTTTTGGTCTTTCTCTTTCTTTGGTGTATTACCTAAATTTAAATGTCATAATGGGTTGCCTCATATATATTTAAATAACAAATAGCATTATGTCCCATTTAAGTGAAGCAGACTCTAATTCTTCCCAGGTTCTTTTTACATTAAGTTGGCTCTTCAAGTGAACTATACCACATGTACCAAAGCTCTGACGTCTATGGTTCCATGTGTTTCTTCAAAGACGGCACCTCACATGTTGATCCCTTTGCCAGTTGGGGGCTGTCCCAGGATCCTCACTATTGGTTCCATCCTTTGAAGTGCCACATGTAACCAAGACTATCCTGGGATGCATCACCACTTTATGAATTCCAGCTGCAAGCACACTTCCTTCTGAATCTTAGGGGTTGGAAAAAGATCACAATATGCAATCCATCTTGTTAAAATAAAGGCAAAAAAAAAAGAGTTGCTAAATGGAAAAATGAAGGGATGTGAGTCTCAAAACAGGTTCCAGGCAGTTAATCTAAGAGATCTCTCAAAATCAGCTGAACTTATTCTTAGCTACTATGATATTCTTAGTAATGTGAACAAACAGAAAATAAGGGCTTTAAATCACTGCTTTTAATATTCATCAGAATAGCTGTTCTTTTTCTTAACAAACTGAGCTCACCATCAATTTTGTTCCACTTTTGGACTTAGGATAAACACTTATTTTTCATAGCACTGTTGAAAATGGCAAATATAACAATTATCTTTAGGGTATACATTTAACATGAAAAAATCAAATATTAGCAACCTTAACACCTAACAAAATTTGTAAAGTTGGCATGTAAATTGCCTCTGAGTGCAATGAAAGGAATCATTTTTAACATTGAGCTCACATATGGATTGGCATATTGCATTCTTGTCCCAAATGGCCAAAGTCTGATAATTCTGATACCACAAAATTTGTTGACTGAAAGTGTTTTTATTCACTCTTATTGTTTTTATTGTTTTCCTGGAATGTACTGTAAAGTTTTTTTTTTCTTTCAATGCAGTAATTACTTTTTAAAAAGTCTTATTTCAGAGATACAGAAGGGGAAACAGAGAGGGAGAGGGAGAGGGCGAGAAAAAGGGGAGGGAAGAAGGAGAGGAAGAAGGAGAGAGACTCCTACAGTCTGCATTTACAGGAAACTGGAATCAGGAGCTGGGGCTAAGAATAAAACCCAGGTAGTTGATGTTTCACATGGATGTCTCAACAACTAGGCTACTCATTTTCATCATGTGACTTCAATTTTAAGTTCACTTTATTAAATTAAAAGTACTTTATTGTTGAGAAAGTGGATGCAAACTTGCTGTCTTTCCTTTGAATTCAGTGTTCCGTCAGTTTTCATTTTCCCCATCTCCATCTTTGTTCAGCTCATTTTATCTTCAGGTTAAATTTGCTCAGATTTAGCAGATCCACAGCAGCAAGAGGGGTCACCACCCATGACTTGCAGCCAGGGTCTGGAGAAGACAACAGCTTCTGAGAGTGAAGTGAGAGCTGAGACTATGGAAGCCCCAACCACTGGTGATATTGCAGAGAGAAAGCCTTGTGTACCACACTGACTTTGAGTCAGGCCTGGAGCCTTACCTAAGGAAAGGATATCCACTTAATCCAGCAAAGGAAAAGCCCATTTCTTTGTCCCCAAACCACCACAATGGTACCCAGCAAATGGTGGGGAAAAAGCAGCATTTGACTCCAGTCAAGGCTGTGGCTACTATCTTGCACATGACTAGAGGAGTTTATTAGAGGGAACAAAATTTACATTTCCCACTGACCTTGAATTTGGCTGGGAAGATTTAAAGTGGGCTGGGCACCTATTTAGGATTGTGAAATACCCTTCTCCTCTCAACCTAACACAGGCTCCAGGGTTCAAACTGCCAAATGGAGCAACCGCAGTCAGCTGGCTCTGGGATTGTCTCTGCTGTCTCCATGGACATGGGAGACTCAGGGCAGAGAGCATGTCCTTTGTACCCTGTGACTACAGGAGTTTTGCACACTATGATTGTGGAAATTCTGTGACAGCACAATAGTTTAGAAGATGTAGCTGAGTCTCTGGGCAACACCATGTACAGCACCCGAGATTCAGAGCTCCTTGACTGCCTAGAGTGGGTCATTGCAGAGTTCCATTCTAACACTGTGGACTGCAAAGAGCTTTTGTGCTATTCATGAATCAGCATGGATGACCCTGGTCATTTATCAACTTGGAAGAAAGGATGTGAGGTTGGGATTACACGAACAGGCATGACCATACACTTCCCCTTGCTGAAAATAGAGGAGACCAAGGGGTCTCGCCCTGGATTCTCACCCCATTCTTGGGCAATGATCACAGCTCCCTGGCCCAACACAGCACAAGCTTATTGTTCACCTTACCACTTCAGATATTAACACAGTGGATGAGAGAATAGCAAATGCTTATAAGCTGGATTCTTTAGGTCCCCCTATATATAGAATAGTGTCAGCTGCAAATGGGGATAATTTGACTTTTTCCTTCTCAATTTGTATCCATTTGAATTGTTTTTCTTGCCTAATGCCTCTGGCTAAAACTTCCAGGACTATATTTAATACCAATAGTGAAAGTGGGCATCTTTATCTACTTCCGGATCTTAGTAGAAATGCTTCCAATTTTCCCCCATTCAATACAATGCTTGTTGTGCATTTGTCATAAACTACCTTGATTGTATTGAGGAATGTTCCTTCTATATCCAATTTGCTTAAGGTTTTCATCATGAGAAGCTGTTATGTTTTATCAAATGCTTTCTCTACATCTATTGAGATAACCATGTATTCGTGTATGTTCTAGAGATCTTGAGTTGTTAGCTTGCAGCTTCATTCTATTGTGGTTAGAAAATATGTATGGTATTATTTCATTTTTTTAATTTACTGAGACTCACTTTATGGCCTAACATGCATTTTATCCTAGAGAAAGTTGCATGCACTCATGAAAAATAATTTGTATTCTGCAACTCTGAATGAAAGGTTCTGTAAAATTCAGTTAGGTCCATTTGGCTCATAGTGTCAATTAGCTATGTTGTTTGTTTGCTGATTATTGGAACTCCTATAAGAGTTTGGTAAAGTGGCAAGATATAAAATTAACATGCAAAAATCAATAGCCTTTGTATACATAGACAACGATGTATGTAAGATCAATTTCATTCATAATAGCTACAGAAAATATTTAATACCTTTTAAATACATTTAATTCAGGAGGTGAAAAATCTCTATAATGAAAATTACAAACCATTAACCATTAAAGAAAGAAATAGAAGGAGACACCAAAAATGGCTACCACCTAACCAATAACAGCAACATCAAGAATGTAGCTCAGGACTGTGGCCTTTTGAGTACACTAATGGCATGTCTCTTACGGATTTTCTAAAAGACCAAAGAATGATTACATCTGGTTATTTGCAGGGTATTTTGAGAAAGCTGGCCTTGGAATTAGCAGAACAGCTGGGAAAACTTCACCAAAAAAGTCCTTCATCACAATAATGTTCCTGCTCATTCCTCTCACCAAACAAGGATAATTTTGCAAGGGTTCCAGTAAAAAATCATTACACATCTACTTTCCACTTCCTATTGGCTCCTCTGACTTCTTTTTGTCTTCTATTCTTAAAATGGATGTAAAGGTTGACCATTTTTCTTCAGTTAATAATGTAGAAAAGATTGCTTTCACATGCTTACATCTCCAAGACAATCAGTTATCAAGGGATGACCCACTTGACTGGAATTTTCGCTCAAAAAATGCTTTAAACTTGATGGAGGTTTTGTTGAGAAATAAAGTTTATACTTTATTTTTGTCTTTTAATTCCATTTTCCATGAATTTTCTGAAGTACCCTCATAGTTATGTCTGTGAGGAAGAAGGAATGATTTTGATTCAGTAAAGAAATGAAAATTATAGGTTTAGATAGAAAGAGAATACTGAAAGATGGGAAAAGGAACAAGTATGTAAGTGGGTATAGACTAGATTCTGTGCATACATGCAATAACTTGAGACAACATACATATCTGAAGTTTATATTCACTGCAACTAGCAGATACAATGTTAGGATGGCAGTTTGAGCAAACCTGGAGAAAAAGACAAAAATTGTTATGTTGTGAGAGACAGAAAAGATGAGTCAAAAGAATAGGAGAGCCAGTAAGGAAAAATAGAGTTAAGTAGATGGGCTAAGATATACTTGAAGTGATACACATGGAAAGGCCTTTTTGTTTCTTGAAGTGTTCTGAGGACCTAGATTTGGGGCTATCGTAACAGTTTATAGGCAAAGGAGTATGACAAAACTTGTATTTGGTGTTATCATAAGGGAAGCTGTAGAAGTGACGTAGGATTCAGTCTAATTCTGGAAAGGGAGGCAATTATGAAAGAGATAAGTAGGAAAAACAGACTTGAAAGAGGAGTTTTTAATTCATAAACGTGGAGAAATAAGTAAGTATAGGATGTTGTATAGAAATAAGTATGTATGGAAATGCAAAGTCATGCTCTTCCAGATGCACAGTAAATTAACATGCAGTGGAACTACAGAAAACACATCTCAAGCCAAATAAAGGGTTTAAGTTATGAACAACACTTAAATTTCAGCAACTTTAAAAACTGGATAAATTACAACAATCACATTCGTAAAGACACATGGTAGTCAAATACTACAAAGTATTTGGATGAGGAGAGAAGTCAAAGTTCATTCTAAAGGATCTGACAATCCCGACTCCCCTGAGACTAAATTCATAAACAAATTTTTACTTCATTTGTTAGGAATGGGACTGTCAATTGACCCTGCCAGAGCAACAGCGGGCAGAACTCAAAATTCAATAAATTTATAGCAGGTTAATTTTTAAATTGATAATTTTTGGCTTGTGAATGATGTCATAAATATCCAAATGATCGGGGCAGGAAAATGGCTCCCCACCCCTGAAGGCATGGTGTGTGTGTGCTTTAGGCTGAGGATGAAGAGTTGGACTGAAAAGCTAAACAATGTAGTCTCACAGTACTTGGTAAATAATGGCTGCACCAAGGGGGGATCCTGCCACAGACAGGCTTGGGATCAGTCTTCCTTTTGCTCCCTGCAGCAACAAATTAAAAAATGAACTCAAAACTTCTGAAGGACAAGAACTAAATCTGTTTCAATCCTTTATGGATGAAGAATGGCAACACCACTCAGAGGTGAATCAAATGCCCAGGAGGGCTTCTCAAGAGAAAAAAACTAAGCTCATTTCTTACCAGACTAATAATGGCTTTGGATTGAAGTAATCAGCAAGCCAGAGCTACTTAGCACACTAAATCTCATTGTGACACAGATTTCTGACTTGTAAAATACAAGTAATTAAAGCAAAGATTTTAGTACAGTTGGCTAGGGCAAAAGCTTAAGAAGGAGCTCTTACTAGTGTGTGCACAGGTATACACACATACAAATACTAGACTTGGCGGTATTAGGCAAAAGTTCTGATTCTCTATATTGATATTTAAGAATGTACAACATTGCAGTGCCTGGGGATCTATTGATGTTTGGCAAACATGTAAGAAATATTTGTATGTATTGTAACCATGATGATTATTTAGAAGGTAGAAATAACAGCATTCTCCCTGTAAGAAATAGGACTTTCGCATTGGAGAATTTGATTATTGCTGCTGCATATAAATTCTCCATAGCAAGAACATATATAACAAATATAATTGAAGTAAAATTTTAACAATTGTAAATGTGAAGATAATTGGGCATTGAGACACAGCAGGTTAAACCACAACTTCAGACACCCTAATCCCACACAGAGTGCTGGTTGGAGTTCTGGCTACTCTGCTTCTGATTCAGCTTTGTGTTAATGCAATCTTGGGATGCAGCAGATGATGGTTCAAATTCCTGTGTCCCTTTTCACATTTCCCTTCCTCGTTCTCTATCTGCCTTTCAAGTAGAGGAAAATAGATAAATATTTAAAATATTTTTTCTCAAATAAGGAGAAATATGTAACCAAATTGTATTAGTGACAGTTTCAGTCAGTTCAGATTGCTAAAACAAATTTCCACACACAAGGAAGGTGGCATATCATCAAGAACAATACACTTCTCCCTTCCTGGAGACTGGAAGTCCAGGATCGTGGTCAGGTTCTGCTGAGGGATATCGTCTGTGTTTCTCTTACATCCTCACCTATATGACCTACTTATTTCTTCCTAATGCCATTATATCAGAATTAAGGTTTCAATGTATGAATTTGTGGTGGGTAGGCTAATATTCAGTCCAGAGGGGAAACTGACCCATACCAAGCAGAGTGCGGTAACAAGAAGACAAATTAAGAACTGTTCAGTGCATCATTCATAATCTATTCAAAATAAAGATGCTTTCCATCACTTATATCCATCTGAAAAAAAAATTCAAAATATTTCAAAAGTAATAGAAGAGATACTGTCTATAATTTGCTTTGAAATTATAGCAAAATGTGGGAGCTAGCTCTGTGGTGTAGTGGGCAAAGCCGCTGCATGCAGTTCCAACATCCCATATGGGCGCCAATTTGAGGCCCAGCTGCTCCACTTCCAATCCAGCTCTCTGCTATAGCCTGGGAAAGCAGTAGAAGATGTCCCAAGTCCTTGGACCCCTGCACCCATGTGGGAGACCCAGAAGAAGCTCCTGGCTCCTGGATTTGGATTGGCATATCTCTGGCCATTATGGCCAATTGGGGAGTGAACTAGCAGATGGAAGACCTCTCTCTCAACTCTCTTTTTCTCTCTCTGTGTAACTCTGACCTTCAAATAAATAAATAAATCTTTAAAAACAAAATTATACCAAAATGCATAGTATATTTTGAAACACATTTGATAGTACGAGTGTCATCATGTGCAACATTTTGGTAGTGTAAATAGTAAGGACCTGGAAAAAAATCTCACTATTATTGTTCAAATACAATAGGAATATTGCTGTGAAATTATAGATTTTAAAGCTGAACAATACAAGTAATTCTCAGTAAAGTAAGTAGATATTTCATAGTATATGCCATTTATTAGAGAATAAATATTTATTTATTTATTTATTAGAGAATAAAGAAATATAGGATCCAAAGCAGATAAATTTTGAAGATGTAACATGAGCTTCAAGACCAGTATCATTTCCAGGAACATGAAACTTGCTGAGTCCCATAGTTGGAATTTCAGAATAGGAAGAGATACTCAAGTATCAGGAAATTAATGGAGAAAGCATTCCGCATAAGGAAGTAGACTTAATATACCAAAATAGAATATCTGATAGCTATAGCTAGAAAAGTATGACTAAATTGTTTCATTCAATACCTTGAGATTCAATGACTTCAAGTTGGAAAATGACATGTCTTCATATTATCAACCTTGTATTGCTTACAGTTCCAGAAAATGATACCTTCACCTGCTTTCAATTGAAAGTCCAGGACTAAAATAACTTGTCTAGAATGAGCAGGCAAATTTCTTAAATGCCTTTACAAACATACTCATATATATATCAAATACCTTAAAATTGTTCTCATATAAATGCTATTCATGTGCATATGTGTTGTCATTATAGCATATTTATTAATTTTATTGACGGAATATAAATTATTTTAATATAGTAATTTCCTTTTTTCTTTTATTTACATTAATGTTATTATAAGATAAAAACCTAATGAAAAGATTTACATGAAAGACATTACACATACAGTTTGTCTGACTTAGATACCCTCTCAGTTTCATTATACAACTAGAATCTAACTTCAAAAGGAGCACATATTTTGTTGAGTAGTCAAATCTTTATTTCTTCAAACTGAATATAAAATTCTGGAACAGGAGATAAATAGGTTGATTTATTGAAGTGTTTCACATAGACCAGAATCATACCTCACTTATAGTTTCTAATCCAAGTCAAGTTAAATGTAAGTATACTTAAAACAACACAATAGAAAACAAAAAATAAACTTTTATTTGAACACTTAAGAAAAGCTTATTTGAGGGCATCACAAATTATATAACAAGAATAATACTTGTTTTGACTTACCTATAATGTGACAGTTGACATTAAATGATTAGCATACACTGCAGATGAAATCATATCTACTTCTGTAATATTGATTAAGCATAATATGGAAATTATGTGAACTCCAAAATCTTATGATGCTATAAACATGCAAGAAGTCAAGCAATATCAAGAAATTGCAGTAGAAAACCTGGAATGGGAGAAAATGAAACAGACAGAAGAAAAGTCCTCAAGTACATCAGATATGCTTCAGACTTGGCATTAAGAATTTGAACCCTGGGACCCATGTGGCACAGTGAGTTGGGCTGTTGCTTAACTGTTGCAACCCATATTGCAGTGGTAGGTTGAGTCTCAATTGTCTTATGTTTCTGATTCAGTTACCTGCTAATACATCCTGAGAGGGAGGTGATTGTGGCTCAAGTAATTTGTCCCCCAGCTAATCACTGATGATCAGTGTCCATTCAGGGCCAGAATCTAACACCTAACAGTTCTGTGAAACACATGCAGTTCCTGTATCCTGGCTTCAGCCTGCTCTAGCCCTGGACTTTTGTGTATCTAAAGAGTGAACCAGCAGATGTAAAATCAATCTCTCTCTCTTCCTCTCTCTCTCTCTCCCTTCTCTTTTGAACAAATAGCTTTTTTTTAGATTTATTCATTTATCTGGAAGACAGACTTACAGAGAGAGCAGAGGCAGAGAGAGAGAGAGAGAGAGAGAGAGAGAAAGTCCTCCATCTGCTGGTTCACCCCCCAAAATGGCCACAACGGCTGGAGCTGGACTGATCCAAAGCCAGCAGCCAGGAACTTCTTCCAGGTCTCCCATGTGGGTACAGGGGCCCAAACACTTGGGCCGTCTTTTACTGCTTCCCCAGGTCATAGCAGAAAGCTGGACCAGCCGCTCTCTGCTGTGGTCCAGGAGTGCAGTGGAGGATGGCCCAAGTCCTTGGGCCCTGCACCCGCATGGGAGACCAGGAGAAGCACCTGGCTCCTGGCTTCAGATCAGCACGGTGCACCAGCTGCAGCGCCAGCCACAGCAGCCATTGAGGCGTGAAGCAGAGCAGCCGGAACTGGAGTGGGTGCCCATATGGGATATCTCACAATGCTGGACCCAGTAGTTATTTAACAAATTTGAAAACTAGTGTTTTTCCCATGACAGCAAGTTTAATAGAGTTGCAGAGTTGCAACATACCTTTAAAATATAAATCATTTTGTGAATATTTTCATCATTATATATTTCAAATATAAAAGCAACAAAACAATGTACCAGGTACCTATCTACGTCATATTATATTTGTTAAAATTTATTTTAAAATAAATAAAATGTTTATATTATTTGAAGTCCCTCATGTAACTCTGCCTTTCTGATAGATCTCCCTTCTATTCTAGAAGGAATGTCACCAGTTCACACAATGTCTGTCTTTAAATAATTTGGCATCTATTTATATTTTGCAATTAAATAGTTTTTATTATAACATAGTTATAGAGATATTTTGATTTTTTAATTTTCAAAAACTTATTATTTCAACTCATTCCCATTAATACTAAATGAACTCTAGCTAATTAATCTATAGCTTTTTGTTGATTAATATATTGTATGAAATGTTGCAACCTGTGCATTTTCTTTATGATTGCATTTACATTTCCTATCTTTTCAGTATTAAAAGTTTAGAACGTCAGTTATTTTCACATCTTGTTTTACACATGTTTGAGAGTTTCCCTAGAGCATATTCTCCAGACAAATGGACCCTTAAGATTTCTACCAATGGGGGAGCTCTTCATTCTTCACATACTTTATATCCACACTCTGCCATGGAAATCTCTTACCCTGACCTCTACCTGCTTATACAAATATTGGTCTTCTGGTCTGAAAACCAGAATGGCAGTACACAATGGATCAATAGGCTGGTCAGCATGTCCTTTGTCCTGTTATTTCAAAAGGAAAAATGCTTAACAATGCCCTAAATCAAGAATGTATAAATTGCTATCCATTTGAGGAGAAGGAAAATTGGTACTGAATGTCTTTTACAATGAGAATAGAATTTTACACAAAATCAATAAGCATATACCATGAATGTCAGACTTTGTTAAATCAGCTTTAGCAAAAATATCACTTCTGACACTGTTTCTGCAATTGTAATTTACTACTAGATTAAGCGCATGGCAATCTTACTCAGTCTTCAGGATTGTTTTGCTTTTGTTTTTTTTTTTTTTGGATTTTTTGCAATATTAAACTGGCAAATTAAATGGAAAGATCACATGTACTTGTGCACTTGCATTGTTTAGTTTTTAAAGATGGCATTTACTTATGCCATTCCTTCAAGGAAGCATCATTGTTTTTATTTAATATCTGTGTAGTTCTCATCTACACGATGAAGATAGCTATGTGAAATTATAGGAATCAATCAGTATGGTTAATCTAATAATGCTTTTGGGGGCTGGATGCATGACTATCCTATAATTCCGTAAACCTATTGTGTCACTGTGTTGTGGGATGGGTAAGACTTATTTATAAACTTGTCTATCATATAAAATAATAGAATCATTTTCTAGGGCGGAAATCAAAGATAATCTTCCACAATGATGTAAAATCTAATAATTCTTTATATTCTCAGTCAGAATAATTAACCACAGGCAAGGCATGCAGTTCCTTACTAACTGTTGTGTATTTCCACCAGAACTGTTGTGAGTCAGACCCAAGCCCAGACTTCATCTACTTCTAAACTTCATAGATGCCATCTGTGATTCGTGGTGTTTGCTGGTTTTGGATCACGGAAGAGTCATGTCCAATCAGGGGCAGTATCAAATGACACCTAATGGTTCTGAGCATTTTGTTTCTATAGCATACACTCTGTAGGAGATGTTCAATTTGTGCAGCAGAAGTATGTTGTTGAAAGCTTCCTCAAAGTTTCCCAGATTTCAACTTTCCAAATGTCTGATAGTTTGTGACCTGGTTAAGCATTTGGATAGATATAAGATCAAGAATAAGTATGAGACCAGAATTTCCATCCTATTGCCTAATGTATCTTCGAAGCAGGCTTGCAATGTTAATAATTGTTATTTGCTATTTGCAAATTTTGTGAAGCAAACACTTAGTAGACCTTTCCATGTCTTATTATTCTCTTGACCTTATGCCCAATAACATATGCACAGATGTCCTAAGGCTTGAACTTTCCGATAACATGTCTTTGTAACTGTGACTTACATTTATAATTTCACTCACCTTTATTATTGATGGTTAAATTTATCACTTGGCTAAACTTCTCTGAGAGCCCATTGTTCCCACAGATAATGGGAAATGCATTGTCTCATCAATGAACCCCAACTATGCCCTATCCATGACAGGAGGCTGCGAGGTAACTGTGCATGTCTTCAAAGGTGATGGAAGACCTTTGAAAATATTAACATTAAATAATGTCCGACTATCCAGTTTTAATTCCCACCTGTTTTCTGATGAGAATGTTACCTCTGCATATAAAAATTGGTTAAGATAAAGCAGTTCTTTATTTTTTGTTCTTGTAGGCTGTCTCTTTCCACACTAGGTATTAAATGCCTGTGACTGAGATATGATGGAATGTTGGGATAAGACAGGCTGGAGGTAACAAAAGTTCCTGGATTTGAATCCTGGAAATCATTGGTTTGTGAGGCTACAACACCAAGTACAGTCATTCAAAAGTGTTACCTGGGAAGACAAGTTTCCGAAGATAGCGACACATAGTATTTGGCTGGTAAGGAAGTTTCAGGTATATGGAAAACTTAAGGCTTTTGGTGTCAACTGATTCATTCAAGTCCCTAGTCTCTGTTTCCAAGTTCTCCTCATCCCTTACTACCACTTTATATAAATTCAAGAAGGCTGGTATTATCAACACTGCAACTCCGCAATCCTAAAGGACCTGGAATTGACATACACATTATCATTTTATCAACAAAATAAGCAAAGTGTTCCTTTAAAGCTACTATCAAGTGGCTTTCGGTCTTCAATTCATCCTTTTCTTTAGCATTAATTTCTGTCACCAGTTAACATAGTTTTTTCTCCACCATCAAGATTATTCATTCATGCATCAAATACCTGAACAACCAAATCTCAGGATGATTGTATTGAAGAGATTGTTACTGGGGATACTTGTACCAAAATTTGAATTTGTGTTTCCCAGCAAGAATATAAACAATATGAAGGAAATTTAATAAAGGAAATAATTACAAATGTTTGAGTAGTTTTTTTTAACTTTTATTTAATGAATATAAATTTCCAAAGTACAGAATATGGATTACAATGGCTTCCCCCCATAACGTCCCTCCAACCCGCAACCCTCCCCTTTCCCACTCCCTCTCCCCTTCCGTTCACATCAAGATTCATTTTCGATTCTCTTTATATACAGAAGATCAGTTTAGAATACATTAAGTAAAGATTTCAATAGTTTGCTCCCACACAGAAACATAAAGTGAAAAATACTGTTTGAGTACTAGTTATAGCACTAAATCTCAATGTACAGCATACTAAGGACAAAGATCCTACATGAGGAGTAAGTGCACAGTGACTCCTGTTGTTGACTTAACAAATTGACACTCTTGTTTATGGCATCAGTAATCACCCTAGGCTCTTGTCATGAGCTGCCAAGGCTATGGAAGCCCCCTGAGTTCACTGACTCTGATCATATTTAGACAAGGCCATGGTCAAAGTGGAAGTTCTCTCCTCCCTTCAGAGAAAGGTACTTGAGTAGGTTTTAAAGGTGACATAATGATTTTTGAAGTGCCTTACGAATAGGAAGAGGGGCGCTCCATTAGTTTCAATTGGACAAGGGAAGCAGTAGTTACTGAGACGGGTAGATTAGCTACTGGGTCTACCTGACAGAATCTGAAACATTGTTAAGCATGCCCAATTAACACACTAAACTCATAGCATAACTCATAAGGGAGGAAACAAGGCCATTTAACATCCTGTTGCTTGTGATTATTAATTTCTTTGTATATAGTTTATGATTAACATAAGGAGAGCAGATTTCATATATATCTACGATAAAATTCTACTAATATAGGGATACTTGCCTCACTTCCTTCCTCCCTCCATCGTCCTGCCTTTTTTTCGTCTTTTAATTTTTGTTATAACATGCTTCTAATTTACTTTAAAATCACAAACAAAATACTGCACTAAATATAGGGTTCAATGAGTAAAAAGTAGAAAGACCATTGCTCCACAGGTCCATAGCTATGGTGACAAATGTGAATTGAGGGCAATCACACTGCAAAGTGTCATCTCATATGAGCTAAGCACTCAGAAACAAGAAAAAAGTCCCTAAAAATCACGTAACCACTACTTTTGTCTAGTTTTTTTTCTGTGTTCATTTTCCTCTTGCCTCTATTGCAAAGCCCACTTCCTAAATAATAGGTTTCCATTCCGGACAACCTTTTTCCTTTTTAAAACACACCTTTATATAATTTGTTCATAGCAATTATAGTAGTCTGGACAGCATTTTATATATTTTAAGAATACCAAAAAAAATATACTTTTTACCCACTATAACTCTGTGAAGAAAACATTATTTTATTCTCATTTTATAGAAGAAAATTGTCAATAGGAAGTTATGAAGGTCACATAGATATAAATCAGCAAAACTATTATCCGGAGATTCATCATTTTAACCTTTATATATAGACAAAGCTTGCCTGATTAAAACATATTTCTCTTAGGATTAAATTAAATCACTTGGATTCATAGTCCAGAATGATCTCACTCTCAGAACCATAATATTCATCTGACATATTACCCTCCATTAATTTCTACATGTTGATGGGTTTTTCTGTTATGTAGATCTGTCATATCTCTCCTATTCTGAACAAGAGGACATGCTTTTCTTTCTGCCCTTTGCATTTTTTGACAGGCAGAGTGGACAGTGAGAGAGAGAGAGAGACAGAGAAAGGTCTTCCTTTTTTTCTGTTGGTTCACCCCACAATGGCTGCTGTGGGCTGTGCACCACGTTGATCTGAAGCCAGGAGCCAGGTGCCTCGCCTGGTCTCCCATGCAGGTGCAGGGCCCAAGCGTTTGGGCTATCCTCCACTGCATTCCCAGGCCACAGCAGAGAGCTGGACTGGAAGAGGAGCAACAGAGACAGAACCCGGGACTTGAACCCGATGTGCCGGCACCTCAGGGGTAGGATTAGCCTATTGAGCTGCAGCGCTGGCTGCCCATTGCATTCTTTTCAAATCCCTTTTAGATAATTTCAACTCATCTGTCTTTTAAATACAGAATAAAAAAAAAAATCACCTCCACACAGCAGTCATTCAAGAAATAGCCTGATCTCTACTGAAACTAAGGTTTATGTCTATGAATTTATATAAATAATTTTCATAATTTATTAATAGCAAAAATCTAGTCTTGCACTTAGTGATACAATTTGTACATAAATAGATTCAAGGGCCTCTCAACAGAATGTGTAATTTGTAAAGGCACCAACTACTTGCTGGGTAGTAATCACATTTCAACATTGAAGGCAATCAATACATTTTCAACAGTGGCAATGCACTAGATAATTTTCCACTTGATATCACAATTTGCTATTTGGAAAATGCTTGAGTTAAATATTTACCATAATTGGAGCCGACATGGTGGCGTAGAGGGTTAAACTCTGCCTGCAGTGCCGGTATCCCATATGGGTGCTGGTTCAAGTTCCAGCTACCTCACTTCTGATACAGCTGTCTGCTGATGTGCCTTGGAAAACAACAGAAGAGGACCCAAATACTTGGACCCCTGCAGCCAGGTGGGAGACCTGAAGGAAGCTCCTGGCTCCTGGTTTTGACCTGGCCCAGCCCTTTCATTGTAGCCATTTGGGGAGTTAACTAGAAGATGGAAGAGTTCTTGATTTCTCTCCTTCTCACTGTATCTCTGACTTTAAAAAAAAAAAAT